>NC_092634.1:61435403-61772903 GCF_039555335.1 Amphiura filiformis
TAACCTTATCGGCAGTAGATAGCTATTTGATCAATACCCTTAATATCAGTAGATCGCAACTTCTTCAATACCCTTATCAGCAGTAGATAGCCACTTCATCAATACCCTTATCAGCAGTAGATACATGAGCTACTTCATCAATACCTTTTCCAGCAGTAGATAGCTACTTCATCAATACCCTTACCAGCAGCAGATAGATACTTCATCAATATCCTTATCAAAAGTAGATAGCTATTTCATCAATACCCTTATCGTTAGTAGATAGATGCTTCGTCAATACCCTTACCCAGCAAACACAAAACGTTTTCGACATCATACGTTTAAATGTCGGGTTATATAAAGGGTATGTAATGGGTATCAAACATTTTCATAACATTAAAAAACATTTTTTGAATACCTACTGCCCAGCCAGAGGATGATTTAAGGAAGCCCCATCATGCACTGCAAAAGTGTTATCACTAGAGTTTCAACTGCCACTTTACTTTTCAAATCCCATTGAACTCTGTGCAAAACATGTTGTTTTAGAATTGTGCGTGTGTCATTATTACTTGGTCTATTTCAGAACAAAAGTGATGTGTGTTTAAAGGATAATTCACACCTTCTGTAGATAACATAAAATGTGAAATCGACTAGCATCTTCACATCGTTTTTTATGTAAATATAACTGTACAAATTCAAATTAAACCATGCACGTGCAGTACGTCTATATGCAGTGGGCGAGTAGTGCTGTCATGTTCGCTCACACAGCTATGCTAACCGCAAGTAACATAGTGGAATGTTGGGAAGTGCTTAAATCATCCTCTGCTGCCCAGCAAACACAAAATGTTTTACAGAAAACGTTTAAATATGGGGTTATATAAAGGGTATCGGTATAAAACGGTTTAATAACATTCCAAAAACATTATTTTAAACATAAGGTTATTTAAGTGTTGACAAAATATTTTGCAAAGAATGATTGCAAAAATAGTTTACAATACCGTTTTGAAAACATTTTAAAAATATTGCTGTAGTGTGTTTTTATACAAAACGTTTTCATGACCTTTATATAACCCGACATTTTAATATATTAAAACGTTTTACCTAAACCCAAACCCAAAATATAACTTATTTAAAACGTTTTTAAAACGTTTTTGAGTTTGCTGGGGAGGCCTATCAACAGTAGATAGTTACTCTGTCAATACCCTTATCAGCAGTATATAGATAGCTATTTCATCAATAATCTTATCAGCAGTAGATAGCTACTTCATCAATACCCTTCCCAGCAGTAGATAGCTATTTCATCAATCAGCAGTAGATAGCTACTTCATCAATACCCTTCTCAGCTTATGGAAAGGTTTCTATAAAAAAGCGATTACCCTAAGACCGAGAAAACCAAAAAAGACAATGACACGTAAATTTTGCAAGTCATGGATGGCACTCCATCAAGTTGGCTTTTATTGAGCGTTTTGAATTTGTTTCAGAATTAACAGCAATTACCTTTGATCTCAGCCGAAATGAAATTAAGGAAATATATTCTCATAGAGTAAACGTTATTGGAAACATTTGGAACGCAACAGCCGCCATCGGATTCCCCTTACCCCAGTGACCCGACTGGAGTAAAGTGTTACACTTTGTACTACTGAAATCAGATCAAAACCTATCCTAGGGTAGACCCATCCCCCTAAATTCCCGAGTGTACAACTATGAAACCGTTGATTAACATAACATATCATGGCTGAGACTCCCACAAGTTATTATACTACTGGTGCATACAATTCAAGATTTCCGAGGGTGACTGTCCCATGGGATTCCATCAACAGGTGTGTAATTGAACTGGCGGTTACAATGGATAAAAGGATTATTGTGACTTACTCGTCTACATATGCATGTGTATCATTATAATTCACGAAAGGACTGTCTAAAAATCCCACACAAGTTTCTATCTGGATTTAATAGAAACTTGCTACCCCCTCCCCCCTTTTTGTAATTTTGAATAAAATATTTTATTCATCATTATTTCCAAATCTTCTAGATCCCGGTGGATACTGTTGAAATGCACTAACGCATATGAAAGAGTCTGCCTGGATATGGTAAACCCACAGGGTGTTGGATGGGTGCAATCATGCATGAATATCGCTCTCCCATCTTCCATGTGCCTATCTGGCATGAATTTTGAATACACGGTAATGTTAGCACCCCCCCGCCCATTTCTTTCCACTTTTAATCCTGCATTTTTATACAAAAGGAAAAGGGGTTAATTGACCATAACTACTTGCACATAACATATATCTGCATATGTTTGATAACGCTACTGATATCTAAATGGGGCATCAATGAAGGATGCTGTCTAAATGTTATTGTTGGTCCATTGAAATGTAAATCACAGTTTGCCCATAATTGGCTCAGTGCCACTAATTGCTCATGAGCATAAAACAACACTAAAATTCTACAATAACACTACTAATTGTGCTGGCCCTATACGCTGCGGGATACATTGATCTCTATATTGTATATTCATAATAGGACATTGGCAGAAATCAACGCGATAGTAGCCGGCTGCGCAACCTCATAAAAAACTTGAAAAAATGAGGGCATAGTAGGCTACTTGGCCCAGAGTCTAGCTATCCCATGCCAACCTGGAGTTGATTCCTACTTTCCGTTAAAACAGACTTAATCGACCAAATACCAGCACAATTGACTAAATAATATTAATGCCTCTGAAACATTCATGCTTCTGAAGAAGCAGACTTAACAAGCACTCTTTAACATGAGAATTTCAACTGCGCAACAGAATATAATGTGTTGTTGGGATATAAACCGCACCTGACTGACATGATCTACTCAAACACTTCCACTCCGTATAGTCATACTATTACTATTACGTAACGCAAAGCACATCTAACTCAGGGTGCTCACAACCGTATAAATTGTTACTTCTTGTTAGATTTTGCTCACAAACCCATACAGTAAGCCAAAAAAATTAAGGTACCAGTTACGTTCACCCCCTGTATATCCTCAACTAAGACAGACATGTCATAATTGGAACCAACAGCCAATAGCTGCATCTTTCAGCTCGAATTTAAGACCTCATTCGTTGACATTGTCCAAGAAATAAAGACACGACGATCCAAAAACCCAAGGAAGATGCAAATATAAAAGTTGCAGTTTGCCACATTGCATGCCCTATTGATTTGTACACAAAGCGTACGCGAACAAGATAACTAGCGCTGTGCTTTCATTGATTAGCACGAAAAACTAGCATCGTGCTTTCATTGATTAGAACACAAAAGTGGAACTTTTTATTTTGTATCTTCATCAAGTTTTGGATTACCTTTTCTTTAATTCTCAACCAATTTCAACAAATAAGGTCTTAAATCAGAGCTAAAGAGTACAGGCATCGGTTGCTTGTTTTAATTTTGACACATTTGTCTTTATTTAGTATATACAGGGGTGAACACAACTGCTACCTTAATTCTTTTGCTTACTGTATGCAATTCAATGATATCAGTCCGAGTGTCAGTCAATTTCCCTCACATGTCATTCAAGTACTTCAACTAAACACATTTATTACAATACCAAGTATACTGTCCATTCAGGGACAGGTACTATTATTGAGAATTCTAACTTCTCCCCATCCTAGAAAAATACAGCACAAATTGTTTGGGATTAAAAAATATTATACTGTTTAGCCATATAGGCCTAAAACATATCTAAATCCTAATCCTTTAGTTAGTTCTAGCTGGCAATAAAAGTGGAAATAAGGGCAAATAACCGTGTTTTTCGCATGCTATGACAATCAAGCCTAAAGACTTGTATGCCTACTAAGACTAATTTCAGTTTATACATTGTAATATTTAGAAAAGACATGTTTCATTCTTAACCAATCATTTAATTATAGTAATACAAATAAATATTCCTTTAAAAGGAATAGGGCGGGCAAATGAAACATTGTCAAGAGAAATGAAAGAATGAGTAAGTCTTCACAATTAAAAACAGGGAAAATATGACACAACATCGATTTCCAATGGGGGAATAACACAAAACGTATAAACAAAGTTAAAAGAGTTTTTAACTTTATACGTTTGCTATTCCCCCATTGGAGATTGTGTCATATTTTCCCTGATTTTAATCTTATCTATTGCTTATCCTTTATTCTCTGCTGGTCAGTTGGAACAGATTTTCCCTGTTTTTATATTAACCCTTCACATCATAACAGAAGACGTTTTATGTTAACATTTTATATAAAACATTGTTATAAAACTTTTGTAGATAATAGTTATTTAAAACATTTACGTAATCATCGTTTTTATCATCAGATAGAAAGACTTCTGCTCATCTTCTCTGGTGAGACAACAGGGCTGGGGTATCTTTCCATATCAAAGTTAAAAAATCTGTCATATCAATTTCCTCAATATGTTGTTTTGATACAACTTACGAGGGGAAAACTTTGATTTTACAATATTTCGATATTATTTTTTAACTTTGTAACTTTATTATGATTAACATAACTGTATTTCAAAGCGTCAAACTATATCATTATTTTGTCCCAACAAAAATAATCCAGCGAATAAAATATTCATTCATATGTTTTTTTTATTTTATTCAACCTGGGCCATTTCTACTGGTGCACATGTATTCTAATATTTTGTCTATAATACCTTATACAAGCATCACCAAGCACAATTTGTCACAAGATTTGAAAAGTAAATAGCTTATGTACACACTGAACACAATGTACATACAAGCTGTATTTAAGTCCATACAGAAGCTGTCAGTATAAAATGATATATGACCTTCACGATGCTGTTAATTTAGCCCAAAGATTAGGAAAACTAGCAAAACTGGTGAACTGGTACTGTTGAAATAAAAACATCTGCAAATCTTGCTGCAATTTCCAAATAGTATTTCTATTACTTAAATAATTATTTTTGTTATTTCTTTTAATACAAACACATTACTGCCTATGACGACTTTATCGTATTACTTGCACATCAAAAGCAAGTAATAATTACAAAACTTGCCGTAAACTATCACCTCTGTGGGTGTTTGGGATATAACCGGCACGAATATTTTCTCAACACTGCGGCATGTGAAAAAGTAGGTCAATAGTCAGAGAATACAGGGCGGGTGCGGCACGCCGCACCCGCCCAAAAAGTGAAAATTAAAGCAAAATGTCGGAATATACGCAATATGTTGAATGCTTAGACTCGTTCCAAGTCTTTGATTTGTGTGACTCGATTGTCAGAAAACGTGCCGAAAATGCATGTTTTCAGCTCTTTTTTCAAGAACTTAGTAAAATAATGAACTTTTTCTTATAACTCCAGTTAGTACTAAATGAATAGTTAGGGCTGAGCTATGTTTCATTTGGCAGAAAGTGATAATATTTTTTTAATCCCAAAATATTAGTGCTATATTTTTCAGGAATGCGGAGTGACTCAATTGTTAAAGCAATCGGGGGAAAAAAGCTTTGTTTTGCTGAAAACTCTTGTCAAAATTACAGATCCTATGATACGGGTGTGGGTTGCTTACAACGATTACATAGCGACGGAATGATGCTGTACTCTTTTTTAGACCTATAACATTTTTTATTAAAGATAAGGGATCATGTTGAATATCTAAAATTTTGAGTAGGCTTTATCACCAATTGTTCTTTACATAATAAGAGATAGAAAGATTAATCGATGACAGAATTTAACAAATGGTACCTGGTTCGATTGGGTAACAGCTGATTATTAAAAAGGGAGGTCCCAGTAGTGATATCACAAACATTTCTTTCTTAATGCACCCTTTGTTTTCAAAAAGTCATGTTTTAGTAATCAAAGTAGCACACCATAGAGAGGCTCTGGATTGAATAAGAAATTCGAATTTCGAAAGGTATGTCTAATTTTACCATAATGCTTAGTATAGCAATTCACTCACACAGCTACTGTTTCGCAAACCTTGTATTAGTCATATTTTTAGCGCTTTTTTGATGAAATTTTCTTTTTTCATACATTTTTGGTACTTTAAATCATGCATACCATCAACGCATGCGCATATTTCTATTTTCATTGCATCAATTTCTATTGTCCTGAATATGATCTCTCATACCATACCAATAATCATAATTGTTTTTGTTTAGTTTTGGAGATAATTTTGATTCTTGCTTCTACCTTGTGGGCTCTTTTCTCGCGATTTTCATTCACACCATTTTTGTTTATCGTTAAGGCCTATTTTTGGTGAGGTTCACAGACGGTCCCTATCCTCATCTGTTGGCGGATACATTTCGTCTTTCACAATTATCAATTTAATATTACCTCATACTAAAAATAAGGCTTGTAAACTGCTTTGGTCCTTACTTCTGCTTCTTTTTTATTACACGTTCCTCAACTACAATTCAAATTTCCCGTCAATGTTGACAATTATCAGTGTACATCTAGCAATGACTTTATGCTAATGAGATTACGTAATTAAAGGTACTCTAATACTAATTGTTATGTCTTTTGAAAGACAAAGGTACAAACGTTATTGGTCGTAAGTAACAGTCATCTAAGTCATGCATGAGCGGAGATAAATAGTAGTTGCGGGATATCATTGACCAACCCTCGTAATACTGTATTCACAATGCAAATAACCACTAAAGCCTTTGTTATGCTAAATAGCTTTCCAAATATTACGTGTATGAAGGCCCCACTCGCCATACCTCAGTAAATATCAAAAGAGGAGGTAAACCGTTTTCCGTGTGTGGGAATTTCTAGCGTATATATTTCTGTGTATATTTGGGTATTTGCTACATGCCAAATATGGGCATTATGATCAATATTTATGAAAAATAATAGGTAAAATAGCCGCATGGTGTCCAAATTTGGCTAGAATATGCCCTATGGTCGGTACTATCGAGTGAGTTTATTATTTATATGAATGAACTGTAGTATGAATGGCAGCACGCCGTCATCCACATCCACATTTACTATGAAACAGTGAAATGCTTGGTTGAAATTACATCCGGTACCTGTGTCGGTTTTTTAATTTTTTAATAATATGAAGATAACATATTCAAATCAATATTAATTGTGATATTTTGGCCTAAATACATTTGTTTAGCAACTCGAAAGGAGTGGATACGTGCATTTTGCCTATACCCTTGAGTGTATGATTATTACGCAGTCAATTTACTACACACAGGTGAATGGGAGATGCTCTTTAACGTTTTTGTAAAGACTATAAAGTTTGGATAATTTATGCCAGAAAACCTATGATTTTCTGAAGATTATTTCGGCGCTTTTTAGACCGCAGAATCTACATGCAAGTTGATATTATCAACATTTTAGTTTATTTACGTCTTACGTCTATTATTTTAATACCGTGATTTGATTTTATAATATGTATATCCCAATTCTGAAGTTAGTCTAGCATTATCATACGCTAATTCACCGCTAACAAGTTCACAATCTCTGTTGCTTTGGTTATAACTGAATCCGCTGCAGTCTTGACGCATCTTACAGTATGACGCACATCGTGTCACACTTTCTGCCGTGGTAGATACAGATACATCAAGGTGACGCTGGTCAGGGATGGTTCCTTGAGTCGTGTAAGTTTCTGACGAATCTGAAATAAAAATGAAATGGACACAGCATAAGATTTAAAGTACCATTTGCATTTATGTCCATCCCTGTTTGTCCTAAACAAAGACAAATATGTCAACATTAAAGCCATATTATAACATTTGCTGAGGAAGACGCCCTCACTGAATTTTTAAACTTCCTTTTTTTACACGATTAAATTGTACTTTATTAAACCAATATACCCTGCAAAAATCAAGACTCTAGGTGCTGTAGTTTTCTCAAAATCCGAGATTTTGAATAAAACGCCGAATCCGGCGCTTTATTACGATGGAATTATTAGTCGAACGCATACACGATGTTCATAACACACACATGACACAGTATGTACACGGCGTGTGGACGCGACGGTGATATACACAACAAAGGGGCGTACGTGTACCACAACATGACCGAAGGAGTGGTACGTATTGGCGACATGTTCGCTGGTAGTAAATTCCAATTTTCTTTGCTTTGCCGCAGTTGTTCGGCTCAAAAATAAAAGGGGATATATCTGACAGTAAAGGCTAACATTTTATGGCAAAGAAATGCTAATCTATTTTGTTTGAAAATGTTATAATATGGCTTTAAAATAAGCAACCAAAACCTGTACCATTCAGCTCTGATTTACGTGAGTTTTTTACATATCGTTTTGACAGACATCTTTATAGTTCCCTAAATGATTTCCCCTTTCCTCAGATGACCAGTTTACACCAGTTTTTCATAAAGCCAAAGACAACACTTGATCCAAATTTACATCAGATTTAACTATGTCAGGCAAGAAAAAATTTGTTATTAGCTAAGAAAATGGAATTTTGTTCATCGGTCAATTTTATCAATGTTTTAGCTGAAAAGGGCATTCAACAGTACTATTACCGGTTAAATCTTTTAGCACGACACATGTGGCCAACTGTTAACATTAAGCAACAACGGCCTGAGAAAAAAGTCACTTTCTGGAAAGCTGGACTGAACAACAACATTTTGAAAGCACGATTGCATTTTGGTGCTTCTGTTAAACGGTTGTCATAGCTCATAGCTGTAAGGTGATTGATCTACCTTTACTTTGCTTAGTAAAGTAGGTAATGGGGATACGCATCCTGCACAAGAACAAATAAACACAATGGGGAACGATTGCTCGCTACAAGAGGAAACTGAATATATTTAATAAGAAAGAATTAACAGTTTAACCAACCCAAAGTGTTACAATTAAACAGGACAACAAATAAACACAATTCCCGACCGGCACACAACCCAACTTGAAAAAAAGCAAGGGAATATGCCGGCATGGGAATCGAACCCACGACCTTCCGATCTCTAGACGGACGCCTTATCCATTAGGCTACCAGCTCCCACTGATAAACGGTG
Source organism: Amphiura filiformis (assembly GCF_039555335.1). Lineage (NCBI taxonomy): Eukaryota > Metazoa > Echinodermata > Ophiuroidea > Amphilepidida > Amphiuridae > Amphiura > Amphiura filiformis. The sequence goes on from NC_092634.1 coordinate 61,444,328, forward strand.
GTTAAAGCTGGGTCTAATGTTATGGCAGTCGTGGTATACAATACACACAAACAAATATTACGCAAGTACACAAGTGAAGGAGATCATTACTGATGCTTAATCGTTTCCCCAGTATAATTATAAGTAAAGTGGGTATATGGGATACGTATCCTGCACAAGAACAAATAAACACAATGGGGAACGATTGCTCGCTACAAGAGGAAACTGAATATACATTATTAAATAAGAAAGAATTAACAGTTGAACCAACCCAAAGTGTTACAATTAAACAGGACAACAAATAAACACAATTCCCGACCGGCACACAACCATTACGCAATATTCTTATATTCAACCATATTCTTATATTCAACCATATTCTTACGCAATTTATTGTAATAAATAATTACATGTACATAAATAAACAAACAGAATTGTGATAATAGAAATGTACGAATGAAATTAATGAACATTATAAATGCAATGATTAAAGAGTTTACTACTTCAACACTACACTATTTTTCGCTCACCTGGAACGTTTTCACTAGTTCGACTAGCGTCTTCAGCAGATGGTGATGCTGTGATGATATCTTGTCTACGATCGGGATAACCTTCACTGATGACGTCATATTATTGACAGAATGACGTCATAGGATGTTACGATGTAGCGCCGCCCCCCACCCCCCGGGCATCAGCAGGTTGTCCCAGATAGGGTCTATTTTGAGTCCTTTGTCACGATTCAGTCTCGGTTTCTGTGTATAGCTTCCAGAACTCTACAGGAATATTATGTTTGTTCCCGTTCTAGCACTTTTACATTTTCCCAGTCAATCTGGTGTCCTTTTGATCTAACTACGTGCTCCCTGACTGCTGATTTGGAATTGCCGGCCGTGGATTTGTGTTCAGTAATCCTTTTCTCTAACTTCCTGGCAGATTCGCCGATATAACTTGCGTCACAATCAGCGCAGGTGATCTCATACACAATACCAGATTGCTTAATGGGTTCTGTCTTGTCTTTTGGGGCTACTAAAGCACTCCTGAGCGTATGTTGTGGTTTGAAATTGGTGGAAACTCCCGCAGTCCTAAACGCTCTGCGTTACTTCCCAGAAAGGCCTTCTATGTAAGGCAAGGTGACAAAACCTTTGTTGGCCGTCTCCGAGTCCGGGTTCTGAGAAGAGCTGTCTTTTTCCTTGTGCTGGCCGCGGAAGAAAGTCCAGTCTTTATATCCACAGTTCCTTAGAGCGTTTTTAACATGAGCGATCCCCTCCTCCTTATCTGTTTGATCTGTCACAACAGTTTCCGCGCGATGAAGTAGCGTTCTCACAACACTGAGTTTATGTTCAAGTGGGTGGTGAGAGGAGAAGTTCAATTATTGCTCTGTATGTCCTATGACGTCATCCTATGACGTCATTCTGTCAATCATATGACGTCATCAGTGAAGGTTATCTCGATCGTAGACAAGATATCATCACAGCATCACCATCTGCTGAAGACGCTAGTCGAACTAGTGAAAACGTTCCAGGTGAGCGAAAAATAGTGTAGTGTTGAAGTGAAACTCTTTAATCATTTTATCTACCACTACGTATGAATATCCACTCGTATAACATTAATGCAGTTTTAAATGAATGTACATGACATTCATTAGAGAATAGATTAAACATAATTCTTGCAAAGATGAATTTTAAAGTTTTTGACAGAGAAGAACGGCACTTTTTTTTACATTTTGAGAGTGTGCAGAGCGTAAACACGGAAGTGCGGTTCTGATTGGCTGATTCAATCGTCTGACAATCATATCAACAGACCGATAATCTTATTGGCCGATTGTTCGTCAAATCGTTGGTCGGCGCAGATCGGCGCCCTTGAAGTGAACACAAAGCTCGGCGTATGAACATTAATGCCGTTTTAAATTAATGTACATGGCATTCATTAGAGATTAAACATAATTCTTGCAAAGATGAATTTTAAAGTTTTTGACAGAGAAGAACGGCACTTGTTTACATTTTGAGAGCGTGCAGAGCGTAAAAACGGAAGTAGGGTTCTGATTGGCTGATTCAATCGTCTGACAATCATAGCAACAGACCGATAATTTGATTGGCCGATTGTGCGTCAAATCGATGGTCGGCGTAGATCGGCGCCCTTGAAGTGAACATAAAGCTCCGCATATGTCGCTCATTAACAGGGCGCTCTCGTCAATCACAGCAAGGGACTGCCGTTCTTCTCTGAAACCCAGAGTAGACTCACCAAAGTGACAAAACTTCCAGTCTCCGGAGCTCTCCCACCCAGTGCTATATCCGAGATAATTAATTGGGTGTGGTGTCAGATACTGATGTGACATAAACGGTGGTTGTCCACTATGACCGACCTCGATTAAACCATCTCGAAATGAAATATAAAACTCACGATATTCACTTGTGCTTAGAATGTTTGGTGTCGATAACTCGGTGTCTCCGATGCACTCCTGGCACAGTCGAATAACTGATTTGCTGTTTTCCCATCCTCCAATTACTACAGAGTAAAAGTAGACAAAATTACACTACGTTGCATCTGCCTTGACGAGTTTCTCATTTTCACCAACGGTTTTCTATTCGTCACAGAGGTGACATACATACATACACGACCAACTCTCCCACATAGGTGGTGTGGATTTCAAATGGAATCACCCATTCAGGTAACTCCATTTGAAATTCACATTCCCTGTGTGGAAAAGTAAGACCACGTCTTTCATACTGGGCGCATGGATTTCAACAGGAACTTTTTAGGATATTTACAGTCATAATCTCGCCCACCCGGAGTAACAAAGTTGGCTAAGCCCCTGATTCAAATCATTCCTCCGGGCGAGAACTCTGCATTCATCCTTGATATGCCTACCTATCTCATAGATATCGGCATCTGATGTATCATCTGAAGCCAGAGAGATATGGGCACTCTTTGAAGCTTTCACTTGGAATCTAATCTTTGTAACACCTTGTGGAATTCCCGGATGTAGATAATAGTGATCGTGAACATCCCCACTTCGATACGAAGCACATCCTGGATTTGTAAAAATAAAATCAATGCTGGTGACGCAACGTACACCGTAGGTTGAAATCGTTTTGGCTTCAATAAGTGTGCGACCACAGTGCCGCTTCTGTTAAAATTTAGATTGTAATCATCCTTTTAACAGTCAGAATTAATAGGTAAATTTTCACAGGAAATTTTTCTGGACACGTGACACCCATGGGCGCTGACATATTAGCATTATGGAATGTGACCCCGAGCACAGCGGGTGGTCTTCCAATGTATTTGAATAGGAAGAATTCCTCCTTTGATGCAGAATAAGTAACTTGTCGCAAGTTAAAAATATTATGGTAAGAGTTTCCGTAGATAAATATTTTTTTTCCGTAGGTAGATATTTTTGAAATTACGTTTTGATGATATTGTGAAGAAATCAAGATTGCATGATATTCAATAAAGTTGCAATACATGAATTTCTATCAAAATTGCGGCCAAGAATACTATTCCAATTCAAACTTCCTAAGACTTGAATAGCGAGGTCACCGCCGGAGGTCAGAGATCAGGCTCGAGGTTACACTTACATTGATACGCATTGGTCACGTGTCCAGTAAATTTTCCCGTGAAAATATACCCATTAATGTTGACTGTTTAAGGGGAGGCAAGCGAATATAAGTCGCCCTGCCCTTGAAATGGACAACACATTGGCGAACCACGGCCCCAAGCAACTTCACCATAATTGATCAGTCTAAGCCTGTCCATCTTTGCCTTCGTCTTTTTATTCTTCTGTTTTTCTTTTTCTTTTTTATCGCGTTCTTTTTCTGTTTCATTCGCCTCTATACAATGTCTGCCATGTATTACCGTAACGAACACTCGAACAGGGAAGTGAAAAGTTCCGTAACTTCCGTAATGCACCATAGTTGGTCATTATGTCAACATTATACGATAACCTTTATATAAAATGACATAATGTGACCATCCATCTCAAACCGCTCGTAAAGTCGGCAAATTGTATTTCGAGTTACAGTGCAAAATGTGCATTAAGGTTGTATTCATATTTGCCTAATGTTTGTCCTACATGTTCCTCATTTCAGTGTTAGTCAAACGACAATCTTTAATCCTATTGTTGAAGAGGATTCCAAGCTTATACTTACGTATAGAGTTAATGAATAGTTCTAGTCTTTGTTTGCTTTGGCCAAATCCTGTTCAAGTGGTGGGTTAACTAACAATCAACATTCCTGAACCTCGTTGACTTGGGGATGATTTGAAGTGACCGCCAATTATGACAATTTGATATGTAATACCAGCGATGTGGAAAAAGAGAAATAATGTAGGACCAAAATAATGTACCCTTTTAGTGAAGGAGCAAAGTTTTACAAGCCATAACTCCGCTTCTGGATATTGTTTGAAGTCAAATGATATATCATGGTAAAGCTTATGATATATAGTTTCTAAACACGGAAGAAAACAAAATTGACCAGAGGCCGACTTTGCGAGCGTTTCGTCGTGGACGGTCACATATTTAATGAAACTGGTAATATAGACACAAGAGGTAGGCGCAGCCTAGTTACTACAAGGTATAGATGGTAGAAGTATACTGACTTGAACACGTTTTCCTATCCTGATTGAGAAGATATTTTCCCTGACCACCTTCACACGAGCATGTGTAGCTGCCGACTGTATTGGTACAGATCTGGTTGCATTCATCTTGTCCTATCGCGCATTCGTCGATATCTGAATCCAAAAGAAAGAAAAGACATTCTGACCACTGAGATGGATCGGAATTGACTGACAGTTATCGCTCACTGGTACTTATGGAACCATAATCAAAACATTGCTCCACTCTACAAATCACTCTACAGAATGATCACTTTACAGAAATGGGCCAAAATCACAAATTGCTCATGATCCCTGCCACATTGCCTGTGTAAATCAAATGTCACTATAAATACCCATCTTCATAAATACCAATCTTATAATGTGAATACAACATGACTGGTCAGTGATATCACAGCTGTATTCGCATCTCTATAATTAGGCAGAATTGTTATTTCTTTTTAGATAAAGTGGCTTGAGTATGTCCTATAATATCATTGCATTTAACCATCCCTGATTTAACAAAACGGATATCGTAGGGGATCTTTAATTAAGAAATAAAGGGTAATGCATGATTCTTTACACGAAAATAATGTGTCCGAGGCAGTAAAATCGTAAATAATGGGTGAGGCGCAGCCGAACCCATTATTTAAACGTTTTTACTGCCGAGAACACATTATTTGCGTGTAAAGGATAATGCTGCACCCTTTATTTCTATTCTATTACCACAAAATAGTGTGATTTAAAGAGAAAATATCAAATTTTTTTTTTTTTTTTTCAAGTTGTTTACCTCAAGGTGGAGCGCATACGCGTAGCCAAAGCGTATGCACATTCCAATAAAGCTCAATAACACAACCTAACATTCCATTCTCCCCTATAAGCAGGTATGCACATACAATAACACACCCGTGACATTCCATTCTCCCCTACATAAGCAGGTGTGCTGTGCGCTCTGCTGTGCGCTGTGATGATAGAAGAACATAAAGTTCGTTGCCCTTGACACTTTATCGCTAATTAATGGTCTGTCACGTGACGCGTTTCAACAAATCACAGTGCGGGATTTTAAATAATGGGTCGTGGGGGTAATAGAATGTGTATTATAGGGATGTGCCACGCAGACTTTCGGATGCTGACTTTCTCTATCTAACTACTTTTTGCGGCAAACCATCTGTATACCAATTTTTCACCAAGAGCACACACATTTGGCCAAAATAGGGTGATTTTTATGGCACTTTTGCCCAAATGTGCCAAATTTGGCGCCTTTGCCATAACCGACAACCCACCCACCGATATAACAAAATCGCTGAAGAGGTGCCCCAAAAACGTGGCACATCAAAGTACACCTTCATGCATCATCACCACAAAGAATCCTCCAACGGATATTATGTTTAATTTTAAGAAACGTGACAGCTAACTACTGTCTGTTCAATTAGCTTAGATTCTTGTATTTTTAAGATATTTGAAAAAATAAAAAAAAAATGGTCAAAGTCATCAAAGAAAAGTGTTAGCACAGCCCTAGACCCAATGTGATTTTAACTTTTCAAATTCCAAAGTTCAATTATTTAAAACCCCATTTCTTTTCCATTTTGCCTCATTTTAGGCAGTTACTTGGGTCCACCAAAAGGGTTCGCGACCTTTTCACAAATCGAGTGGGACGGTCCATTCTCAACTTAGGGCATAGACCCTATCCAATTCAGCAAACAATCTGTCCACCAATCTGTCCTGGCATTTCAATTGTTATACCGTTCCGGTTATTGGATAGGGTCTACAGGTGATGATGGTCCACCTGTTTTTGTTGCACGAAATTGTAAACCAGTTGAAATAAGAACGAAATCCATAATTTTAATATAATTTCGTGCAACAAAAACAGTAAATTGTAAATTGAGTTTTGTTTAATACCATCATTTCTTTCCAACATGTCCAAGAATATATATAAACTAGCGGGATACCCGCGCTTCGCGCGGGTCCCCGCTAGATGAGTAAATGGGAGCGATCACTAAAACAGGAGGAATTACTGAAAAGGTAGAATCATTGAAAGGTAAATTTTATTTTTCTAAACCTGTCCCTTCTTGCATTTCCATTTTCTTTTCAGTTTATTCTGCACGGGCCTATAGTTTGTTTCCATTAAAACAAAATGCTATTTAGCTTGTGATTTTCCGTTTCCATGTTATTTATCTATCTAGGCCTAACCCCATTCCCATTATTTTCTAAATCTATCCTTTCTTATACGTTTTCCTTTATAGCTTCATTTTTATCAGCTGCTTAGCTTGTGATTTCCCGTTTCCTTCAGTTGTTATTTATTTATTTATTTATTTATTTATTCTTTTATTTTTAGCTTCCTTCTTTCCTCTCGTATCCTCACGATTTTTATCATCTTGGCGGGTAATCTCTTAACCGAATCCAGTACCATGCATATAATCCACAACCCGACCCATCCATAGGCCTACCTTTTCAGTTTTATCTTCCTTTCTTTTCTTTTCTATTTCTCTGGCACGGAAAGTTGGTCTGTGCATATTATGCACCCCGTACGTGCGCGTCACATTGCTCAGTACGCCGACGTACTAACGCCAACCCCCTGCTGCCAGTTAGTTACGGTACGCGCTACCGTAAAATGGGGTAACTTCGGTCAGCGGGGTAACTTTGGTCGGTCAAATATATTTTTTTAAATGGTCATATTTTCGTACAGCAATATTGTTTTTAGTCATATTTGGTGTCAATTTGTTAAGAAATATGTTTGGAAGAAATAATAGTCGCTCATGTGTAATTTCCTTGAAATTTACGAAAAAAGGGGATTTTTGACCAAAATCAGCATTTTTTTACATTTTTTTCAGAAAAAATTAAAATCGATATTTGTGAGCAAGGATGTGTGTTTGATTAATTTTGCAAGGTGTCAAATGTCACAAAAAACAACAACTTGCCCATATTTATTTATTATTATTTATTTATTTGAATATTCAGCGAAGATCAATTTTTTGATTTTTTTTCCTTCATGGAATGTAATACTGTGACCAAAGTTGCCCCAAAGGCGGGGTAACTTTGGTCAGGTCATTTTGAACCCCTAGGGCACCCTTACAAAATTATTAAAAAATCTTTTTCAACTTCAAGGTGTAGAAGGGAACCCTAATGTCACAAAAAAGAGTTAATTATTAATATAATTGGTTTTGTTTGGAAGCAGTGGTTTAAAAACTCTGAAAAGTGCCCAAAGTTACCCCATTTTACGGTACCACTGAGTTTTGACAACAAAAAATCCCGGGAAAAACCCCGGTTTTAACCATATTTTCACTGATTTTGAGGCCAATTCTTGGTCTTGACCGTTTTCAACCAAATAAAGTGCAATGCCTTCCCCGTATATTCCTCAATCTCCCGTATGAATGTGGCTGTAAAACTAAACGACGATTCATTATAGGCCTAGAATAAATAATAAAATTCACGCGACGTAGCCTTAATCTCTTGGCTGCCAACTTCGGTGCAGTGGCGGAAAATGGGGTGCGTAGCTCTGCGTAGGGGCGAAAAGCTCGTAAGATCATTCTTAAAGTACGCGATGTTGTGCATCTAGATAGCCTGAATCATTTCTTGGCCACCTCGCAGTTGGCAGAAAACAGGGCAATGTTGCTCTGCGTATGGTTTTTTAGTGGAAATATTATTACGCGGTTCACACTGTCCTTATTACCCACAATGCCACTGCATGCGATTTTGCATAGCAACACGACAGTTTTTATGTTATTCTCTTAGTTACCATCAATTTTTTTTTTTTTTTTTCTCAGATGGTTTAATGGCAATATGTACCCGATCAATGTACGAATAAATCAGAGCTGAAAGTGAAATCATCTCTGAGTCTATTCGCGCACAAGATTTAGCGACTTCCTTTTATTTATATAGATACGCAAGGAATGTATTTATATAAGCTGGGCCTATAGTTCATATTCACATTTTTTCTAAATAACGTAATGTTTCAACAGTGGGGTTTCAACACAAATTAGGCCTTCTGGCAAATATAGCTATTTAGCTGGACAATACTTACTGATGCAGATACTATATCTCAGCGCATCTAATTATTATGACATTCGTCCCCATTGCACTAAATGGATTGATTCAAAAAAGTTTATGGTACCCGGCGTTCTACGGCTTTTTATAAAAATATCGCGGGAAAAGAGCAAAATTGAAAAGAAATGGGGTTTCAAATTGAACTTTGGAATTTTGGAAGTATAAATCACGTTGGGTCTAAGGCTGCGCTAACACTTTTCTTTGACGACTTTGACCGCAGTGTTTTATTTTTTCAAATATCTTAAAAATACAAGAATCTAAGCTAATTGAACAGACAGTAGCTCCATCACATCTTCAGTTTTCCCTTACGATGTTTAAAATAACTATCGGCGCACAACCATACCTCCTTTTTGGATATGCATTACCTATTTCACAGGTGGCTCCTTGCCATCCTATTAGACAGTTGCATACATCTGGCGCATTCTTGCATACTCTGCCGTTGACACACGAAGGGCTACACACAGCTAAACAACAAAAAGAAATTATCAAGGTGATAATATTTTATGTTTTAAGATAAAACTGACTGGTGTGACGGATGTCACGTAAAAGGCCAAAGCCTATAGCTGTACTGCAGTAATTAAGCAGTCTGTTAAGCAATCTATACAGACATTCACCTCAAGCAGTTGCGAAGTGACAAGCTTTTGTGCATAGGCAATTGCTAGGCAGTAGCTAGACCTTCAAATAAGTTTTAAATTAGGCAGTCAAATTTGGACTGCTTATCTCAAGCAGTCGACTGCCTATTTGAATCTCTAATTTAGGCAGTCGATTACCTCAAATGAAGCTCAAAACCTGAAAGCCTTAAATTTAACTAGTTATTTGTAATGTACAATTGTCATTAAGAATGTATGATTTGTGTTAAAAGAGACCACAAAATCCACCATCCTCAGGACAGATTGTCCTGACAGATTGTTGTATGCAAATGAGCTTCCGACTGCTTATTAGGTCTGGCTTCATTTAGAGCTTCATTTTGATAATGAAAAATTCAAAAGTATCAGAGCATCATATATTGACTGCCTAGATTTTAAATAGACCTTCAAATCTATCAATTTTTGGTGCAATGTATGTGCTGCCCTTAGGGGCTTGGCAGCATATCGACCCGTGGCGAGCTTTGAGGGATCTAAGTATTCAGAAAGCGTGATTCAATGCCGTTTTATTATTATTATTATTATTATTATTATTATTATTATTATTATTATTATTATTATTATTATTATTATTATTATTATTATTATTATTATTATTATTATTATTATGTGACTGCCTGTGTTTCTTTGAATGCCAAGAAACAAGCTTTCAATGAACTGCCTAATTTTCCATCAACTTCTTGACGACGGTTGGATCAGGCATACATTTGTTTTTGACTGCCCGTGCACTGCTTATTGACTGTCTATTAAACAGTTGTTTGTGGTAGGGGCTACTACCTATTTCAGCCAGGCGGTCACCTGAAACACTATTTAAGAGGTAATTTGGTGATAGTTTTGTGGGATAAACATGTTCAATGCTTTGTAAATCTGAGCTATATTGCTATATACACTGTTGAAAATGAATGTAGTTTTACAGAGCCTGTAATGGAAAATAGCGGAGAAAATAATACGGGAAATTCACAAATTCTGTTTTCTTTTTATACTACGGGCTAATATATCTAAATCTACGGATTCTCTGTTTTATCAACGGCCATTTTCGCTAATTCCCTGGAAAAATGGAAAATCTGCTGCCGGGTAAATGGTTCATAAATTTGAATAATAGGTTATTTAGCCGGCAGCGGATTTCCCAAGGAATTTGAACGAAGAACTATTGCGGTAAAGTTGCCAAGGTATATTCATAGATATAGCCTAAGAAACTCAAAAAAATCCAAATAGGAAACAAAGGAATGTCAAGTGGGTTATTGATTATTTGAGTGACTACTTACCAGCAATTATCACATGTGACACATCATTTTAAAGCTTTTTAACATTGTTACTATTATTCAAAGTCTTAAAATTGGAAATTGCAACTACGGCAATGTCATTGGAGCTACTTCAACAACACAGTTCAAAGCAAGATTGAAAACGCATCTGCAGCATAACTAACTGACCCTGATCCTCCATTGGCGTGATATTCTACGGAGGCGGTGCCAATTACGAAGCATAAGCAGAAGAAGCAGAAGAAGAAACGGGTTTGTTGTCGATGGTCACATTTATTCAGCGTGATGGATAAGTGCTGATTTTTTTGCTCTAATTCATGTGTAACATGGTTTTAGCAAACAGACGAATCGGTTTTCGGTATGCAGGCAAACTGATAACGATAATACCATACTTACGTCTTAACTCAAATACATTCATGCGCGCCGAACCTCCACAGACCTGTGTGGGATCACCGGTACAAGCCATATTGCATTCAGATTCAGGGGCCGTGCCATGTCTTGCATATTCAGTATCCATGGCTCCACAAAAACATTCATTTCCGTATTGTACCCTGCATAGTGCATTCCTTTGGAATCGAATCATAAAGAGACCCTCGGTTACAATCTATGCATAAAAAGGTTTTTTAATGGATTTTGGAAGTCCTTCTACATGGCCTATTGAATTGATGATCCACTGAACCAGCGTCCTACTGAACGCATTTTGTAACCCCGAACCAAACCCCAAACCCCGATTGTTGACTGTCGGCTTTAACTCCAGGATTATCACTAGCGCAAAAGTCCATTGGCGTAGATTCCGGGGGATGGGGGGGGGGGGGATTCCCCAATATTTTGCCGGGGGGGGGTGATCCATACAATCATCCCCAAATGTTGACGCCTGAATATGGGTTTCTGACCAAATGAACCTCATAATTTGCACATTCACTAAATTTCAAGATTTTTTTCCAACCCCATCCCGTCCCCCCCCCTTCCATTGTCAAAAAGAAATGTATGCCACTGCAAAAGTCCCACTGAACCACATTTTGTAGCACAAACTACGAAACGGGGGTGGGTGGGGTGATAGTAAACTACCAAATAAAAAGTCGATATCTTTTGAAATAACTTTACAAGAGCAAACTGAAAATCATGAATTTAACCGTGGAAACCTCTACGGTGGGTCTCACCAACGCCCCTGATAAGCGTTCAAGGTCGACTTTGCCCCCGCGTAAAGTGCTAGGTTAAAAAATGTTATCACTATAAAATTGAAATTAAAAAAAGATGGATTTATGATTAGCTACTGTCGTTTGGGAGTTAACATGCGTGTTTTTTATGCCTGCTGAAAAACCCGAGTTGGAAGGTGCACCCTTCGTAGAACCATAGGGTAAAGCCATTTAGGTGTAAGAGTTAATATACCGGCTGATATACCCCCCCTAGGACGAGGGTTAATCCCAAATGTGGTTGCCAGGTCGCTAAAGTGGACTCGGATCTGCCTGATTTTGTAAAAAAAAAAAAGCGGAACAAAATAAGATTTAAAAAAACTTGTTATTTAGTGAATCAAACTATAAAAGACTTCAATTGACACATTGATGGGTTTTTTTTTTTTATTTTGACGCTAGCTGATGATAACATAAAGTTGGAAAAGTTTAGGACTATGGAAGAGTTGGCTTGGCCAAAGAAGAAGACTTCATCTGCCCTAGAGGTCAGGTGTCATATGTATGACATGGTCAAATGTCTATAGGATAGCTATATCTATACCCATTAATATTGTGAATGCAACACAGTGTTTGCTATTCTGTATACTTTAGTAGTTAATCTGTATAATTAAAGCCATATTATAACATTTTCAAACAAAATAGATTAGCATTTTATTTGCCATAAAATGATAGCTTTTACTGTCAGATATATCCCTTTTATTTTTGAGCCGAACAACTACGGCAAAGCAAAGAAAATTGGAATTTACTACCAGCGCACATGTCACCAATACGTACCGCTCCGTCTGTCATGTTGTGGTACGACCCTTTGTTGTGTATATCACTGTCCCGCACGCCGTGTACGTACTGTGTGTTATGAACATCGTATATGCGTTCGACTAATAATTCCATCGTAATAATAAAGCGCCGAATCCGGCGTTTTATTCAAAATCTCGGATTTTGACAAAACTACAGCACCTAGAGTCTTGATTTTTGCAGGGTACATTGGTTTAATAAAGTACAATTTAATTAATCGTGTAAAAAAGGAATTTTAAAAATTCAGTGAGGGCGTCTTCCTCAGCAAATGTTATAATATGGCTTTAATCAAAATCGAGGCCTTTATTGGGACATGTCTTGCAGTCACAATTGCCTAATAAAGTATAACCCAAACATCACCACTTCGACTGTCCAAACTTATTGGTAACTAAGATTAGCTGTGCTACAACGTTTGGATGTTTCATTATGATTATCATGACTCTCCTAAACATTATTGTGTATATACACCTACCCCAGAGATCATAGACAGAATTTCGAAGCGGTCCTCCACATATCTGCTGCGGAATACCCGCGGTACATGGAGAGTTACATTGAGTGTCACAGGAGGCTTTTTCCGTACATGTGATATTGGACCCCATCGTCCCCACATGTACAATAGTAGCCAGCTTGAAGTGCCGCGTAGCGTTTACCAAGAGTACGACAATGGTCGAAGCATTTGGAAAGAGTCATTGTTGAATGGTCCTCAAACTGACGTCGGTAGGAAAAACGGGATCTTCTGTGTCTATATAGCAGCCAACGTAGCGATGTTTTTCTAAGTAACAACAAAAAAAGAATATTAGGTCTAGACAAGTAAACCAAAGGTCACTCACAGGTTCGAATCCTAGAATGATCAGTTGAATTTTAAATCCAATTGCGCTAATGGACAAATTATGTACTTTTATGTTGGAAATATTTCGGCAATTCAATTTAATCGCAATGTAGTAGTATCTAATATCTTGTTTTGACTATCGTATTTTGATGCACAGGTCAAAATGGGACATTCCAGTCATACGGATGCTTTTAGATTCTCCCGGTATTTTCCCCAATGATGTTCTCTGGAAGCCCACGCTTTAGTACTACTACTAAATTATCTGGATAGTATTCGATAATATAACAAGAATGTATCCGATATTTGCTATCTAAATAAAACTCCGTTCTTGGATATGTTTTATACCCAAAGGAACTATTACAATACTATTCCGGTAATATATCGGATAATATACCGATACCTGTCTATATTTTGACATGGTTGCTGTAAATGGTTGATGTTAAAGCCAAAATGTACGATTTCAGTCCAAAATGACAAAATGATTATAATAATATTGTAATGTGCCCTGAGTAATTTAATTTGATTATTTATTTTTGTTTTCAATTTAGAGTTACTTCCATGAGAGATGTGAAACCCTCTTTGCAAGAGTTGGTGGGTAATGATATTTTCACGTTGATCAAAAACAAATTGAATCATATCTATTTTTGGAATGTTAGGAATCACATGTTCTCTAGAATGTTCAGTGTATTGCACCATTAAAGGAGTATTTCGTGATCCTAGCATCCTCTTTTTATGACATTTTTCAGTACATATCCACGAAAAAGCATATTCCCAAAATTTCAGTTGATTCCGATTTTGCGTTTGCGAGTTATGCATGATTTATGTGTATTACACTGCTCCATAGACAATACGTTGTAATTTCGTTCTGGTGCACCAGAACGAAATTCAAATTTCGCGATATCTTTGCTAAACGAATTAATCTGCAAGAAATATTTTGTACATAAACATTATGTAGCCAGAGTATTCCAGTGATATAAAAATCTCAACTTTTTTTGAGAAAAGTGGGGATGAGGCTGTGGATCACGAAATGCCCTTTTAAGGGAATCCCCGATAATGTAAAGTGAATATGACACGGAATGGTCTATTAAAATATTGGGGTGGTTTTTTTTAATATAAAAAGTGATTTTGGACTTACGGCTTGTAACAAAATTAATAACAACTGTCATGAAGGTTTGCCTTTCATTTCTAAATAAAAATAATGAGGACTGTGAAAGAGAACCCCCTTACTAGCTTAACTATATAGAGCTGTATGGGGATTTCAAAAACACTAACTCTGTTGTTATACAAACACAGCAAATTTGACTGATTCCAATTACATGTATGTTGGAATATATGTAGAGATTACAAGAGTATCCCTCCCCCCAAAAAAGTCCAAGTTTGAACAATTGACAAATTTAATTAAAAATTTCGTAGGAATAGATTGTGGCTTTAAATGTGACCACTTAACAATATTAAGAATGGGAAAATTCTTTTACGCTCGCCATATTATTATTCTTACCTTTTCGCATCTTGCATACGAACCGTTGAGAATTACTGCAATGCTTATCATTCCACGCTCCATGGTCATGAATCTCAGTACAATCCCCGTTGCCAGAATTATCAGGATTATTATTCCCGCTCCAGACCCAACTTGAATGCCAACTTGATGGGAGGAACTACAGGTATTGCAGAAGTAATGATTTCGATGTATTAATAATACTATTTACGAAGAATATAAAAAGTGATGGGCCGATTGGAGATCCTTGAGGAACACCACAAATATCTTTGTTCAGTTCAGATTAACACGATTTATAAGAGAGAACGCATTTTCTGTTATTCAAGTAATTTTTAACTAGGCTAATAATATATCTCACGAAATCCACAGTATTCCATATCAGATAATTACTACATAACGAGCAAAATAGTCTGATTTTTTTAAAGTGCTAACGCCCAAATTCTGCCAAATACTAAAAACATATATTTGACTATTAAAGCCATATTATAACATTTGCTGAGGAAGACGCCCTCACTGAATTTTTAAAATTCCCTTTTTTACACGATTAAATTGTACTTTATTAAACCAATATACCCTGCAAAAATCAAGACTCTAGGTGCTGTAGTTTTGTCGAAATCCGAGATTTTGAATAAAACTTTATTATTACGATGGAATTATTAGTCGAACGCATACACGATGTTCATAACACACAGTACGTACACGGCGTGCCGGACGGTGATATACACAACAAAGGGTCGTACCACAACATGACCGAAGGAGTGGTACGTATTGGCGACATGTGCGCTGGTAGTAAATTCCAATTTTCTTTGCTTTGCCGTAGTTGTTCGGCTCAAAAATAAAAGGGATATATCTGACAGTAAAAGCTAACATTTTATGGCAAAGAAATGCTAATCTATTTTGTTTGAAAATGTTATAATATGGCTTTAATGGTTCTTGAATTGAATTGGAGATAACACCACCACCAACAGCAGTAGCAACAAGTTACAAAACAATGACAATTCGAGTAGCAGCTGGAAGGTGGCACACGGTACTCTATACCAAACTGCCTATACCGATTTGGACGTCGAGTCACAAAATGGCCGCTCGGTAAATCGTTCACTGATCAGGTCTATACTACTTGCTGTGTAATGAGAAGAGACCACAGAGCCCAATATTGGAGCGGTTCTGAATTATGAACCATTCTCGAGTCACAAAATGGCCGCTCGTGGCCGAGGTTGGAACTATTAGCGATAATCAGTGATGACATTGTTAGAAATGTGTAATTAGGCTATGTATTCCTACAACACATTGTTTCTAAAAGGTAACAATCTACGAAAGAGATACGTACTTAGATCATCAAATAAACATGAGAAAATACGGTTTATTTTAACCCCCTGAGCACTACCTGCCGATCTAACATTGCCTCTGATTGGTCAACTACATGATATCTTCACTTTACTCACCAATCAGAACGGAGCTTTGCAAATAATTCACCCCAATTTTTTTTGCGTGGTGAAATTATTCTAACAATGTTGCTGATTGGGCCAATTGATAATGAAAACTTCTTTTTAGCCAATCGGCAAGTAGTTCTCATGGGGTTAATATCGTCTGCTTTTTTTACAGTATGTATGGCTCATTACCACCATAAGGTCCAGCTGAACCGGACCAGCTCACTGTCCATCTCTTACATACGATCCAGCTCTTAAAATGTACAATGTGCTCAGTTTAGCGATCGTTGTGTCGGCTCTCATACTCAGGGCCGGATTTACCTCTTTGGGGGCCCTGGGCCAGGCCAAAATTTGGAAGCCCCAAAGGCATGTGCACTCAAGTGGCCAAGTTTTTAGATTTTACTAGGACATTTGGGCGCGAAGCGCGGGAAAATTTTTCAATTTTAGCCCGATTTGAAGCTAAATTTTATTATCATAGGCAAGTGCGCGCGAAGCGCGCAAAATTTTGGAAGATGCACACTGCACCGGGCAATTTTGGGGGCCCTGGGCCCGGGCCCATCTGGCCCTATGGTAAATCCGACCCTGCTCATACTTTTATACTATCTGGTCGTGGGCTCGGCGCAATACTACTGTGATGCTATACTACTTCATATTCATATGCACTCCCCATGCGGGGCTCGTGCATTAGATCAACATCTTAGTACGCGTGTATTATTTTGTACAATTTCACTCCCAACAAGTGATACGCATTTATTAAACTATTAATATTTCACTTGTCTCACCATCGATCCGTCCAACCATTTAAATGTCCCTTCGACTTCAAGGTCATCCAAGCCAATCCACAAGGCACTACCCGCATCCACTGCTTTCTCTGTAACAACATGGCAAAAATGTAAGCCAAATTGGCATTGGAAGTTTGCAATGCATTGTGGGACAGTTTTTGCAGTTTTGGGACACTTTGCCCTCTGACCTATTGGGAAAATTCACAAATATCTGTTTTTGTGCGTACAAAATATAATCTAAAATGTTTGACAAGAATGAAAAGAAACCCCAAAAACATAATTATTTTATAAATTAATGATTTAAATATTTTTAATAATAAGATTAAGACAATAATAAATTAATTAGTAATAATTATAGCAATTACCCCGATATGTCAGAGGTCAAAGTGTCCCAAAACTGCTCTTAAAACCCGGAAGGTACAAT
Source organism: Amphiura filiformis (assembly GCF_039555335.1). Classification (NCBI taxonomy): domain Eukaryota; kingdom Metazoa; phylum Echinodermata; class Ophiuroidea; order Amphilepidida; family Amphiuridae; genus Amphiura; species Amphiura filiformis. The sequence continues at coordinate 61,461,777 of NC_092634.1, forward strand.
GCCGATTGGGCTTATTCATGCCTATTGTATTTTATAGCATTACGTTATTAACTTATGGTTTATTTCAAATGAAAATAAAACAGAGATCTGATATTAAATTTGCGATGTTTAAAATAAGTAAGTAACGATTAGGAGAAGGGACGGTATAGGATGATAGGGAGGAACAGATGAAGAAAAAAGAAGACAAAGACCTCGATAAAAAGAAAGGAAAAGGTCAAAGGTAATCAATAGAAACAAGTTCTTAAAAACCAGAATGGGTACTATTGGCTTTCTCAAATAGTACCTGATTTGTTAATTACATTATATAATGATTAAAACGCACTCTGTTGGTCTGAGATCAAAACTGCTAGGCCAAAAGCACTATACTTTACATGGAAGTTGATTGTTGTCATTAACTTTGGTTTCAAAGCAAATAATACTAAATATGTTATCAAACTTGTTTACAAATGCATTAGGCTATATACATAATATCACACAAAAGTTTTTAAAAGTTGGTTTGAAAAGATTTATTTGGTCTGCCATAGACGTTCATGTGTTGCCTGGCTTGAAACAACAGAGGGTGGTCTGAATGTATACTTGCAATATTGTAGGTCAAATCATCTATATATAAAGATCATTAATACGTTTTTAAAACGTTAGTGTAAAATATTTTTGGGAAACATTTTTGTAAATTATTTTGTCAACAGTTACAATAACTTTCTGCTAGAATGTTTTTGGATCACGTTTTCAAAAATGTTTTATGAGAATTATATAGAAACGTTTTTTATACCGTTTTAAACCCGACATTTAAACTTTTTCTGTAAAACCTGAGTTTGCTGGGTGTCTATCTCTGATTCGCTCAATACATGATATATCCCTCTTTAGCTCTCTCTGTAACCAATCAAAATGGTTATTAGAAGTTGATAATTTCACCGGTTATGCCCCATGGGGTTAAGAACTTACGAGTGAGGAAGTTGTTTTCATTTTCACTATTAATACTAGTGAGTTGAGAATCCAAACTTTCACATCGTGCCTTTGCATCAGAGTATTTCAAGCCATTATCCGATACAAAGTAGCAGTAGTCATTCAAAGCTTCCCATCCTGGTGGGCACCTCAAATCTAAAAATATAAAGATAAAATGAACACATTCATTTGAGTATTTCCAGTCCACGATGCCAACCCACACAACTCTGTACACTCAGAACGTTAGTCACTATCTGGGTGTCGTTCATACTACCACCGCATTTGCGATGCGTTGCTTTGCGATACCGACATATCGATTACTTTTGCCGCAACTCAACGCAACTCGTCGCATTTCCAAGTTAAAATGTATTTAACTTCATTGCGATATAGTTTGCAGTACGATGCAGTGCGACAACGTTGAACAAATCGGAGGCGCATAGCAACAACGGGACTGATCGATTTTAAGCCCTAGGTAATTTCTTGTAAAATGTAGGATTTAATTTGATTAAAATTTGTAATACTTGTATAAAGGTATTGTTTTTAATCGCTGTCGTGCATCTATCGTCTCATATAATACGGGCGATATCATTAATTTTGGGGTAAAACAACCCATGATGTCGCCCGTATTATATGAGACGATAGATGCACTCTAGCGGCTAAAAACAATACCTTTAGGGACCGTTCACAAACACTTGTAATGGGGGGGCCTGATGCAAAAAATTTCATCGTGAAAAATTTTCGGCCCCCCTTTACAGACCTCAACAATTTCAGGGCCCCCTTTTTGACCTGAAAATTATGGGTCAACCCCATAGAAAAGCATATAAACTCAATTTTCCCAGGAAAATTTGTGGTCATTTTTTTCAGGCCCCCCCCCCCCTTAGGAGGGTCCAAAATTTTCAGGCCCCCTTTTTTGCATCAGGCCCCCCCTTACAAGTGTTTGTGAACGGTCCCTTATTCACTAAATATATGACTCATAATTCCAAAGTCAAAACCGTAGGTATTGGGCTTGTATTTATATTGTGTCTCTTCAAACAACGCTTACCTGCTTGGTTACAATGTTCGATGCACGTTTCATGTGTCAAACTCGATGAAGTAAATTCTCCAAGTGGTAGAACTCGATTATTTGGAAAATCCATAACACATTCGTGACTGATTACCTCTGGAATTAACATTAATAATTCAGTTATAAAGAGAGAAAGAAGAAAAAGAGGAAGCAGAAGGAGGAGGAGGGGAAAGGCGAAAGCGACGAAGAAAAAGAAGAATTAACCAAAATAGATGAAGAACACAATCAGCAACATGAAATGGTGAAGAAGAATAACTTAAAGGAGGATTTCGTGATCCTAGCATCCTCTTTTTATGACATTTTCAGTAGATATCCACGAAAAAAGCTTATTTCCAAAGTTTCAGTTGATTCCGATTTTGCGTTTGCGAGTTATGCATGATTATGTGTATTACACTGCTCCATAGACAATGTGTTGTAATTTCGTTCTGGTGCACCAGAACGAAATTCAAATTTGGCGATATTTTTGCTAAACGAATTAATCTGCAAGAAATATTTGGTACATAAACATTATGTAGCCAGAGGTCTCCAGTGGTGTAAAAATCTCAACATTTTTTGGGAAAAGTGGGGGGATGAGGCTGTGGATCACGAAATGCCCCTTTAACATAAAAGCTTAATAATGAACAAAGCAAGAAAGACAATTCTCGCGATTCCAATATGATGCGCCACCAGCTGTTGCTCTTGCCAGTCCAATGTTTTTTTCACACGCAAGTGTGATAATAATGTTATAACAGCTCCATGAAGGATTCCCTGTAGCTCCGTGTAATCAGTAGATAGAAAATGGATCTACTATAATTGTAAATTGCTGTTTTAGCGTGCATCCTTGTGTAACAGCATTATAACTGCCATTCAAACACACAATGACACAATGTTCCTGTGTTGTATTCGAATTACGCCGGCTTTGGATGTCGACTTTTTTTTTCGCATGATGCACTGCATAGTTTGGTAACTGCTGGAGGCGTATTGTATGTACTGTGAATCGACCGAATTTTCATGACATTTTACGTTCACATAATTTGGTCTCTAACTTGTTCGGTAAAATCCGTGAAATGTTTATAACCAACACGAATTTTCACGGATTTGTCAACCGATCACGGAAAAGTATATTTAATGTTTTAACAAAGACGATTTAATGGAAGCTGCAATCAACGAATTTAATAGTTGGCACGCCTTGACAATATGTTGGAACTTAACTATGTTTGATGAGAAGTACATACCTTCTCCTTACCCCTTCACTCCCCCATTCCCCCTCAATCAATGTTGGGGAGACTGGAAAGCTTAATGGAAAAAGTGCTTTCATCAACATTGAACTGGGGGAGAGGGGTGACGATTTACATTTAATATGCCCGAGTGTGCCAACATTAATTTCTTTGATTGTCCGAGGCGAATGTCAACTATTTCATATAAATTTCGTTTTTGTCTGATAACTCAAAAACGAAATGCCGCATGAGCTTCATACTTCACAGAATTTGGGAGTGGATTATAGGCCTTTGAATTATAATAGATTTGTAAATAAAGGAATTGGTTTATTTAGGGAGTGGTCACTGAAATCCTCCCCATTGCTAAATTAAACACATTTTGTGATGGGTCTAAACTGCATATAAATTGGTTAACAAAGTTCTTTGTATCTGATCCAGAATGTTCACTTACTTGTGTACGTTTCAACAACACCTGTTGTCTTATCAACACTTGATGGGTAGTGACTGCTACTGGCAACCGACGCTAGAAGTAGTTCCAGCGTTGATCTTGGAGTTGCCAGTCTGTTTTCCTTCAAGGGATTTTCTTGATCCCTGAGTCAGGAACTCATCAAAATGTGAGAGAGTTGGTACTGTCCTTCATCTCTGTTCATGGTGGTGCCCTCCGCTATCTTATTTCTATAGCCTCCTTTATCCAGCGAGTGTATCTATTTTGCTCTGTGCCGATGACCTCAGCTTCCCCCCATCCTATGACGTGATTCTTGTCGACGACATGATCAGTAATGGCTGACTTATGTGTAGTTGTTAACGGTTCCTTTCTCCCTGCTCTGTTGGTTACCGTTTTACTCGCTTTTATGCGAGGAAGCTGAGGTCATCGGCACAGAGGTCATCGGCACAGAGCAAAATAGATACACTCGCTGGATAAAGGAGGCTATAGAAATAAGAAAGCGGAGGGGCACCACCATGAACAGAGATGAAGGACAGTACCAACTCTCTCACATTTTTGATGAGTTCCTGACTCAGGGATCAAGAAAATCCCTTGAAGGAAAACAGACTGGCAACTCCAAGATCAACGCTGGAACTACTTCTAGCGTCGGTTGCCAGTAGCAGTCACTACCCATCAAGTGTTGATAAAGACAACAGGTGTTGTTGAAACGTACACAAGTAAGTGAACATTCTGGATCAGATACAAAGAACTTTGTTAACCAGTTTACTATACCGATCCTGATGAATCTGTTCAATCATGCATATAAATTGGTTTTTGGTCCATATCTTTAAAACAAAAGCACGTATTACAACCAAATTTTACACATTTTGTTATGATGATATGTTTCCACCTCTATCAAATGTACAGTACGATATTCATTCAATTACGGGAAACACAATGCAAATATGTATGACATAATACGAAATATGACGTAATAAGATATGCTTTCAGTGACCACTTCCTAAATAAGCCAGCTTATTTTATTTTCAACAATTTTATAATCATTCTAAAGCACATGGTCCACTCCCATATCGTGTGCAATATGAAGTTCCTACGATATTCTGTTGTTGAGTTATGAGACAAAAACGAATTTTAGATGTCATATTATTTTAGCGTTCGCCTCAGACAATCAACGAATTTAATAGTTGGCACACCTTCACAATATGTTGGAACTTTTCATTGCCGCTCTGATAGTTAAGTGAAATTAGTATAACTATGTTTGATGAGAAGTACATACCTTCTCCTTTCCCCTTCCCTCCCCCATTCCCCTTCAATCAATGTTGGGGAGACTGGAGAGCCCAATGGAAAAAGTGCTTTCATCAACATTGAACTGGGGGAGAGGGGTGGAGATTTACATTTAATATGCCCGAGTGTGCTAACATTAATTTCTTTGATTGTGGATTTCAAACGTGTTAAATCAATTTAAACTATCAAGCTGCTTGTGTAGGAGTTTGCTTGGGTTATCGCAATCGTGATAAAGATATTTGTGTTTGAAGTTGAGGTACCTAGACATTGGTGTCCATCCGTGTCCAGTTGGTAACCAGGGTTGCAGGAGCAAGAATACTCCTCTATTCCATGTTCGTTATGGCAGTTATGATCACAGCTATGAGTGCCAACAGAACATTCATCAACATCTGAATAAGAAAAGAGCGGTATCTCAGTGTTAATATGAAAAAAGACCTTGAATACCTGTAATTCTCGGTTAAAATGACACTGTTTAAATAAGAAACGTTAAACAAAATCCCAAAATGCGGTTCATTTTCTACATGTTTTATGGGACACCTAATTGTATTTTAGAATAAAAACTTTTTTGAACAATAAACGTATGCACTATGAACTTGTACTACTGTTTAAGGGTTAACTAGTTTCGGTTTAAAGCTTATAAATAATGCGCGTTTGAGTACAAATTTTAAACAATTATTGATTTATAATCCTTTAAACAGTGGTCAGGTTTAAATTTTTGTTAAGCAACGCAGAGTTAAGAAAGTTTAAAATTGTTTGAAAATTCTTTAATCGGCAAATCAAGAATGTATTAAGATATACCGTAAAATCCCGTCTACAAGCATATATAGTGTTTTTTATAAAAGCTTAATTAATTCGAAGCAAGCGTTAATATACCAATACAATAGATCGGTCTTAAAATAATACTTGTTTGTATATGCTTGGATCCGTAATTTATTTGCTCAAACTCCATAATGGCGACTGGATTAATGTAGCTTGCATCAGAAGCACACTATATGCTTGTAGACGGGGTTTTACGGTATGTGTTAATACATTAAACATACCTGGAACATGTGGAATATATTCACAAACATACGAATTAGTCTCTGAGCAGTAATGGTCGTTCCATAGGCCACCCTCTGTTATTTTCATATGCACGCAGTATCGTTGTTCTGCTGGCGGTGCATTCGAGTACTCAAAGAAAGACGATGGTATTTCATCAAAAACTCCGTTAGGTTCACCGGAAATCCATCTGGCATATGCCCCTGCCATAGTACCATCAGCTTTATGCAATACGTCTGTGTCTGGGACGAGCATCCCAATCCAAGCAAATACTTTACCCGAATATGACCTTAAGTGTAAAAATAAGACTTTGTGAAATGTGGTCCAAAAGCACAAATTTCAATGTCTAGAGGGTTATCTATTTAAAACTACTCTGCCATGAAAGCTGAAGTCGAAGTAAACGAGAAAATCTATAGTGAGCCTTAAAGGAAGTGTCCAGCAACCACAACATTATGTCTTATATGTTAGAAAAATAATTATCAAGCACGAATCACATGGTTTTATTTCAAACTCATTATTAGACTTAAAAACGGATAAAAAGAGCAATCTCTCAACACGCGATATTCAAAATTCCCGCGCCGAAATTTTCCAAGGCAATGACGTCATGGTTATTTGTGCTCATTTGTCGTTAGGCTTCATTTAATTATTCGGACGTCCTTGCTCTAGGCAATTTCGGCGCGGGAATTTTGAGTATCGCGTGTTGAGAGATGGCTGTTTTATGGTTAATATGAGTTTGTTTTAAATAAAACCATGTGATTCGTGCTTGATAATTATTTTCTAACATATAAGACATAATGTTGTGGTTGCTGGACACTTCATTTAAGTTATGAACAAAAATACGTCACTTACAATAGTTTCCACATTTCCTCGTAGACTACAAAATTACCACTTATGTAATATTTATTTATTATTGGTAGTCTAATTTGGTCTGGTTAAAAAAGAAACCTCATTTTGTTGAAAATTACTGATTGAATTGGGCTAAAATAATTTCTGTTCCAAACGTCAACGCGTGCATTTCTATATCTTCGATCCAGAAGGCCGTTGTAAATCGTACGCGGTAGTTAAAGACCCATTCAGTGAGTAAAAAAAATTAAATTATTTATAAATTGCTTAAAAGTGAAGGATAAGTCATTCAAATTGTCATTTAGTATTTTTGAAATGACAAATTTGGCACACACACATAAAAGAAAACAGCAGTACTGACGAAGTTGAAGCCCCATTCAACAAATACATGTAGCTAAATTAGATACTGTCAGTATCTAAATTAGAGATTCGTGTAAAATGTCTTATTTTGTTTTAAATACACGGTTTTCGGCTGAACCACTTGCAGGCAATGTTAGCACATCTATGACAATGACAAAGGTACCAAAATCTGAATTTTGATGCTTTTACGATCGTCTGGATGAGCAAATCACTGAATGGGCCTTTAAGTATGCCGCATGGGTATAAAAGACGTACGCACATAAAGCACGAACTGCAGGGGAGGAAGGAACATCGTTTGAGATGACAGTGTAGAAAGTCAATAGTGTAAAATAATGTCTCATATTACTTACCGTAGTGCTTCCAAATCACGACTTACTAATGAATCGATATGCTTTTGTGTAGCATAGTTTCCTATGTAGGCTAAATCTCCTCCATATCTATCGGCACAATGCTGCCGCCCCTCATCCCATGTTGCCCACTCATTTTGAGGAATGTAGCACTTACCGCTACCAGGCATGACATCACGACATTGCTCTATATGGAGAAGCGAACGCCCATCATTGCAAAAAAATAAATAAATAAATAAATAAAAAAACAAAACAAAAAAAACACGTTAGATGCTTCGACAGGTCAGATGTTACTTATATTAGGGTGGTTAGATAATTCCCTGGTGGATCACACACCTTATGGCATTGATAGTATATACATGCCATTGAATTTGTGTTGCGATCATTTCGATTGTGGTGCAGTACTCAAAAGCGTGATCCAGTTGGCATAGTGATCATCGGAATACACGTAACACTTCGCTGACGAATACTGACATCGCATCAAAATGGACCTGTTACCGTTAGTAAAAGCACGAAAATCCACCCCACTTTTTTCGCCATTAACCCCTCCAGAGCTCCACAGTAAAGCGGCTAAGTGGTTTTCTTTCATTTCACCTCATTCATGTCATTATTACGGTTTAAAATTATCAGAAACCCTCCTTGAACTTTGTTACTAATATTACCAATACTCTAATTAACAAAATTAAAATTTGACCGAAATCATACATTATTAAGTTTCAGTATTATGATGATATTGGACTGTTAGGTTGTTCGGAAGAGCGCACACAGGGAAAGAGTTGGTTATTTATTTCTACATGTTATAATGCAATTAGAATTACAATTCAACAGAAATTCGCCATTTAAAGAAATAATGAGTTTCATGGCCACTCCTACCCCGGGGGCTAAAGAGAAGGTAAATTTTTACCGCCCCTTGCAGCAACAGCCCGAAAAGGTTGACCCAATTATTTTCCACCCAGGATGACTCTTGAAAACTGCAGGATCCACGTGTCGCGTACGTACCTTTGCTGGGGTAATACTTGCAGATGTAGGCACGAAGGTCGGTACTACCGCATTTACGATCATTCCATTGTCCGGTTCCATAATACATTTCTATACATTGTGCCGCCGGATAGCCATTTGGTTCTGAGCAACACCAATTAAAGTAAGCTTGTACTTTGTTATCCGCCGTTTTGATTGTGTTAGTGTAAGATCCACGGAAAGTCCCAACCAAACCGAACCACTTAAATGTAAAGAAAGAGCAAGATTATTAAAGCAATCATAATCGATCCCTCGCTGAGATCCATACGATGTAAGTAGAACGACAATTTTGTGGTGAATTGGTGGACGACTGGCATGTGTATACATGCAACTGAAGATCCCTAGAATAGAGGGTATCCGTGTTCTATAAGCTGCATATCCTATCAGCGACTTCTATACTTTGTTTAGGACTTTCAAAAGAAGTACTTGCATGTGCAACCATAACTGTTTCAAAATAGCCCGCCAAAGTCATGCAGGTACTCCGAGGTCGTACATTGAATTGGTTTGAATGAGGAATACTACAGGAACCAGCACCTTTTGTTAGAAGTCACACATGAGTAAAGTGGATAACGTCTATTGCTGGCATCCCTATCTGTTTTTATTTGCTAATAGATGCTGTCTTTTATTTTCCATGGGTAAACCAGATAGGCTGGAAAGTACCACTTTAGTAATGAAGAGAAAAGCTGTACTGCTACCAGATGCAGCTGACATAATGGGTATATAAAAACAATTGAATTGGAGTGGCTTTTTGTTGGATCCGTTCTGATATAATGTATTCCCAACCTGAAAATTACTTATCCCACTCGTGACCTCCTTTGTCCCAAATTGCCTTCTATGACCGTCTATTAAATATGAGTTCAATTCTTTTAAATAGCAGTAACAAAGCATCCAAAACATTAATTCAATTTTTTTTCATTTTGATTTAATTTTGCGAAAGGAACGATTTGAGACCAGTTGGATTAAAATTGGGAGAATTTTTCAATTGTAGACGTTCATGGACCCCAAAAGTTACAATTGACCTTTTGCCTACTCATTTACTGTATGTCGGAGACAGGTCAAACTATATATTTTTTTCTTAATATTTATGACGATAATATTATAGTGTGTTTTTTAAACAAGTTTTGATCAACTTTGTAATTTCACACCAAGTTTAAATGACGATTTGAATGGATATGTTTGTAACTATAATTAGCTTGTTTTCAACTATTTTCAACATCATTTCGTCCCATAAAATTCTGCAATGCAGAGATAAAAATAGCTGCCTTTGGATTTAGCTCCATTTGGAACAAAAAAAAGAAAATCTTTAATATTTATTTTTTTTTCTTCGCACGAGGGAGGTTAAGGGATCTAAAATGAGCGTTTATTGCGTTTCGACAGTATTTTTTGTGGGACATGAGAGCATCTCAGACCTATCAAATTGCATTCTGAATACGAAGCATGTCTTTCTGATATCAAATAATTTTCATTTTTGAAAATCACAATATAATACAAATTTTATGACAAATTATAAAAATTTGATATTTTTCAAATTTTTGATATATAACAGCCCTCTAAGTAAATTATATAAATCTAATGACATATTCTTAAAGTGTATGTAGCAGGGAGGAAAAACCGACGGTCAATTGAAAATTTTGACCTTTCATATTGAAGATATGGATTTTTTTCCCAAAAAGACCTAATTTTTTTTGGTGTTTTGGGAAAAAAATCCATATCTTCAATACGAAAGGTCAAAATTTTCAATTGATCGTCGGCTTTGCATCCCACCTACATACACTTTAAGTATAAATCATCAGATTTATAAAGTTTACTTCAAGTACTGTAAAATATCAAAAATATCAATTTTTAATGATTTGCCATAAAATGTGTATTAAATTGCGAATTTCAAAAATCAAAATTATTTGATATCAGAATGACATTCTTCGTATTCAGAATGCAATTCGATATGTCTGATGTGCTCTAATGTCCCACAATAAATACTGTCCAAACGTTCATACCCCAGCCCTTAAAGACCACCAAAAATTGTTATAACGGTTCTAGTGGACCAATGTTAGTCGATTGGCCAGAGTACAGCTACTCTTAGCAATATCATCAAATAATTTTTACATAAAGCAGCCTTTGGAGTTAGCGCCTTTTGGAACCAAACTGTTCATATACGACGCATTGCAAGTCCATTATTCCGTCATCGTAACTCTTTCATAGGATTTACATATTCTAGACTTACGATGACTTGAAGCGCATGGCTAGCACGCAGAGCATTAAAATGCTCTGCGTGCTAGCCATGCGCTTCAACGGAAAAAGTTGAAGTTTTGAAATATTTTCTCAAAATATCAAGAGCTATCTTAAGAACTACTGGATCAATACTAGGCGTGTTTGTACTCATTTTAATGCATTTTTCATGCTGATTCCAAATATGGTCATGAAAATTTACATTTCTGAATTTTTTTAATTTTTAATTTTTTTAAACATGTCGTCTGCAGTCGGCACCCGCGTGAAGAGAGTTAACGGACTGACTTATACGGCGGATGTGTCGTAAATCTGAGTACAATAAGCCAAATCGGCATTGCAATTTTATTGTGGGACAGTTTTTGCAGTTGTAGGACACTTTGCCCTCTGAACAATCAGGATTTTGTTTGTGTGCGTACAAAATATTATAATAAATGTTGTACTGAAATAAAAGTTGTTCAAAAAACATGATTATTTCACGAATTAATTATTTACAATATGGTTAATGTTAACATTATTACAACAATAAATGAATGAATAATAATTACAACAACGTTGCCGATATGTCTGAGGTCAAAGTGTTCCAAACCTTCTCTCTAAAACCGGAAGTTACAATGCCGATTGGGCTCATTATGTGTAATATGCATTTCACATCGTAGGTCTAAACAAATTGTAACCCTAACATTATACAAAACCTATGGAAGAGTTTTGGACGACGCGTCGTAAACTATTAGAGAGATTGCGATTTCCAAACGTACGTATCGAACGTACGTGGAATCTATTCAAATTCACTCTCCTGTAACGGGATTTTGAATAGATTGCACGTATGTAGGCCTACGTTCGATGCTACGTTTGGAAATCGAAATCTTTCTATTACCTTGGTAAATACGTAGTAACCAGGCCATTTATATGGGTCTGCTCTTCAGGATGAGTGGGTGCAACTAATTGTCCATTCCAGTCGTTTATGCAGTTTTCCTTGGCAGTGTTCCAATTTACTGCCGTGGCTTCCACTTTATAGCAAGCGCCGGCGTAATAATCATTGCACGGAATCGGAATTGCTGGTATTTTGAAGAAGTAAATGATATATAGTTATAATGACGATATTGATCTATTACAGGATCAGTCTCATAAAGCAAGATTTGCGCATGCGTATTTTATTTTATTTTATCGTTAATTTTGTTCGGGTTTGAAAACCCCAGATAGGCCAAGAAGCCTATTGTGAGATATTATAGGTCCATTTTCAACATCGGGACGCGATGCGAGCAGTCAGGGGGTTATACCGTACTCTTCTTGAAACTGACTGTACACTACATGTACAGGTATGCAACACTCCATACACTTGACTGCTGGCTTAATGTCCCTTCCGAAGGACAAATTTTGACAATTAAATTCCGACTTTATTTCTTCAGGTCAATATCCCAGCAAAGTTTTCATCGCCGGGAATCGAACCCAACACCTCATGTACAAGAAGCGAGAATCCAAACAACTGAGCCATGCACGCTTTTTACCAAAAAGAGTAGCTCATGCGCATGGCTTTCTGGGAGCTGTTTCTTACGCTTTGCTTTTTTTAAAATCTAATAATTGTGTTCAAAAATATTTAAAATCATAAAAAAAAGAAGAAAAGAAAATACACAAGAAAGAGATAATTTACGATCAGCAGTTTAATCAAAATGCAATTTACGTCTTTAATAAATTACTGGAATAAACAAGTCTGACAGTAACAGACAAACGAATTGTGATGGTTTTAACCACCGACTACTACAGACCATGTATCAACAGTCAAAGTCCCCGTGCATTGTATGCTTTGAATTCTCGCATATTCATGAGGGCATTTTTCATGATTTTTCGATCGTGCCGTGTCTGCATACTGCAGTTACTGTTCATTTTCCTATACAGGGCGTATCAAAATTAAGTATACAGTTTGAAAAATGCCGCCAGATTAAAACATCTTGTCCTCCTATAGCTGAAAAATCACTAGCGTGTGACCAATAATAAGGATTTGGTGGCTACTTTTGTGAACCGAGTACAAAAAGCAGTTGCGCGAAGTCAATAAAAATCAAAACGAAATACAAATCACAAAAGAAGTCTCACAACTTTCTTTACTGTGTACTGTTATTGAAAGTTTTATTCTTAGTTTTCCACATGCCCACAATTCTTCTGCATGCAGATTTCGGCTCTTCTCAACATGGCGTTCACACCACGTCTAATGAGAGGTCTGTCCTGCCTGAGAATGTCAACTTATGCAATTATGCGTCTCTGAAGTTCATCAAGGTCTGCGGGAGGACTTGTGAAAACATTAAATGGAAACTCTGCTTCCTCGCCAATGATGAAATCTTCCAGGAAACGTAGTGGACGGGCAAGAAGCCGAGGGACTGAAAACACAGTGCGACGTTGGTGATCTGTTTGCTGAAGTTGATGTCTCTTTATCTTCTGATAGGGATGAAATCGCAAGTCATAAACAAGTTATTCTGTTAAAGGTTGCAGATGGTATTCCAAGTCTATTTCAACGGCAGCTAATTTGACCTCCTGCTTGCCCCGCCTGCAGAGTGTTACGGACTGCTATTATATTATCAGCAGATCTTCCAGTTCGGGGGCGACCGCAATTTTCTCTGTTCAGATTACGACTCGTTCCAGTTATCTGATACTTCACAACATTTTTATAAATAGCGTCATGTGAAGGGGGACGTGCATTTGGGTATTGCTGACGGAATCTCCGAGGCACTTCTGCTGGACTCTGGGTGCGATGGTACACTGCAACAAATAAGACCCTTTGCTCTGGCGTGTACTGTGGAATATCCATTTTAATGTTGCTATTATCCTTGTCAAGTAGCATATGTAAGGAGATAGTTGCCCAGATTTAACAAAGGTCACGTGTTATGTAACTCACACATGCACAATGAGCATGATGAGGACAAATGATCTGTACACTTGCATGTTTCTCTTGGCTGCACAACAGTAACAAGCACTCAATTGACTTCGTGCAACTGCGTTTTGTACTGAGCTCACAAAAGTAGCCACCAGATCCTTATTAATGGTTACACGCCAGTGATTTTTCAGCTGAAGGAGGAGAAGAAGTTGCTTAAGTAATCAACTAGAGAATTTTGACCAAAGACCTCATACCTTTAAATCTAGCGGCATTTTTCAAACTGTATACTGAATTTTGATACACCCTATACATGATACACAGTACTCTCACCATTGATGCATGACCTCTACAAACAGTGTATGTCATAGGTATATGGGCATTGCCTAGTTAAAGTCACTGTGAGAAAAATAACCGGTCAATATTTAAAGTACTCTCTGAAATTCTAGAAAATATAGTTTTGTAACATGTCCTAAATTTTTAGCTAATTTAGGTGTTTGGATATATTCGCACTTTGGTGTTTTAGTGTATGTTATAGGAATTAGGGCATTGCCTAGTTAACGTCACTGTGTGAAAAATAATCGGCCAATATTTGCCGAATGCTGGTTAACAATATGCAGACTATTGTCTCATTTCGGAAACAAAGGCTCACTCAGTATTGTTACCTTGCGTTTGCTCTATAATCGTTCACCCAACTGAAACTATAATACCAGCTCATTGCAATATCGCACATGTGGATTTAACCAGAGAAGATCTGATTTAACATAGTTGAGCTGTTTTCAATGAGAGTTTATATCTTGGTTTAATAGCTTTTAATAGGGGTTTAAGTCCTGCAAATTCTACTGCAGACAAAACTGCATCATGGACCCTGTTCACATTAGAAAATTTCTTCATTCGACGAAGATAAGTTAATCTTGATTAACTACCGTATTGGTCCGAGTATAGTCCCACCCCAATTTTTTTTTTTTTTTTTTTTTAAGTTTATTTTTTCCCGGTTTTGGAGTGTCCCTGGACCTAGACCTAGATGCTAGGATCATTCATGGTTGACCTAAAAAAAAAAAAAAATTTTTTAAATTCAAGATATTTTGTATTTTTAATATGAAAATTGATACTTTGTTATCATGTCATACTCTATTAATGATTTCAAAATGCATTCAAATTCAATGCATTTTGAAATCATTAATAGAGTATGACATGAAGACAAATTATCAATTTTCATATTAAAAATACAAAATATCTTGAAATTTTTTAAATTTTTTTTTTTAAGCATGCATACACATTACGCTGAACGAAGACCGAACGAGCTATTAACGCCCGGCTATTATTAAAGCCGGCGAAGGTCACTTGTCACATGATCACTTTCCTTCATTGAACGGAGCGAGCGTACACATTACAAAATTTTAATCTTCGTCGAAGAAAGAAAAGTGCGTACACATTAGGAAAAAAACATTTTTAATCTTCGTTCGAGGTTCGTCGAAAGAAGAAAATTTCCTAATGTGAACAGGGTCATGGACAATCTAACCAGCGTTGCGTGCCTTCGCGTATACGCGATAGATCGTTGCGTGCCTGCTCATTTAGATTCGTTAAAGTTGTTTTCATTCCAAATAATGTTAACCTGTACTTTTATATTGTACGTATAATTGGCAGTGATGAGACCCAAAGGTTTCCATAATTCCAGGGTTCAAACTAACCTTGAAGTGGTATGTTTAGCAAAATTTGAGTAATCTATAGAATATTAATGAGGAAAACGGAGACCACCAATTAATTTTTATTAGAAATCGGTAAATTAATCAATGAAGAGCAAATTATCATTTTAATTAGTAATGTGTTAACTTATTCAGGTAACATTATCTGGCCGTTGTTATGGACAACAAGAATTGTTAGTGCCTTGTGACGTTGACATCGATCAGTGTTAATTTGTGAATTCACGTACAAAAATATGCACAATACGATGTTTAGTTTCAAAATTTTACTGTGAAATTGTAAAATTGTAGAAAAGTGTACGGTTAAGCTAACAGCTAATAAAACTCTTCAGTCACGAAAAGTGTACCGTGTTAATTTACAGTAAGCCAAAAAATTAAGGTACCAGTTGTGTTCACCCTTGTATATCCTCAATAAAGACAAATATGTAAGATTAAAAACAAGCAGCCAATACCTGTACTCTTTAGCTCTGATTTAAGACCTTACTTGTTGAAATTGGTTGAGAATGAAAGATACAGTGATCTAAAACCTAATGAAGAAACGAAATCAAAAGTTGCACTTTTTTTGTTCTAATCAATGAAAGCACGACGCTAGTTTTAACATGCTAATCAATGGAAGCACGGCGCTAGTTCGCTTGTTCGCGACCGTCGTTGTGTGCAAATCAATAGAGCCTCATATGGAGCAAACGGCAACTTTTGGCATCTGCCTTGAGTTTTTGGATCGTTGTGTGTTTATTTATGCTGGTTCCAATTATGACATATCTGTCTTTGTTTAGGATATACAAGGGGTGAACATAACTGGTACCTGAATTATTTGGCTTACTGTATGTAGCTCAAAATGTCGCCCCTGAGAAAAAAAGCTCAAAATGTCGCCCCTGAGAAAAAAAGCTCAAAATGTCGCCCTAAGAAATTAGTTTTAAGATTTTCTCGAAAATAGGAATTTTCTACATATCATTATTTCTCTAATGTGTTAGCAACGCGTATCCAAAATTTTAACGAAATCCGTTAATACGGTAGTAAGCTTTCCAAAATAAAGTGAATTAAAATACACGGTGGTGGAATGTAGAATACATTTCAAACACTAGTAACAAATGTTTCCCTTGGATCAGAATAAAACGATTACTAATAAGATTCCTTAGACCTTTACCTTTAAGATACACTGTAATTTTCCCCTACGATATTTATAGGGGCATTTTGTGATCTACAGCTTCATTCCCCATTTTTCTCCAAAAAAGAGTTTAAATTTTTATACCACTGAAAACCTCTGGGTGCGTAATGTTTATGTACAAGATATGTCTTGCAGATTAATTCGTTTACCAAAAATTTCGTGATATTTGGATTACGTTCTGGTACACCGGAGGATAGGATCACGAAATACTCCTTTAATTCCAGAAATAGATTTTAAAGGGGCAACATGCATCAAATTTGTGAAGTAGAAAAATCTAGCGTATCCTTAAACCAAAATATGGAAATTTATTTTTCCTTTAATCTTACCTTGGGATGAAGTAGTGAATGTACTCGTCACAAGTAAAAGAACATGTAGGCGTTGATCAAAATGCATTTTGAAATAGTACGAAAACAATCACGCTGATTAAAACGGTAAATAAACTAAACACTGCCAACTTCATGTTACGACATAAATTATTCTTCAAATAATAATATCGAACGCATGGAATCGGGCTAAAAACGTTCAACCGAGTCCATACATTTGTAGATTGGTGCATAATGAATAGTCATGTTAAAGTGAAACACAGCACCTAATCAATTTCATAAATTGTAATGTTTACTGATCATGCCCATGACTTCATCAGTGATTGGACACCGACCAATACCTTTTTGGAAAGTCTCTTTGCGATTGTATCATCAATATGCCGTCAGAGGGCGTTGAATTAAAATTTGTTTCTGCTATGTCAATAATGGGCCGCAATACCAGCAACCCTTAGAGTTGGGATTTAGGGTTATGGTTATGGTCAAGTTTAGGGCGTATTACGGCATAAAGTAAACATGCGGGGGTGGGGGCACTCCCACTTTCTAGGTGACGCGTATGTATAAGTATGTTAAGACCCCATTTTCAGTATTACCATTACTGTCGCCCAAAGGCCCCTTATTTTTCAATTCAATCTGTCACCCAAAGGCGACTATTTTAACTTTCATTTATCACTGATTTTGTTACTGTTTTACATTTGAAGACATTTAGAACTAGATATTCAATGTTTGAGCTTCTGTGGAACTGTTTTGGCTCTGTTTTTGGACCTTAATCTCCGTCACATGCACAAGGAGTGTGAGTTTCAAATGGGTTTACCTGAATGAGTGGATCCATTTGAAATTCGCACTCACTGTTTAAGGTCATGTCTTCCATAGTGGATGGATTTGTTACTGGAATTGGAATAAACCAATATTCGTGATGCATAATGTGAATGTGATATAAATATTTCAAGGCTATGAATATGAAGTTATCAATTACTGAGGTATTATAAATTAATGAACAATTATTTATCATGCAATTTTATTCAACATAATTATTAAAACGAGTGCTGAGAGGCGCCTTAATTTAAAATTCACAGCATCAATAAAACGCTGACAAACCTAAATGAAGTCATGTTTTTATGTTTGTAGATTAATTGATGTTATTTTATAGAATTGTTTTTTATTCTTAGTTATTAAATGCGGTTTTGTAAGATAGTTTGCATTTTAAGGCGTATTTCTTGTTTGTTAAACATTATTCGGACTATTTTTTTTTTTTTTTTTATTTTACATTTTCTGACTATATTAATTTGTGTTACCGGTAAATATGTTCACTTTTTGGGCTGTGTCTTTTTAGGCCTACTGTTTTATAGACTACATATTAATTTGATAAAAATTTTAAAAAAAAATGTTTTTACACTGTAATTACAACATTAATATGTTTTTTATTCTTTTAATGGAATAATAATGAAGACATCGGCGAGGCAATTAATGATATGTACTCGTATGTGACCCACTTCCGATATCATATTGACCAGGAATAGTACATATAAAATGAATATTTTAACGTAGCTTCGCCATATGCCTGGTTTCTCATCACGCTATAAAAATTGATACGACAATTTAAGGCATGTCGGAGCCTTCAGACTATAATTTTTCCCAGGTTTGGTTATTTCTGCAGGGTAATACATTGATCTAAAAAGCTTAGGAGCATTTCCTGTCATGTCCCTCATATGCACAGAAAACAACCACTCAGAATGCTAGTAAGTCGTTGGCTATTGTTATACAAGTAGAGTACATGCGGAAAAGTCGTACCATATCAATTTCCACCAAGGTTAAACTATTTCACACAATCGTCACAGTTTTACTATATGGTTGTGAGTCATGGGCTATAGTGGAAAATAAAAGCTACTCATTTGGCACACCCTGCTACCGTATTATGCTGAACATCAAGAAAGTAGACAGAGTACCAAATTCTACCATCTACAATCTGACAGAGACAGCGCCACTTGTTGAGAATGATAGGGGTCGTCAACTGAAATTTGTACGGCATATAATCCGCTTATGAGCCTGTTAGAGTGTATGCATTGTAGGTCTCAACTCATGGCAAGAGGAAACCACGACGGCAGCAAACGTTGTTCTCAAAATAAAGTCAAGTGTCGTTTTATTTGGGGGATATGGACATGCAGCATGCTACGTCAAGGTCAACTATCAGCAATATGTCTCAAGACCGATGTAGTTGGAGGAAACTTGGGGTCGCCTGCTCCGCAGCCGAAGGATGATGATGATGATGTCGAGCTTTGTTTGATCCTTACGCCAGACCCTTGTAACTCTTGATGCTATACCAGCGCAATACAAGAAGGTGAGGACAGCGCAACTCAGTATCTGTGTATTAGACAGAATCTTAAAGACTTACTGGAAAATGACGTAACCTGTCAACAACAAATTGGCGAACCTCATGAATAATTAATAGCAGAAAAATGACGCTGCCACGAGCAAAATAGCCTAGATAAAACAGCGTATTAATATCAAGAATTATGTTCAAAAGTATGACGTCACTGTCCTTACATCGTACAGTTGCCTACGCATTTTGTGCGTTACTGGATGATCATTAACGCGCTTATGGTCGCTTAATAATTTTGGGAATATCTTGGTGTGTTTTTGTACCATTTAAGGTTATTAATTATTTTAAACTGTTGTGCTTTGGTAATTCACAGCATCTTACGAATGGTAGTGAGCTTTGGCAAAAAATGCATTGCTCAATTCATAGCGAGCGTGTAGAAGAATTAAAATATCACAGATATACTTTTATAGGTGCTGCGGTTCTTGAGTTACGTTGTGAAGAGGGCTGAAACAACAACACTTTTGTAAAACGTACATAACTCATTAACAACAATAAATTAAGTAAGTTTGCAAAGTATACGATTTGTAGAAAGAACTTTTGCAAAACATCAAGGTGTTAATTTTCAATAATATATTGATCTAGATAATGAAAATCGATTTTAGGTTGCTTCGACCAACAATACCTCGTCTACCCTTAAGGAACCTAAAAAGCCTCTCGGCGCAGGTCTACATGCAGTGGGACACACAATAGACATGTGAATGTGACGCTATACGGTACGCGCTTGGTAAACGCAACAAGAAAAAGAAGAAGAGGAAGAAAAGAGAAAGAGGAGGAAGAAGAAGTAAACGATGTAGAGGCATCAGTTTGGTCTTTGTTTCAAAAAAAAAAAATGGAGATAACGTTGAATCCGGATTTGAGGTCCCCAATAACTGATTTATTTTTCTCCTGACACATGGCACAACTATAATACAGCAAGAGATGCAGGCAATTCAATTTGCATGAAAGAAGATTCATTTATTAAACATATCGCAATTTTTCAATTGATAAATTACAACTATAGACAAGTCGTATCGTTTCAAATCTAAATATGAACTTTGACCCTGTATTGTAGCAAAGCATTTTTAAAGGTATTTGGTCTAAGAAAGGTAATAATCGCTAAAACCAACGTACTTGAACTTTTTTTAGATAAAAATAATACACTGTTTTATTAAAGGAAAAAAGGCGAAAAACTTATCAAAAATGTTTTTAATTTGTGAAAACAAATGGAATTCTACATAAAAATGTTTGTTTTTTCAAAAGTTGCTAGCGCCTATTTATCATTTTTCTTGCTTTGAGTTAACCTTTACGGTCTGTTGAAGAGGCGGCAAAATTTACCTTTTCTCAAGCCCCCGGGTAGTAGCCACCTGGGTACGCCAATAGGTAACAGCAAAGTAAAAGTAAAAATGAGGGTATACGTATGTAGCCGCAATGAGTGTCCCTGTCCCTGGACTTCTAAGCCCAAACTTTTAATTTATAGTATTTGGCATTCAACTTTGAAACCAATCTTGATGAATCGTGCGCTGTTTCGCCACTAACAAGTTCACACTCCTCGCTGCCTTGATTATAAGTGAATCCATTACAGTTCATGTGCGCCTTACAATACGATGCACATCGCGCAACACTTTCTGCCGTCATAGATTCAGACACATCAAGATGGCGCTGGTCAGGGAGGATTCCGTCTGCGGTGTATGTGTTAGAATGGGCTGCTAGAGAAAGGAAGAAAGGAGAAAAAGAAAAACATTGTTTCATCATTAATATTCGAATTTATATTTTCAAGTAATTTAGTCTTTTAATAAAAAAAGGACCGACCAATAATTATATACATTATTGATAAAGTCGAGGATATTGAAATTAATCATCAATTATTTACTCATTTTATATTTTTTATTCACGCATTTGCTTTCCAACTTTATCTAGTTAAAATTTCGGAATTGTGACAATATCCTCACTGTCAATAAGTAGGAATTTTCCGGAAGTTTGACAGACAAATTTGTATTTCTACATGTTTTACAAAATTGTCAAAAAGTAGCATCAATAATAATAACTATTCATTTGTTCGCCTCACGTTTGGTAGTGACGTAGGTGCGTATTTTCCTGGTCGCAGTAAAGAATCGCGTGCATAAAGTTAATCGCGCAGAGAGTACATGCATGCATGCAAGGGCGATTTGTCGGCACGCTTGCAGCGTAATAGCAAAATAAAGCATTGACGTCACTACCGAACTTGAGCTGAACCAAAGAATAATAAATTATGTTAAAAACTTAATCGAGCGTATAGAAAATAAAAACAGCAACTTCTTAACATACCAAAAGAGCAGAATCTCCAGTCCCCAGGACTATCTTTACCGGAAGCGTAGGCAACATAATTAATTGGATGTGGAGTCGAATATTGATGTGACATGAAAGGTGTCTGTCCATTTTGACCAACCTCGATTAGGCCATCTTTAAAAGAAACATGAAACTCCCGATGTTCATTAGAGTTCAGCATACTAGGCGTTGATACTTGGACGTCAGATGGACACCCACTGATGCATGGTTGAATAACGGATTGGGTGTTGTCCCATCCTGCAATTACTAAGAAAAAGTAAGAAAACAATGGTAATGGCGGATAAGTACATTCCGTATGATTGAATATA
This sequence comes from Amphiura filiformis, assembly GCF_039555335.1. NCBI lineage: Eukaryota > Metazoa > Echinodermata > Ophiuroidea > Amphilepidida > Amphiuridae > Amphiura > Amphiura filiformis. The sequence goes on from NC_092634.1 coordinate 61,483,578, forward strand.
TCAGCTGGCAACCAATAGGTAAGTTAGTTTTATTTTAGGAATGTTGATTTAAACTCATGTTTTAGTGACGTTTCACCACTACACTAGTAGTAAGTATGTCACAGTGGCTGCACAATAATGCCGCTACACTGTGCATGCAAGCATAACAGTGAATTGAAAAGGGCGCGCTTCAAATTTGGCCAATTTTAGAAAACATCCATGTCGATAAATGAATTTAGTCATATGCTTCATTCATCCAAATTGTTTAAATTTTTAATATATGGTGTGTAAAGCCTTTCCGAGGCTAACATCGGGTCCTCAAAAATTAAAAATTGTTTTGTTTAAGAGCTACTGCCTGTTTTTATGGATTTTTGAAGATCGCTCATAAATCAGTAAATATAGGCCTATTGAAGTAAAGGTACCTACCACCATTTAGCTGAAATACTAATCTTTCTTAGCATGTAAATTATTTCCGTCGACAACGAATGAAGCACTCCCCTAAAACTAGTTGAAGCAAAACATTAATCAATGATATTTTTAGGGAGTAAGTTTCCAAACCACAATAGCTCTAAGCCATTGTGTGTGTCCAAGGCCATACTATTTTTGTATACGCGGTACAGTAAATTTGATGTTCCTTTTACCGATTGTCCTCCCATGTTAATACAGATGACAAAAAGTTAATTTAAAGTCTCATTGCAACTGAATTTTTATTTTTACTTTTCGGACTTGGCTTACCATGTTTACAGTAAAAATGAAAATTATATTCCAGACACCGTCAAAATGTCAAACTTTTTATTTTTTTGTATTGTTTTTAAATAATTAACTGCAGTTCATTTATTCAACCTCATAACAGGATCATACTTAAAAGATTTATGATGAATGAACAGACGTTCATTAAATATTGAAAAAAACCCAAAATTACTCATGCCTAATTTGCATAATAATATCATAAATGCATAATTAGCTGTAATTACCTAATTTGCATAATTAATTACTTTTTGTGTATTTTTTGTCATCAATTGAAAGAACTTTGTATATATATGTGTGCAAAAAACCCGCACCTTTATATCATGTACGGTTTTCTATTGGCATCAATTTTGCATATTAAAGGAGTATTTCGTGATCCTAGCATACTCTATTTATGTCATTTTTCATTAGATATACACGAAAAAAACCTATTCCCAAAATTTCAGTTGATTCCGATTTTGCGTTTGCGAGTTATGCATGATTATGTGTATTACACTGCTCCATAGACAATGCGTTGTAATTTCGTTCTGGTGCACCAGAACGAAATTCAAATTTCACGATATCTTTGCTAAACAAATTAATCTGCAAGAAATATTTTGTACATAAACATTATGTAGCCAGAGGTTTCCAGAGATATAAAAATCTCAATGATGAGGCTGTGGATCACGAAATGCCCTTTTAATTAGCTGAACTTAGTCATTTTTTGAGATTTAATTTGTCTGCAGATTGGCCGAAATGGCTAAAATAGTATATTTGATTAGTTTATAATAATTATTCAATGATGGCTTTTTTAATTTCGTTTTCTGTAACGAAGTGAGGAAAGATAGGCATTTAACAAGCAAGCGTCCAAATAAACCTTCAAAATCTCGAAATGTGCCAATTTTGTCATTACAGCCATTTGTGGCAGGATTTCATTCCATCGACGAGCATCTTTAAATTGACATTACATCACAATGCATTGACCGATTTCAATTCTGTTTTTTGATTTTTGATGCTTTATTAACGCTTAATAATGTAGGAACATTAAATGCTGCGATTATTTTTGAGGTGATATACCTACTAGTAGTTTCATCAGACTGGCAACGTATCAAATCTGAGTAAATCACCATCGTTTTAGTTGAAATTCTAAGTTTTTTAAATCCCCAATAACCAATTAACATTTAAATTTACTCCATAGAATCACAAAGAAGCTATAAATGGGCTAGAATATATGTAAATATGTTCCGAAATCACCCCCCCCCCCCCAAATAAAACACAGCTTTGTCTGGTCCTAAAAGATCACAATTATGTAACACTGTATAAAAATATCGAGTATATAAATTGTTCTTTTTTGTTTTAACTGATCATATTTTAAGTCAAGATTTAAAGACTCACCTATTCGATAAGCATTTGACACGGTTGATTTTGTGGAGGTCAGGGCAATCTGAACACCACTTCTAGTTGCGATTTTGAATCTGAATTTTGTAACGTCGGAGGGAATCACGGAGTCTATAAACTTATATTCAAAGGCTGTGCTTGTTTGATAAGAGGCACATCCTGTTAAATGCCGAGAAAAAGAGACAAAAATCTGGAAAGTTATGATAATTACTAATATGATCATTGGGGTATTATTAACCAAAAACTAGGTCTAACGTGCAGTTATCAGAAAAATATGAGCTTTCTTCACTCTAAAAATCTAATAGCGTGGGTGAATGTTCGAGCTAGCAACATTTAAGGATGTCTAATTTATCAGAAAAATGAAAGATTACTTGCTTTCCTTTCATGTAGGCAAAAAGTTATTCTAACATGTTGACTTGCTGCGTTCTATATGAATGGGCCAAGTGGACCCAAAGACGTGTAAGATCATACGTGTAACCTAACACGTGTAAGATGGCATCTTACACGTGTAACATAGCATCTTATACGTGTAAGATTGCATCTTTAACGTCTTAGAATCTCACGGGTTGCTTAAAGTGACGTATCATGTTATAAAGAACCCATAATTAAACCCCAAACAACCAATCAGCTTACGCGTATTCATCTTCGACCAATGAAATGAAGAAAAACATCTTTAATTATTAAAATTGATTAAAGTTGGACTTCCAATCACCCTAATTTTCATTAAGAATACCATAAAAGGTATCGATCATACCTATACACGTAATCACAGTCCGTTTCGAAAAGAGTAGGGGTTGTTTGTTGGGTATTTATTTACTAACTATGCAATAATAAAACAGTAATAACATATCGTATATCTATGGATCAAATTTAAGCAGATTACGTAATTCAATGTTTTTTTTATTAACTTCTTTGGTCCTTACTTGAACAGGATTTTTCATCTGCCTCCAAGAGATATTTTGCTTGACACGAGCAGATATAACTCCCAGGTGTATTAGTACAAATATCATCGCAATTATCAGTGTTTCTAGAACATTCATCAATATCTAAATCCAGATCAAAAAGAAATGTACATACTTGTGGTTTAAGGAAAATGTTCAGATACGCGATTGTAATTGGCAAAGAACATAGTTTTTATTTTTTTTATCTTTAAAGGAGTATTTCTTGATCCTTTATTTTCTTGTGCATTCATCAGAATCTTGTTAAATAAAACATGCATGTTGATCTTAATAACACCATTAGTTACTTAAAAGTTACTTAACTCTCTTCACGCGAGTGTCGACTGCAGACGACAAGTTTCAAAAAAAATTTAAAAAATTCAAAAATTTCAGGAATGTAAATTTTCATGACCATATTTGGAATCAGCGTGAAAAATGCATTAAAATTAGTACAAACAAGCCTAGTATTGGTTCAGTGGTTTTTGAGATAGGTCGTGATATTTTGGGGAAATATCTCAAAACTTGGGACTTCTTATATGGCTAGCATGCAAAGTATTAAATGTGCTGAATTATTAATTTCGACAGTTTCTGCAAAGTCACTCTCACGCGATTCACTCTCAATAACAAAGTTTACCTTAGCATTAATTATTTTCAACAGATTGGTTTTAAAATAGAAATAAGACAGCTTGGAACGGTACGTACAAATGTAATGGAAGGAATCTGTGGCAAAAGAGTTTTTGAATACTTTACCTATTTCACAGGTGCTGCCTTCATAGCCTGGTAAGCATTCACATTGATCCGGTGCCCAATTACATATTCCTTGCACACATGTAGGACTGCAAATAGCTAATTGTGTATTCAATGCAAGAATGAAGGATGGTAGTAGTTAAAAGCACGCAATATTGTGTCATTTCCATAAATAATATATTTTTTAAAACAAAATGTTACTCCTAAGTAAATAAAAAACGTTAATGTGCAGTCGGGTCAGTTACTAATGGCGGAACCCTTTTGTCCGAAACAATAGTAGCTTTTTATGAAAAGCCTGTCGGCAAATCAATTCGACACCAAAGGAACAATGAGTTACGTAATGTATTGTCTCTCCATGTATAACCTCTTTGGGTGTGAAAGTCTAGTTACTTTATTGCACTTCAGTATCATACAATCCGAATATGCACCACAGAGTATGTTTATAGTGAGCCAGTTTATCCGTTTTTAGCGTGTAAGTACACATTAACCCCGGGAAATTAACCGTCATGAAATACTTCAAATCGATGGATATTTGAGTATATCTTGCCATAATTTATATAGCGGCACTATAAACGGATAAGGTACCGCGATAACGTTAGTCCTGGAAGTCGAGTAGGTTGTTTAACTCCCCGAATTCGAATATGCCACTGGGATAACACATACCTACAGAATTGATTCGGCACCGCGTAGCATCGCACCATTGATTATCAAAGAATAGGCAAAATACCTTAAAGGAAGTCTCCGGCAATCACAACATTATGCCTTATAATGTTAGAAAAATAACTATCAAGCACGAATTGCATGGTTTTACTTAAAACAAACTCATATAGACCATAAAAACGAATAAAAACAGCCGTCTCTCAACACGCGATATTCAAAATTCCCGGGCGCCGAAATTGTCTGGGGCAATGACGTCCCAGTAATACAATGAAGGCTGATGACATTGAGCACAAATAATCATGACGTCATGGCCCTAGACAATTTCGGCGCGGGAATTTTGAATATCGCGTGTTGAGAGTCGGCTGTTTTTATTCGTTTTTATGGTCAATATGAGTTTGTTTTAAATGAAACCATGTGATTCGTGCTTGATTATTCTAACATATACGACATGATGTGATTGTAACTTCTTTTAACATTCTAATCGTAATTCTATGGATATGTCCAATTATGCAGAGTCCGTGGACGTTTCACTTGCACCTGTACGATAAGTGTCTTTGAAATGAACGGTATCGTATTCAATATAATACACACATACAGAGACATGACAGGTGATGAGTGTAGCCTACTTACGGTAGTTTTCACCTATCGCTATGGTAATCAATCCTGTTTCATCACTGCTCCTACGGCAAATTGTATGCGCACATGGATAGCGTTTAAATGGTAAAACACATTACAAACATGTTATGTTAAGTATACTTACGTCTTAGTTCAAAAATATTACTCCTCCAACCGGCTCCGCACATTTGCCCGGCGTTCCCGGAACAGGGCATATTACATGCCGATTCTGCATCGATACCATACTTTGAATAATCGGCACCCATTGCTCCACAAAAACACTGACTTCCATATTGCAGTCCAACATAACGTATTCCTTTAAACGTGTTAATGAAAGGATATATCGTAAGAAAAATAAAGATAAACATACAATGGCAAAAGTATTTGCCAATGATGAGAATCTAGCCTACTTCACCAGCATGCAGGGCGGGTTTACCCTTTTCTGGCCCCGGTTAGGCTAAAATTGTCTGATTCCAAATCAGTGCCCTGCAGCATACACTCGACCATGGCAATAAGATTATATTTAACTGAAAAAATATTATTCTCACTCACGCAACTTTTCAAACACCATACCCATATCCACACCCACCCCAACACCTTCTGCCACATCCATCAGTAAACCTACCCCATAAATCATATACTGAATTTCGCCATGAACCTCCACATGTCTGCAATGAATTGCCGATACACGGGGCGCTACATTCTGCATTTGATGCAGCCGTCCCATATACATCATACTGAACATCATCGTTCCCACACGTGCAGTAATTCCCGGCTTGAACCGCCGCGTAGCGTTTACCGTTGGAACGACAATGACTGAAGCAATTAGACAGCGTCAGTTTTGCGTTTGTATGTGCCAAGTCGGTTGGAAAGGCGCGGTCTGCTGTATCAACATAACATCCAATATGACGATGATGCTCTGTGAATTGAACGAAATCCGAAAACGAGCAGGCAGCATCTGTTCAGGCTCGGGTGTGGCTTCGCCTATTAGGGCTGGTGGCCAGCGTTCGGAGCTGCCACTTGCTTATGAGGGAGATACAGCTATACTTCCTCGGGCAGTTCCAAGCATCCTCAGAGCCTCATAATTCCGGTCCCTCGGCAGGTCCACTCCTGCCTCTCCTATAAATCAACTCAGTAGGGAGGGGGCACCAAAAGTCCCAGCTACCAGCATTTGCAGGGAGAGTGTTCCTCCTTCTGTGGAGGCGGTGCGGAGCTTCTGGCCGGGATTGTCATTGACTCGCCGATTGCTTGTCGGGGGTGGGGGTCAGTCCTCATCTCTCTTGTCTAATAATGGCACCTCACTCAGCAGTATGCATATATCGGTCCATCTTTCAGAGGTTAGATCGTCCCATCAGAACCATCAGCTTCCGACTTACTTCACTCGGAATTAAGGGTGGTAGGCAGGGATGCCATGCAGGAGCGTTGGGAGGGCATATTCGGTAATGCCTTCCCTCCCATTGCCATGATCCTTCTGGTTCTGCTGAAGGTAGCCAATTCTCGGGACTGATTACTCCTTTTAGCCACTCTACCCCCCTATGACAAAAGGGCATAACTAACATATTGATCTTTTCGAGATAATTGACAAAAACTGTTCATTGCTCCCATAGACTTGTACATGTAAACCAATTTCGGAAGGGTTAAATTTCTGGGTTTGGAATTAAAATTGGGGCATTTTGGATATTCTGTGTGTAGATATAGGTTCCTGGACCTACCAGTGGTCATAACGCAATTTTGACAAAAGTGTTAGTTACGCCCTTTTGCCATAGGAGGGCAGCACTCCCTCTAGCTCAAGCAGTGGTGGTTCTCCCGCCTCCTGGATCTTTTCGTGGGAGAACCAGTCAGTCGTCTATACCGCGTTGATCTTCTCACAGTTCCGCCACGCCACCGGCACCAGGTACAGATGTAGGTGATCAACAACCTCCACCTGACTGTTTGGCATATTTCCGCCACTTCGTCCAGCCAGCGGGCCATTAATATTCGGTTGCTGTGCTTGGTGAGAGGCAAGGCAACAGTCAACTAGACAGAATTACGATTCGCGACTTCGCCGATTCTACCAGTCGTTGGGGCCTACCGCTTAAGCCTACAGGACCATGCCTGTCCTTTACTCCTTAGCCGATGTGCCTCCCTGATCTGGTTCTCATTGCGGGGTATACCTATGCGATGAAACCGTCGGTGTGTATCAAAGAGAACGTGGGAGGTAAGTAGAGTAGATCAGTGTTTCCCCCACTCAGAAATGAGAGGGAGATACACAAGCGCACAATACTTACCTCTCACGAACTGAGATTGACCTGCGTTTTAGGCGTTCCACCCCTCAAGATTGTCATACGTAGAGGGTCACAAGAAACGTGTGTTGGTGGGGGCGATATGTCGTTAGGATTTGGTGATACTGGGCATTCCCGTTCCTCTGGGGTTGTCATGGTTGGCAAAACCCTTTTCTGTGGTACAGGGGATTTCTTAACTATCATTTTGTTTTTACAAGTGCTTATTATTTAATTCCATATTTAGTGATAGAATAATGGCCGTTCCAGCTATTTTGGCGGCCATTTTGAAAACTTACAAGTGAGAAAAAGTGATGAATCTTATTTCGGACCCTCTAAGCAATGCTTGAGACATACGAATCGTGTTACTATTACTAATAAGTGACATAGTGAGTCGGTTTTCTATATTTTGTCCATCATTTCAATCATTTGGAGGCCATTTTGAAAAAAAATCGATTTATCCAAAATTTTCCGAGGAACACGATCCCGGTGGGCCTTTTTTGAAAAAATGTGCCCAAAATGCCTTTTCCCGGGGGTGCTCCCATTTTTTGGGGGGGGGGGGGCAAAATTTGTTTTAAGTATTCTCTGGTCAAATATGGTATATTTGGTGTCTATTTATATGTTTTCAAGCATTACAAACCGATTTCGATAATTTTCAAATTCACAAATAGCTGCCGTATGTCCAAAAATCCAAAATGGCGTCCAAAATGACCCTCTGAACCAAATTGTTATAAATATAAATGTTTACACATTATATTCTTATGATTTTCATTATATTTGCACTATTTGGACACAACGAGCATACTAAACCTCATTAAGAAAATAATGCTGTATTATGTCATTATTATGTCGTTGATCACTTTAACATTTGAATAACTTTGGTGTCGTTTTGATTTTAATTGTTCAGTAAGGCAAGAATATTGTCAATTTGTAAATCCAAAATGGCTGCCGTAAGCTTAAAATCAAAATGACGCCACTTATTAAGATAATTTAATGGATTATCTTTACATAGTGAAATGCTATATACGATCCTGGTGGGCCTTTTTTGAAAAAACGTGCCCAAAATGCCTTTATCCCCAGACACTGAAATGACGAAAACACTTACACCAAAATTTGGGCCTCTGGTCAGCCATTCAGAAAGAACGCATAATTTATTCAAGCAATGTTTTTAGAAAATTCCCTGGAATCAGCCAAATAATAATGATTTCTGGACAACTTTTTCGCCCGAAGTAAATACCCGACCGAGCCTCCCAACAATTACTGGGAAGCTAGTTGCGCCTATAACCCAAGAGTTCCCCTTAACACACTGGGAACTATTTCGCTAGGCACTCATCTAGCGATCAACTCCTTATCGAGGAGGAAAAGCTCCATATACCAATGGACAAATATTTCGCTAGGCAATCCTCTACACGATCATCTCCTCGGAGGAGGAAATAAAAAGCTCCATAATACCAATGGAGAGAATATGAAATGCCGCGGACTTACATGAATTCGCTAGGCAGTCATCTAGCGCGTCAAAAGAAATTAAATGGCTGATACCTTTCTCATTTTCCTATTATATTCATATTTGGATTACATAGTGGACATCGGTAAAAAATACCCATGCCAAATACCCAGTAGGAGATGCCTACGGATATTGGAACTACTAAATAGAATTTATTAATGTAGTACATGTATAATTCGGTACATTAAATCGATCATTTTAGAAAAATGATCCAAAAACTGCCACCCAAGTCCCTTGTCATGACATGCAAGGAAATTGCCAAACCACCCCCCCCCGCCCCCTCGATATTTTTATGCTTTACAAATAAGGCGAGCTCTGGGTTGCCTTTCCCTTCCTTGTTTATAATCGCCCTTACGGTGTTCTTAAAATAGTTTGTCCCAACTTATAAACCTGCCATTGTTGGTGGTGACGAATGTTGGTGCTAAAAAGTTTAGGATTTAACTTGACTGATTGGATCAACAGTCCTACCTAGTGAGCATTCTTATGCAGTACAAGTGGAAAGTAATGCCTGCCAATGCTTTGTTTTGGCCATTTGGTACATTCACGTACGAGAAAACCCCGAAAAGAAAACAACAAAACCCACTGACTATTATAACTTTTAAAATTATTTGAATTTCCTTCCTTTTGAACATGTGAGATGAGATAATTGTACTACTGTCGAGTGAGTACTTCTTCTCATCTTTTGACCACTGTCAATTATCATGAATGAATGTTTTAGAAACTTAATAGGCCTACTATTACTTATTAACGAGTTACCATTGTAAAAATTTTGAATTTCCTTCTGCTTCAGGAGTAACAACTAGGTGATAACCTATTTAAAACAATGACATACCGTAAAAATATACTATGATATATGGCCATTCTACACATAGCCTATTTGTACATACCAACTAAAGGTCAATTTGCCATACATGGTGAACGAATCTGTCGTACAGTACGTTTAAAATCATAACTTTGATTGACCAAACTTGATAATAATGAAGAACTGTTCTTTGTTTGATAGGTACAAAAAGAGAACCATTTGTTTTACCAAACTTGATAACACTCTAGCAATGTACTTTAATTATGTTATATGACATTCTTTTTGCTTCTTCAGTGAATACCTACTAGGACAAAAGGAGCTTAATTTAACTGCCATTTTTAAAAGCCAATTTGCCGTAATTGGAACAAAGAAATAATAATAATAATAATAATAATAATAATAATAATACATGGGATTTATAAAGCGCCCCACGATGTAAAAACAGCCCCAAGGTGCGGCGCTGCACAGAATCTTAAACATACACACAGTAAATAATATAAAAAAATAGGGCCTCCATGCTGAACAAAATAGTATACATAAAAATAAGCATGATAGAACTCATATACACACCTTAATATACTAAAACCATGAAGACATAATAATAATGTACAAGAGTTCTGGACTTCGTTTGATAGATACAAATAAGAAAACATGAATTTGTTTTGATAATTTCATAATACTCACTCTACTCAATGTAGCCATTACTATATGTAATATGTTATGTTTTATGCAAAGCGCCCTCACATCCTTATTTGGACGTAAAACAGCCATTTTAAGAAAACGACAACTCCAATTTTTATGCAACTTTCAAAAATGGAATTCTAGACATCAATTACCTGCAAACCAACACCAACTTTAACAGAATTAGGCAAAAATAATAATTATTGATGAAAATATTGATTTTAAAACCCCCCAACAGACCCCCCTTTCCAAATACTTGTTTTGGCCGGCACCTTCTCATTTTTGGCCGATTTGGATGAAAAGGGGTCAAATTGCTCAGGAGATCATGCCGCATCAAATAAGCTGGTTCCCTAAGAAATTTGAAACATCACCCTTTTTAAAAGGCTGTTTAACCTACCCCTAGTTATATGAATATCCTTATGCCTCTGTTAGTAACTACCTACAGTCTTCGAATGTAAGTTCATACGTGCTGGTGATAAACAATTTCTAAAAGTTTAAACTGAGCTTCTGCACAAAAATCCAACTAACCTTGAATTTTCGATGTGTGACACACATCTTCATACAGTCTATAAGCGAAACTTACGAGGCGGTGAAAAAAGTATGCCATAATAGGTGTTACTGTAATTCAATTAATGATAAATTATTCTCTTTGTTTGATAGATACAATTATTACAACATTTAATCACACACATGCTTAACTTGATGATAATGAAGATCCAGTCTTTGTTTGATAGATACAGAAAAAAAAAAATTTGCCTTATACAATGCAGGTTTGTTTTACCAAATGTGGTAATAACCGCTCGACTAGCCATTAATAATAGGTAATATATTATATGCATTTCCTTCTGCCTATGTTAACAGACTATACCCCCAACCTGTGTCAGAGAATAGTTAGGTGACAAAAAGTATAGTGTAAAAGGTAATTTGATTGAAAACAGTGCCAATTTGCAATAATTGATGAATGATTTTCACCCCAGTAAATAAATTTTATTCGGCCTCTGTTAAGCTAAGCATCTGCGCACCTCTATCTGCAAATACACAATTTCCCTTGTTTTATTGATATGAACATCTATAAAAGCTTGATATGATGAGCAATATTTCATTCCAATTTGAATTCTACCCCATACGTTTGCCGCTATTTCTCCAACTAGCAAAAGTCAAGTTGTCTGATGTGCTATGACACCTAAAAGATAATTCATGCCGCAACGAGTTTGGTTAATTAGCTACTCCGAGAGAAATCCACTCACTTCAATTGCCTTCAGATCGCTTCAGCATTTAATGTATGACATTTTATAAATTAAATGATCCATTGATGACAACAAGATAATTCTGCAGTTTCCTCCAACTGATTCATATTTTTGTCTGTTTCCTTCATCGGTTTCTTGTATTGTTTGACATGGACAGATACTCACAGATTGCCCGAGAATAATATAAGCCCAATCAGTGGTACAAAATAAATTTTGGCATTTCCATCAAGCTATGGAATGATCTTCCTCTATCCTTTATTGCATCTCCATCCGTAGAAGCATTTTTGACATGGACTTGCTAGCATACAGCTTCCATAATTGCTTATGCTATTAGTACTCGCATGAAGAACTGTATAATATATATTATCTTCCATTCGCATTTTTGTTTTTCTCCTCGCCATATTAAGGTGCAACAATACTCCATTTGAAGGATACACTGTATGTAATGTAGATGAAGATTCTTCGTTATCTGTACATGCTCTAAATGTAGTTAGCTGTTATACACAATAAAATTTTCACCATTAGAGAAGTTACCGTTTCCATCATGCTTGTGCTCTAACAAAGATCGTTCCTCCCCCATAGATCCAGGTAACGATTCAAAATATACTCCATCCACTGTCATAGGAATGGTAATTACGGGCTTCCTGTTGCAGATCCCGCAAGATGTCCTCCTTTCTACCACCTGTCTCGAAGTAACCACACGACCTGCAGTGAATTAAAAGACAGAAAAAAGAGAAGCAAATTCTGCCAGCAAAGCCCTTACTTTGTGTATAATTCATACCTGTCTATAATGACATCCAATATATTCAACAATTCAACTACTTTATTAATCTATTTGAACTCAGACAACCTTGGATTAAACTTGTAAAAAATGACAAAAAACACATAATTAAACCCATTTTTATTAATATTTTTAAAATTTATTTATTTATCTATTTATTTTTAAAGGCCGTTTTGTTGTTCATAGACGACAGCGTTAAAGTTACTTCTTTTTTGTTGTGATTCGTTTTATCCAAATAGAAACTCGGATGGCTTCCATAATTAGAGCATCACGTGCCCACGTCATGATGCTTGCGCTAAAATTTTTTTGAAATTGACAATTAAATTCACTCATATGGTTTTTCAATCATATGACTATTATAATTTTACCGAGAGAGAGCATCACGTGTCTACGCCCATCATGATTGTGCTAAACGGATTGAAATTGAATTCAATCACTATGGTTATTATATACAAAGACAGATTTTCCAATTCAGAATAAAATGTTTGAACCATGTTGCCAAAAGATTGATATAGACAATTAAATGATGATACCCATGTGCTAAACAGATTGGAATTGACAATTAAATTCACTCATATGGCTATTAAATACCAAGAGAGATTTTCCAATTCAGAACAAAAAAAAAATTGAACCGTGGTGTCATACAACTTTCAATTTCAAACCAGAACAGAAACAGATTTTGTTCCTTCAGACTGCATAAGATAATTATGATGAACATAGAAATGGTTCAAAACTTTGCTTTCCCTTAATTTCAAGCATTTTCCATTCTCCTACCTGCATGATTTATAAATATTTATGAGGTTAAAAACTCCTGATAACCCAGTGACCCCCCCGGCTATATACTACCGTGATTCAGTGGTCTATGTTACCATTAATAATGTACATACATGTATACATGTAGACGACCACGTTTGACAATTTTGAAAGCAAATTTCTCACCGTGTTATTCACTGTTGACGCAAAATACAAATACTCTATTTGGCCATCGGCTGTTGCCACCGCTTTTTACAAGCATAGGATAAATGTAGTCTCTCTTCTGCCAAATGTAATAGCGCTAAGATCTCGCCTACAATATTTCAACACATTAGAATTATTCCATACCACCAGTCCGGCAATCCCAATCAATAGTACTCGTACATGCCTGACGTCACTGTTTAGACAATCGACCACGAAAGTTTTATCGAGTTATACAAACAACTCCGGACTGTTCATTGTACCGTCACAATTCATTTCATGTGGTGTGATGTGCTGTAAACTGTAAGCTTACTTGCTTTTTTTCTTTCCAGTTGTTCATATTCGAGGTATCCTTGATGTGTTTTGTATCCACATCCGTTGGATTCACCACTACCCACTTTTTTGTAAGCTGTGACGGCCTATTCATTGTCTTATAGTTGAATAAAAAAATTCTGCATCCGTTCTTGCTGAAAAACTGACAGAGAATGGCCTTAGCCAACAAAATGGCCACCGACGGCCCCGAGCAATGATGCCCGTGATTGGCCCTCCTGATACCAAACAAGGCACCCAATTGGCTCCCCCATGAAAACATCGCGTGACCTCACGAGGGCGATCCCATTTCAGCTGCAGGGATAACTTTGTGTTTCATTTGATGTACAAATTAAACTGTATTTTCCGGGGGTGTTCCCATTTTGGGTGTCAAAATTCGTTTCTAAGCATTCTCTAGCCAAATATGGTGTATTTGGTGTCTCTTTATATGTTTTCGAGCATGAATAATCTATTCCGATAGCTTTTAAAATCAAAAATAGCTGCCTTATGCCCAAAAATCCAAATTGGCGCATAAAATGCAATATTTGTCCAAATTGAAATATGTCCCCATGTAGGTACATTTTTAAAATGATTTTAGTACCTATTTGCATGGTGTAGGGTACAATGATCACAATTAATCTATTTTCAAAATTCAAAATGGCTGCTGCATACCCAAAACTCAAAATGGCGGCCAAAACGATGTAGTTATGTGGCCAAAAGAAAACAATTTTCCACAACTTTAGCGTCGACAATTAAGTGTTAGTTTAAATATAATTATAATTATGTAGAAATGTGTTGGAAACAGTTTATGAAAGCTCAAAATGGTTGCTATTGGCTTGAAATCATACTGGTAATGTCCGCCACATAGCTCATAATGACTGTTTGTACTAGCCATGCTAGTATATTATAATAATCTTAGGTTCAATTTGCATTTTCTTAATTTAAACTTCAAAGCTGCAAGAACTAAAACAACACGTAATACGCGGTAGTGATTTGCTGTTCGCAGGTCATTTTGATCACCATTTACCTTAATTACCGTTAAATTCAAGATGGCCGATAAAGTTTATTTCGTATTTTGCTATTTCATATAGTTATTAATTGTCATTTTTACGAGTCCTCTTCTGAACTCTCTTCAATCAACGGGACTTCTTCGTCCTCTGATCAGATCATATCCCCTTAGTTCTGGTGGGATTTCTGGAGTCGGCATGACTGCTTCTGGTGGTTCACCCACTTCCTCCTCTTCCACCATCTGTCTCACCTCATCTTCATTTGGAAGTACCGAACCACGGTACCAAACGGGCTTAAGAACATCATCATAATCAAGTTTCCAGCCGTAGTATAGAGGATTCTGTTGTTTGAACATATCAACCAGGCAATTAACCATACAGTTTACTACAAAGTTTGCACGTTGGATGTGGCATTTCATTGATTTACTGTCAGAGGGAAGTTTCTGAGACGGGGTTACCTTCCGCTTCTTCCCCTTTCCACATTCTCATTGCATAGCAACTATCCCCTGCCGTCTTTTCATTCCTTGGCCTGTTGTAAACTATGTGAAGTATGAAGTCTGTAACTTCATTAACATAAGGGGATAGTCGCTATGCAATGAGAATGTGGGGAAAGGGGAAAAAGCGGGAGGTAACCTCGTCTCAGAGGCTTCCACCTGACAGTAAATCAATGAAATACCACATCCAACATGCAAACTTTGTAGTAAACTGTATGTTTAATTCCCTGGTTGGTATGTTCAAAACTAAGGGGATATGAACTGATCAGCGACTCTGAAGATTCAGAGGACGAATAAGTCCCGTTGAGTGAAGAGAGTTCAGAAGAGGACTCGTAAAAATGACAATTAATACCTATAAGAAATTGGAAATTACGAAATAAACTTTATCGGCCATCTTGAATGTAACGGTAATTAAGGTAATTGGTGTTCAAAATGGCGATCAAAATGACCTGCGAACAGCAAATCACTATTAGGTGTTGTTTAAGTTTTTGCAGCTATTTTGGATTTTGAAGGAAGCTGTAATATAAGTTTAAATCAAGAAAATGCAAATTGAACCTAAGATAATTATCATATACTAGTACAAACAGTCATTATGAGCTATGTGGCGGACATAACTAGTATGATTTCAAGCCAATAGCAACCATTTTGAACTTTCATAAACTGTTGCCAACACAATTCTACATAATTATATTCAAACTAACACTTAATTGTCGACACTTAAGTTGTGGAACATTGTTTTCTTTTGGCCACATTACTTGGCCGTCATTTTGAGTTTTGAGTATGCAGCAGCCATTTCGAATTTTGAAAATAGATTGATTGTGATCTTTGTACCCCACACCATGCAAATAGGTACTAAAATCATTTTAAAAATGTAGAGGGGGACATATTTCAATCTGGACAAATATTGCATTTTAGGCGCCATTTTGGATTTTTGAGCACAATGCTGCTATTTTTAATTTTAAAAACTATCGGAATAGATTTGTCATGCTCGAAAACATATAAATAGACACCAAATATACCATATTTGGCCAGAGAATGCTTAGAAACGAAATGGGAGCATCCCGGAAAAGGCATTTTGGGCACGTTTTTTCAACAAAAAAGAAGGGCCCAACAGGATCGTATAATTATAGCATTTCACTATGTAAAGATAATCCATTCAATTATCTTTATAAGTGGCGTCATTTTGATTTTAAGCTTACGGCAGCCATTTTGGATTTTCAACTTGACAATATCAATTAAAATCAAAACGACACCAACGTTACTCAAATGTTTGAGTGATCAACGACATAATAATGATATAATACAGCATTTTAGCTGCAATTTTGGATTTGCAAGCACATGGCAGCTATTTTGATTTTCTTAAATGAGGTTTAGTATGCTCTTTGTGTCCAAATAGTGCAAATATAATGAAAATCATAAGAATATCATGTCATTTTTGACGCCATTTGGGATTTTTGGACATATGGCAGCTATTTGTGAATTTGAAAACTATTAAAGATTAAGAATGCGGTAATTTCAAAAATGAATTCCAAGGAGCAGTTAATTTCTTTCTTGTTTTTTTTTTGTTGTATTTTTTGAAAATTTTTTAAATTAAAATAAGTAAACAAAGTATAAGATATAAATAAATTAAAAATGAAAATGTTGAAGCAAATCCTTACCTGCCTGGTTTTGCTGGCAATGTTCCATGCACGATTCTCTTGTCATAGTGGGCGATGATGTCCCTCCATGAGGTAGTGCGCGATCGTTTCCATCTTTAAAACATCCATGGTATACAATTTCTATGAAACGGCACACACATATTTTCATTAGGCGAAACAATATTAATAGTTTGTCTCATATTCCTATTTAAAATTAGATTTGTTCTACCCATTTGCTCGTGGAAAATTGTAAAAGTTGGAGTTTATTTTTTTTAATTTTTATTTTAGTTTACATTTTAACGAAAATTTGCCCGAAAATCTGCAAAATATTTGGGCATGATTGATTTTGATCACTAATATTTTACTAAGCAATCAAAAATACCTAGACACTGATGACCATCCATATTCAGCTGGTAACCGTCATTACACGAGCAAGAGAAAGCTCCAATTCCGGGTTCGTTTTGGCAATTTTGATCGCAAGTATGAGTTCCTTCTAAACAGTCGTCGAAGTCTAAAAGAAATAATAACAAATATATTATAAGCACTGAAAAGCTTTAACCCTAGAACTACGGAGAGGGGGACCAACCCCCTAAGATTTTGTACCCGTCACAAAAAAAAAAAAACCGCACGCGTTTACGCCCAAACGGTCTAAGCTAATCGTAGATCAATCATTTGCGCTACCAGGGGGTAAGACCCCGGGGGCACTCACATTTCCCAGCTATACGGGTATGTGCCGCGGCGACGACCCCCTTTTCAGAGCCACTGGCCGTTCCTTAGACCCTCTGAATTCATTGTTTGCCCGCTCTGAAGCCCCAAAATTTTCTAGCCGTTCCATAGACCCTCAGATCATCGATTTCCGCTCTCATCGGCATCTTGAGAGACGTGTTTTCTGTCCTACTATTTCAAGCCCAAAAGCAGACCCAAAAGCTACTTTTGCGAGCCCATAAACTTCAAAGGGAATTTTCCATTAATTTCTTCCCCATTGAAACACATTGTAAGGAATAAGGTGAACTTTGGGTGGGATTTTGGGCTCCTTTAGTAGTGGCAACACTGGTTGACTGATAATAAATAAACATTGCAGCAATGCCGATCGCGAGAGTCCAGCTGGTGAACATTTAGCTAGAAATAAATGATTTTGAGATCTCTTTTGGAATAAAATTGCCAAATATGAGGAAAAGTACCTTAATAATTATGTACACATCCTTGCAGCTCTCCATAAACAATGAATTAAAAGGTAATTTACGATCTACTGGTCTAGTAAAATCGGGAGTGGAATGGCTGTCAAATTCTGCACACTTCACTCAATCATCTCATGGTATAAGCATGACAGTTCAATGTAGTCTAAATGTTTTTCTATTCGGCACTGAAAAAATAATTCTTGTGGGTTTGTTTTTATGGTGGGCTTTTGTAATGCTGCTATAATTATCAGTAGGCTAATAGCATAGATTGTAGGTCTACAGGGTCTAGTAATTTTGATTTGAATGCTGTTTTGCTTTGTTGAGGTTTCCATCGTAATGGGCCAAACCAGACCTATTTTGCATTAATGATTTTCCTGATTAATAATTTAATGCACAATTCAAAGTGAAATCGATTCCTTCAAAAATCTGTGGCAAAAACGCAACAAAATTGAACCCTGGTTTGGCCTGCGGATTTAGTTTCCGAGATTTTTCAGATTTTGGCGGCCGATCAGTTCCCAAGACCCCCCTTTTGGCCAGTCAATCAGTTCCCAAGACCCCCTTTTGACCGGCCAATCAGTTCCCTAGACCCTCCTTTTGGCTGGCCGATCAGTTCCTTAGACCTCAAGTTCGAAACTGGCGGTGGCACACCCCTACCAAAAAAAAATTCGAGTGCCCCCCCCGGGGGTAAGACCAGCCGACAAAAATGACCATGGCATAAAGGGGGGGTTGAGGCCCACCATTGGTTTCTACAGTAAAACCAGTGATTTTCATTTCCTCCTGTGAGATTATTCCAAGAGCTACTGACTTTTTGCTTGTTTGTTAGGTTGAAATAGTCATTTCCTGTTATATTGAAGAAACAATTCGGTGAAAATCGCATTTTTGTCGAAAATCAATTTTGCCTATACTTTTGTACATAACCAGAATTTTCTAGTGGCATTATTAGGGACACTTTTATACTTATTTACGTTTCACTGGATAGAAGACATCCATAGCTATACATTGGTACCAAATATGTTGAGATAGAGACCGCGTACGGATGTTAGGTCTACTTATGTCATTAGAATAATGTTATGGTAGTAGGATTAAGGGTTGAGGTTAGAATCAATGGGAGAACCGAAACCAGGGGAGCCGGGAAGGGCGAGGGGATCTATTGTAAATTGCCCACCAGGAAATTTTGAGCGATACAATGGAGAAGGCAAGGAATAAATTGTCATTAAAATGACTAAAAATGGGAAATTTGAGGGATAAAATGGGGACGGAAAAGAGTAAAGTGTCATTAAAATGACTGAACATGGGAAAACATTAACCAATGGGGACGAACATTTGGCTTTGCTCACCCTACTACAATGGGCCAAACACAATCCCCTCCTCCCCACACACCAAAAATGCTAGCTATGCCCCTGGTTAGAATTAGGCAAGAGGCAGGGTTAGGATTAAGAGGTTATCAAGTCGAACAACAGGGATGTTAAACAAACATTGTTGACGTTTGAACCTTACCGGGAATGTATTCACAGATAAAGGGAATTATATCTGTACAGTCATTGTCATTCCATAAACCATTGCCGCTTATCTGCCCTTGAACTGTTTACTCAAAGGCAGAGTAAAATTGCTACTCTAACTTCGTTGAGTCAAGTTTACTCAACAAATGAGCTATGACCTTTTTACTATCAAAATGAGTAAGATTTTACACAGGTTGAGTAAAATAATTTTAGAGTGTATAGTACCTACCTGATGAACAACGAAATGCCCTCAGTTCACAAAAGTTGAGGTAATCTGTAGTACCTGCAGGAAGACTAACTGTTATGTATCGTCCATAGAGGTTGCATGGTATGTCAAACACCTGATCAGTGGAAGCGTCGTAAGTAGACTGGGTAATTGGTGAACCGGTACAATCCGTGTTGGTAACATCGTCGTTATTTCCTACACGAACCTCTGCGTCGACTATACGATCTTGTGCCACTAGATTTTAATGATTAAGAAGAACTGGATGAGCTATCATGAACTAGCCCTACTACTATAGCACACTACACAGTGTCAACACCCTGTATTATAAATATTTTTTTTTTTTTTTCAATACTCCGTTGAAATCAATATTCTATTATTGACACAGATAAAGAAAGTTTACATATGCATTGTGTTATAGGACGTGCACCGGGAACTTAACTGAATGGGCTAAACGCGTTCCTTTATACCTATAAAGTATAATTGTCATTCTCAAAATTTTTACTTTGGATTTCAAATTTTTTACTTTAAAAATGCAGTAAAAGATATCCACAGCAAGCTGCAAGGCCCCGCTAATTAGTGTACTGCTTTTCGAGTGAGTGTACTGGAAACAAAACCCTGGTTTTACCTGAAAACATTTTTTTTTTCTTGTAATAGAAACATCATATGGGGTACTAGAGCATGTACAAATCGTAATAATGTGTAGAATATATAGAAACGCTGTGGTATCTCATATGTTAGTCATGGTATGCTTAGCCTGAGTCGCTCGGCCTATCTCGAACAAAATCGCGATGCGTAGCTGTTAAAAAACGAGAGGATTCGCTGTACTATCACGGCAATTTTTAACACGAAGATATAGGGATGATGACGATGTGCACTATATAACACACTATATCCGAGAACCACTAAAACCCACTAACCGCTCCACCCGGAACTAAAACCCACTAACCCCACTAACCGCTCCACCCGGAACATAGGGCCTTTTAAACACACTACACCAGGCACAAAAAGAAACTGGTCAGTTATATTCATCCTTGCTGTTCAATAACTTGATAATTTTGGATTATTCTGAAATATACATTTTGTTAATTGGACTTTTCTTTCTCATTTGACACCCTGTTCGTGAACATTGAGCAAGAATTGACCAAGATATGCGCCTCCAAACTCTCAAACCCCAAAATGAAAAGTTGCAATTTTAACGATTCAATTGTGCCTTTAACTGTGTGCTTTATTGATTGGCCCGTGGTGCTTGTGTGCAATACAACGATGCGTTCCCATTGAAAATCGTTGAAAATGCAACTTTTGATTTTGGGGTTTGAGGCTTTGAAGGCGAATATCTTGGTCAATTCTTGTTCGTTTTTCACAAATAGGGTGTCAAATGAGAAAGCAAAGTCCAATTAACAAAATGTATATTGAACAGCAAGGATGAATATAACCGGCGAGTTTCTTTTTGTGCCTGGTGTATATCCGAGAACCGCTAAAACCCACTAACCGCTGGGGAATAGCAGTCACAGGGTTTTGCAGTTCTCTGGATATAGCCAGGTTTTATGATATAGCATAATTTTGGATCACCACACTCAAAGGCCCTATACTAGTAGGGCTATCATGAACCACAAATCACAAAGATTGATTGATTGGTTGATTGAATTGTTTATATCATAATTCAGCCAACAGCACAATCTTCGGAAGTGTGGCTCAAATATCAACGATGTGGAATATTCGGGCCTTAACACGCGTGTTGTTTTAACAACACGCGTTAACAACACGCGTTACACAATTAAAATTGTAAGTTTCATTAGCGAACCTGTATGTTCTTGATTAATTTCTTTATTAAGTTTAGACTTGGGGGATTGAGGATGTTTGGGGTTATTTTATTTAACAGCGTATTTCACACATTCACCATTTATCAGCCGACATATGCAGCCCGTGACGCATAGGTATATACATCACATAGGGAAACCTGTCTTTTTCTCACAGTGCCTGAAGCTAGACAATTTGGTCCTATTTTTTTTTGAAAATCTGACTCATGTACAGCTTGAAAATTGACTTTCGACTCTTTTTGTTCACAGAGTGAACATTTCCCCCACTTGAACCCATATCTCATATGCACAGTTTATCCCTTACATACACTCCCTCATTTCAAATATATAGTTTTGGTTTCTCTTTTGTTCAGAAACCAAAAATCAAGGGATTAAAAAGTAGAGCTGATCTGATCTGCAATCATAACACTATTATGCTGGGAGGACACAGTATAGGGTATATAACCAGAAGTATACAAACGCCTATTGTGCTAACATAATTATTATCATGATTGATATCGGAAATCTATCCCGCGGACGACAGTTGATGCTCTCTGTCGAAGGTAGGTGGCATATTACACTCACGAGTTCTAGGCCTAGAAATTATATACATGCGCGTATACTGAAGGGTGGGGTGGGGAATTTGTTTGTTTGTATGAAACATAAACGATGCATGGAGATGATTTGATTATGAATTAGTTTATTATCCCCGGAAGCACAACCCATACCTCTTTAAGAGGGGCTCCCCTCCCTATATAACCACCTCTTCCCTGCATTACCCCTTGCCCCCTCCTCCTCCCCTACATTCGATATCTTCATCTCGAGCTCTCCTCCCCTTCTCTTTCACTTCCAATGCTCTCTCTCATATGTTTCTTCCCCCCTCGGCCCATATCCTCCTTGCCCTCTAACCCCCCCCCACACACACACACACCCCCACCCACCCCAATCTTCTCCCCTCTATCTTCTACTTTTTGCAGTAAAAATTGCTTCAGTAAAAGTCATTAGGTTATTAGAGGTCATATAATGGCCTTCCATCGATTCTGGTACATGGGATTAAGGACATGAATCGATTTTGTTTATAGCACCTATACAATTACAGTAGTGGCCCCTTTTGTAATGTCGAATGCAAATATTTCGATGGTCTATATATTTTCACAGTGAAATCAGCTTAGGCTATTTCGTAGTCTCAAGCCAATGCTTTCAAACTAAATCAATGCTTTCAAATGTAGACTGTTTTGTTCGACTTCTCTGCTCGTGAATATTGCACTGCGAAATTTAAACATTTCTTTTGTATACTTAGATCAGGTAACTCGAAAATCCTGTAATTTTATTCGTCACACCACTTATAAGAAACTGAAACCAAAACCGAAACTACCTGTCACAAATGTTTAGTTTTAAACAAAAGGTAGAAACAAAGAGTTCGATATCTTGTGATTCAAGTGGTTAGGCAGGACAATAGGAAACCACGTGACCAAAACCAAAACCAAAACTAAAACTATATATTTGAAATGAGGCACTGTGTCTTGAATAGCTATTGTAGCTAAGTGCAACTTTCATAATCCGACTTGAAGCCACTCAAGCGCCCATAACTCGACTAAATGATATCGTAGAACAACAAAAGCGGTATGCGCAGGAGAAAGCTGCGCTTTATATACATTAAATAAGGTTTTGTTATATATTTCTGTTCCCGATATATCTGACCATCTATAATCGTTTCGATACTTTCTGGGTTGAGTTTATTTTTGTGATCCTTACATCAAGACATCGGAGCATGTTTATTTTCTGGCCCCTGTATAACCCCAAAGGATAACTTTTGGGGACATTTTGAGGGTCATAGGCTCAAAACTACGCTTGATAACCACTTTTTGGGATTCAGTAGGTCCAAACATTAAAAATACCTAGGTTACCAACTTGTACTTATTGATGATTCAACCATTATACAAGCACATACATGTACTTAGCACAAGCACAAGCACAAGCACATACGACTGCCGCCCTACTTTACGTACAGCTACGTACCAGTATTGTCATTTCGGTTATAGAGGATAACTCTGCTGATGCACATACTTGTTCCCAGATCCAGTTTCCACCAAGGGCCAGCTTCCCTACCTGTTGAAGGTAAATCCAAACACTCGTGTCATTGAAATAACATCAATAGTTTTATTTCACTAAAAATGTTTCTTCTTCCATAGATTACATAACACAATTACGTCACTTGCACAAATGCATCATCTATAACCAATGTCTAAAATTTATACACAGATTTGTGGTAAAAAAGGGGCCACTTCCTGTCAAAAACCAAAAAACGTTTTTTATTAGCCAGAAAAAACATAGGACAGTAACGGCATGTTCACACCTTACTTGTTATTACATAGTGAATATATGGTATTTTTTAATTTACGGTCAAAAGTCATTAAGGGGCCACTTCCGGTTACAAACCAAAATTTTATTTAAAAATGTTTCTTCTTCCACAAATTACATACCACAATGACGTCACTTGAATGCATAAATCTATAGCCAGTGTCTAAAAATTGTGTCTAAAAAATCACTACAACCATATGCTGGTGGTACAAATGTCACATGAACTACTCTAGGCTAAAGGTCAACATTACTGGCTAAGGGTCGTGCTCTGTGAGCGCAATGTATATCTAGTCTACATTTTATATTATCTATAGCTTTCGCCCTAAGGATTCATCAGTAGCAATTTGATTTAAAAACGTAAAAACTCGAATGATTCACGAATGGGTTAGTGTTGTATAATACAGTCTTAACCTCTCACAAAATGTAGTGCTTGGTGGTTCTGTGTATTGCTACCTCAACGAGGAGTCGATACCTTGGCTTCTGAATTTGATGACCTTTGAATGACCTTATATCTCAACTATTATAAACAGTTTCTTATTTTCAATTAGGTGTTTGATGGTAACCAAAGAGAGTAACTTGACATTAAAGTAGGAATTGACAGTAACATTTTGAAGGTACTTGGTTACATACCAGAAAACATTTTAATGACATTGTACCAAAAATATCATGTCAACATTTAAATAACAGTATAGTAGAATATTTGGCAGCAGGTATTCAGAGAATGTTTTTGAATGTTACCGAAACGTTTTATACCCTTTATATAACCAGACATTTGAACGTTTTCTCTCAATCTTTGCTAACCTTTTTGCGAATAATGTGGAAAACGTTTAGTGTTTGTCGGTCGCATTTTGGCCCAACGGTTTTAAACGGTTTTCATGTACACCAAGTAAGAAAGCTCACTTATACTTAATTAAGAAAGAATGAACAGTTTACCAACCCAAAGTGTTACAATTAAACAAGACAACAAATAAATACAAATCCCGACCGCCACACAACCCAACTTGAAAACAAAGCAAGGGGATGTGCCGCCATGGGAATCGGACCCACTGTTAACAATTCCATATGAATCAAATATCTTTCGTTTCACAAACTGACTTACGATCAGCATCCGCCACTATTTGAAACGGCGAAAATCGGATTTGATGACATTTAGGCACAGAATCAGTATCATCCGTCAATAACGTGGCGTATGCTTCAGAAACGAGCCAAAACCCAAAATCTTCCGTTTCACATAATGACGGATGTTGTGGCCTAAAAGACACTGAAAGTCCGATATGCTCCGTTTCACATAGTGGCGTACGTGCGAGTGCAACCTAAGCTTCCCAAACGTGCCGATAGTGACGTATAGAGCTAGATATATCCTATAAAAGTTATAACTTGTTACTATTTAAGTTGCAGTTTAATACTTTAATCATTAACTTCAATTTCAAATGGAATCGGTCCACTGAGAAATAATAATTGGAGGAGTACTGATAAGTTTTATGAGTAACATATCCTTCAAACGATATAGAAGGAGGTTCCACAGAAAAATCCTAATCCAATCAATAGGGTTAAGCTGATTACGCTATTCAACGCGAGTCATCACTTGAATGGATTTAATCAGTGCAGTCCCTCAAACACGGCCTTTGATGTTTATGATCGTTATGCGACAATATCGATCATCTATTTTCAAATTTAATTTAAACAAACCCCCAGGTGACTCGTACCGGAAATGGATTGTATTAATTAGTACCCTTTTGCATCGGTCACATGATCATCGATTGCGTCATTGTGTTTCCGAGTTCAAGTTGATTTATTAGCGAAAACCTGATCGAATTCCATCATTTCCTTCCAAAGTGATGGTGAATTTATGTATTTTTTCTGATCATGATTAGTATACTGGCGGGTGTCTGCGGGACTTTTAAACCTAGACTGCGGAACTCAGTCCTCAATGATAGTCAGTCACTTATCTTTTGGTCGTTATATGACTATCATTTGAGGACTGAGTTGTTTCCATACATCTTCCATGGTGCAGTTTCAGACAGCTTGGGATTATTGGGGCAGAGGTTATCTTTTGAATTCTTTCATGACCACTGAAGCATAGTCAAGCCTGTCAAGGACACTCGGCGTGAATTGAAAGACCACGTCACTCGCCACAAAAGAATGTCAAAGGTCATACGACACCAATTTGGTGTCTTTCCGCGCCTCGGAATATGATGCTTAAAGTCTGTGTCTGTTTTAAACCAGTGGAAATGATTCGGAAAGGTTTTCCAAGACTGGCAATGTTGTTTCTATGATCCGCCAAGCTTGGCCATAAGAACTATTGGCGTTTTAAAATTACCGGAAGTAAATTGTTTTCCTTTGTTTATGGTCACAGCCACAATGCTTTGTGGGTAAAAATGACGTCATTCTGCTTAGAAGTCGCGATAACGGTGGTTCATAACCGGCCAAGCTCAATAGATAAGAAGCTTAGCAAATCGATAGTGCACCATTCATACCTGACTGCTCAGTATCGAGTAATAACGATCATAGTACAAAGGGAACTGGGTTCGTGAATTCTCCTTCTATAATACCTACCATGATCCTTTAACACATTCAAAATGTTAACAAAAATAATTCCCGGCACTCCGGCCATATTCTAGGTTAAAGGTCAACACAGTGGTCAAATTTCAAAGTTGCTCAAATCTGGATAACAAGCACACGAAATTATTCCTAACATTGCAAAGATTTAGAAAAAGAATCGTCATGTAAAAACAAATTAAAGAAGGAATCGTTTGCACTATCAAAAATGCTTTGTTATTGACAAAAGTGGCCAATAAAGGTCAATCCCCATTACAGCCTATGGTCCGCAACCTATGTTGTGATGTTTCCCAGGTAACGAAACATCCTACATGGTTGCAACCATTCCTTATATGACTTGGTCTTACATGCATGACAAGCAATTCGAGACAAATTTCGTTGAAATCGGAACATTTTTTAATTTTTGGCCCTGTGTGGCCAAAAAAACTGACCACTCCCCAAGATTTGACATTTTTGCTTATAACTCAAGAACGGTATGTCGCAGGTAGATCAAACTATATGCCTACTTAATCTTAATCCTTGCAATGAGATGTATAATTTTGAGCAGATTTGAGCAACTTTGAAATTTGACCACTGTGTTGACCTTTTACCTTGAATATGGCCGGAGTGCCGGGAATAATTGTTTGTTAACATCTTGAATGTGTTATAGGACCATAAAATGAAGCTAAAAGGTTGGTTGGGTAGAGTCATGTGGGGGTCATCATTAACTTCCCGTAGATGCCGGTCTATAACAATAATAAGTAGCTACCTGTAATTGCACATGAAGAGTCCTTGAAGTAATCTTGTTCTGGGTTTCCATCTATTGCACGATCGGCAGATGCATCACGATATGTCGAACTTTGACTCACAGATTTACCTATCAGTGATATTTCTAGTATCAGTAAGAAAAAAACCAAAAAGATATTTAGCACTTTCTGTTGGCACATTTTTAAAATACACACACACACACATAAGGGAACCTTTAACAGCTATTAATGCTTGTATCATACCAGATAAGATGTATTAAGTTATGTTGACAAATCCGAAGTCCGAAATTCTACTCACAGTTACACATTTTTGTCACCCAGGTCGTGTGACTTCGTCAGTGATGAATCCGTCTCAGAACAGTACAAGTCTGCCATCACTGATCATAATTATGTCACAGGATAATCATAGACGGGATGAGGGGCAAAGATGGATACGCGAGGCCTTATGGATCAGAAATTCTGTTAACATAATTATGAACTTAAGGATACTGCCTCTTTCGAGGTTTTGAGCAAAAAATGGGATGAATTTAGCCCAGAAATAATCATCAAAAATAAAAGTTATACCTCATCTTAAAGGTAAAGGCTTATATAGCATTATTTTCCTATTGTTATTTTTATAGCCTTAATCAGATTTTCACTGGAAACCTATGACTTCGGTCCCCGCTTTCACCACTCGCTATTTCATTTTTGGACCGTTGATATCATACCATACTTCACACCGATTTTTCTACCGAATTGTAGGCATATGTCAAACATTCCACAATTACGTTGTTGCTATCAAACTTTGGTATATGAACCTCCGAAATATAATTTACAAGTTCTAGAAAACAGTACATTTTCAGTGCTCCACACTTGGCCATAAGCATATTCATTAAAGTTCTTCTATTTTCATTGTTGACCCATATTTTTATTTTAAACTAGCGGCAATATATCACTAAATCCTACTTAAACCATAGGTATAAAGTTTGTATGACCAAACTACAGCAGTGATGAAAAATAGTAACATTTCTTGCCACCATTCTGCCAAATCACACACTTTTTCAAAAGCTTCCGTTTCAATCATATTTGTGATTCAGGTACCTGTTTTGCCATCATGTGTCAAATCAGTTCGAAGTTTACCATCTCAATTGTGCTCACCATTTATATCCCAAGCTAAATGTATACGTACATCCTTTATATTATATCCTAATTCAGGTTCAAGAACAGGTTAAATAGACCAAATCTCAAATGTCCCCAGTCTTATAAAAAGCACATTGTTTTCAAAATGGTGCCCAGAATTGACCTCAAGTATTTGACCCACATATGACCTTATAACCTGACACAAAAGCCTCATTTACAAGTCACACTATTGACAACTAGCCATGCATACAACAGTAGTGAATTCCTTTGAAGGTTGGTGAAGAGCCTAAGCTTTCAAGCCAAAAACAAAGAAAAGTGATAATTTAGCAGTAATCAACCATTAAACAATCCATTCTAGCATTTATTCTAGGCCTATGATGCAAGATTCTGGTCGATACAGCTATCGGAAGTACACACAAGACAAATGATGGTGCTTAATTTTAATGGGGATATTGAGGGGAGACTACAGTAAAAAGGTACATATAATTATATAAGACAAATTACACTTTAAAAAAATGCTTGTATTCATTTTTCAGTGCTTTATAATGTAAAACGGAAAATCACGGAATCGTCCAATTTGTAACACGGAATTTAAATTTTGTAAAACGGAAAAAATCGTGGCTTTAGGATAGTATAACCAATATGTTGTACTTTTGAAATATGTTTGAATTTACGTGGTAATTTTTTCCTATACTGCAGGGGAGTTTGATTATTTTGGCGGATTTTCCAATTTTTGAACAAACTTATTATTTTACATTCACAATACGCTTCAATTCTCATCCAAAGTTATTAATTTGACTTTGATAATTATGTTCATGTGGATTTTTTTTATTATAGTGGAATTTGTTAATTTTCATGGATTTTGCATAATTATGCAAAGTAATGATAATTTGTGATTTTGGGTTTTCTCTGATAATTATTTTGATTGGGTATTTTAGAAATAGGTTTCCAATAACAGAAATGTGTTATTAGTGTCATTTAGCATATTTTCGAAAGTGGAATTTGGAACCAACATTAAATTGTTTAGGCAATACATAATATTTTAAACAAAATATAGGCAGACTAAACTTTGGTTAACTTTGGTAAAACCCAAGACACAAAAACAACAAAACTAACACCACACCAAACTTATTATAATAATTATATACTACCAATGCAATGGAATTTCCATTTCTTTTCAAAGGCGAATTTACCAAATAACATGTACGGGTACTTCAAGCATTATCTAAAATTGAATGTGAATATATGTCTACAATATGTCATCATATGTGACGTGTCATGTCAAAAGGAGACACTTTTGGGCAGGATCATAAATGGAGAAATAGCCAAAAATCTGCCCGGGGTGATTTTTTCACAATTTGAGTTTGTTGCGAATTTGTGATGTTATTAATGTCAAAAATATTATCTGATAGTTTCAGACTGGAATAAAACTGGCATCTGGTATTTTTTGAGACATTTTTCAAGGTAACTCCTACTCTCAACATTGTCAATAATATTTTCAAAGGTCGGTATCTCAATTTCCAATTTTATAATACCATAACTTGCGAACTCAGTATCTTTGCTTAAAATGTCCGATTTCGTTGGGGAAAACGGCGTTGTGGAGCAAAATATCTCTATATTTAAGATATGTAAAAACCTCAAAATTGATAACCTGCCCAAAAGTGTCTCCTTTTGACGTGACACGTCACATATATACATGTACTTCACAGTGCATTGGCGGTACCTATATAATTGAACAAGAATGATACTTGAATAAATGAGTGAATGAGCAAACTGATGAATGAATGAATGAATGAATGAATGAATGAATGAATGAATGAATGAATTTAATGAATGAATGAATTTAATGAATTTAATGAATGAATGAATGAATCAATCAATCAATCAATCAATCAATCAATCAACCAATGAATCAATCAATGTGAATGAATGAATGAATGAATGAATGAACGAATGAACGAATGAAAGAATGACTTTTTATATTATACAGGGTGTCCCATAAAAATTACCGGCAAAATATATTTGGTCATAAATCGAGAAATAGGCATTAGAATCCAAAAATGTAAAAAGCCGCGTGTAGCCCATCTTATTATGCATCTTATACACTATTTTTACTTGCATCGGTTTACTGATTGCGAAGAAATGAGCGATTACATAACGCATGAGTCAATTCACTTCATTCCAAGTTTGAAAGAAAAAGCATTCAAGTACGACACAATGTGTACTAATGTTTTATATATTTTTGTTCGGTGAATCCTTTTCGTTCTTTTAAAACAATCCGTTTCTTGCGACATAGTGTTGCATGCTATCAAACACCACACGTAAGCTAGCACTTGATTTTTGTCATTCTTGGCTCAAATGTTCTTTGGCAAGTTACTGCTGGGAAACTACCAATTGCAGAAATCAAAGTTTTCTCGGACAAACTGTTGTTCAACTTCAGTGAAAGAAAGCATGAATAACACAACACCGGGGGATTATAAAATAGATAATGAGGACTAATATTAATGAGATACTCAAACTTTAGGAAGAGGTGAGCAAGTATGAACAAAGCGCCTGTTGATCAAACTTGGAATGAACTGCATTGATGGGCACATTATGTAATCGGTAATTTCTTCGCAACCAGTCAACCGAATCAAATAAAATTTGCGTATATGATGCACGATAAAATGAGCTACGCGCTACATTTTTAATTTTTTGATTCCATTCTCTATTTCTCGACTTATGTCCAAATTCACTCACTCGGTATTTTTTTCAGGGACACCCTGTATATCCCCTTTTCCAAATTTTCAAAGATGTTACATGCGACATGGAAAAGCATTGACATCATCGACGGGAATTAAACTGATTATGGTAATTGGTTATGTTATTTGCGGTGTGTAAAACTTATTTCATTATCAGGGTATAAAGGATTGATAAAAAAACTACACCCCTCCTTACATTACAAAATATTTGTAATACTTCACAATACACACCTAAACTTGCCGCATTTAGCCCAGTCACATTAAGAAAAATAAGGGGTTAACCCACCTCTTATTGCAACTGAATCCATTTAATAGTATAATGGCTCTCCATACACAAATGAACAAACACAATGGAGGGGTCATTTTGCCATGCTTCGGGAGGAGTGTCACCGGCCTGGTTAGGAGTTTACCGTGTATGTCGAACAACTGGGGTGTTTAACAAACGGAGGTCAACGTTTGAACCTTACCAGGAATGTATTCACAGACAAATGGCAGTATATCTGTACAGTCATAGTCATTCCATAAACCATCGCCGCTTATCTGCCTTCGAATACAGTATTGTACGCCTGCGGTTCCACTGGGCGAACCAATTTCCCAATTGGTATAGATCCCTGCGACAGTGCCCCCAGCCTTATGTAGCACGTTTGAGTTTGAAGGTATGTACATCCCTATCCATGTGTTAGTTTTAGCTGAATATGAACTTGGATAAAATATTACAATGAATAGATTAGTCTAAAAAGCAATAATAAACTATTCAAAGCCACATTGTGTGATTTTATTCAAAACTATTTGCCAAAACTACTCAACGAATAATATTGATCAATAAGCTTGAACTTCAAAAGTTCTCAAAACGAATGATTTTACATAGCACCTCAATGGCACTTTGGTGCTGTACACTTTCTCAAATGGAATGATCAGCTTTATAAATGCTTCTGGTCATCTACGTGTGGTAGGAATTATCCCTCTTTCTATTCCAGATCGCTTCCTTTATGTGTCTCCTTTTACTGTTGGCTTCAACAGTGTGCTTCAACTATATTTATATGTTCGTTGTTATAAATACGCACGTGACCACCTCCGAGCTGCCATGACAGCTTGTAAACAGTAAGCGAATGGTCTTCCTATACATGTGAATGCAACATTTGACTACTGTGCAGCAAAATTGCTTACTTTGTTCTACTTTGTGAGTATATTGTAAATGTTTCCGTCGATGAATATTTTTTCCGTCGTTAAATACTTTTAAAATGTTGTTTTTGATAACATTTACAAATTCGAATCCCCTCATGTGTAATAATTTTCCTGTTACTTCAATTTAATGGTATTTGTCTGCAGAGTTCCTATCCTTTTCTGTATGGTGTATCAATGCATGAAGATTTGGTTACGCTTGCTGGTCTCGGTTTGTCGTACCCATGGGTCACGTGCGTATTTATAAAAACGTATTTATGAACATAGTCGAAGCATACTGTTCAATGTCTCTTATTTTGGCTTCACCTCAGCCTATCACGTGATTGTCCTCATGTTCTTTCATGCTAGTGCCAAAGAGCCTAGAGGTTTCAGCAATTTAGGATTTTAGACAAGTTAGGCAAATGGATTTCATATGAAGACTGTAGTGGAAGAAGTGCTCACGTGCCAAAATACTAGTTCTGAGAAAATGGGGTCTAAAGTTTTAAAATTTATCTGCTGATCACAAACTTTATTATTTTGTACTAAAACTTGCAGGAGTAATTTTATATTCACTATTATTCTTTTACAGCTATAAATTAATACTTTGTTACTTATTGATTTTCTATAATCAATAATCGATATCTTGCACTTGAGTCTTTTTTTTTCTACATTCAGTGGTCAGCTGTAAACAAATGGATTTTTCTTAAAATTGAATGGCAATATAAGTTAGAAGTATATATTTTGGAATGCCCATATAGAGAGGAACAATTTGATGTATCATTTGTGTAAACCGGATGTTGCTTAAAATTTGACCTCGTTTGACCTTTGGTTGACCTTGAGCTTATAACTCCTTAACTAAATGTTGTAGATATGACAAACCATATATTTTTGTAATCCTTGTGACCCAACGAGCAATTTGACACTAATTTGATAGTGATCAGACCAATTTAAAAATTTGACCCCAGTTGACCCCTCACGTGACCCCTATTTCTGAGGGGTCATATCGGCCAAAATTTTGAGAAAAAAATTGCTAAACCCCAAAGACTTCAAAACAGTCAATAACTCATTTTCGCCAAAATGGCACTTGAGTACATTATCCACTATGGTCTTCATATACTAGTACACATTCTGCTGTTGTTTATACGTCGGCTTCATCCTTTGGGGTGGAAAGACTGCTTCTGTCTTCGTGTTTTCCGAGAAGCCCTGCTTGTAACTTGTCAGGGATAACAACGAAAACCCGCGTTTGGATTGGGTTTGATTGACTATTGAGTATTCTTATTCAATGGGTGCGTCTTGTAAAGAATTCACGTAATTTGATTGGTTTTCTGGTGTATAATATCTCACAATAGTTGATAGTGATATTAGTCAGGGCGCGCGCCGCCACGCAACGGCTCGTCAATGATCGCGCGATAATGCGTTCGCGTAAAACACGTGCTACAACTAAGAACGCGATTCGGCGGCTTAGATGTTCGTGATGGTTTCGTTCATTTAAAACAACGGGGATGTCTTCACAAAAGTAGCTTTATTTTTTTCTGAAAACAGGCAGTTTTTCTCGCAAAAATTACATTAAAACTGAATAAGAATGAGAATAACAGATAGGATTTTGTCTTTTG
The DNA here is from genome assembly GCF_039555335.1 of Amphiura filiformis. Classification (NCBI taxonomy): domain Eukaryota; kingdom Metazoa; phylum Echinodermata; class Ophiuroidea; order Amphilepidida; family Amphiuridae; genus Amphiura; species Amphiura filiformis. The sequence goes on from NC_092634.1 coordinate 61,517,314, forward strand.
CCTATCAAATATCGTGTCATAATGGATGGGCTGGCCAATATTTTTATCGTAGTGGATACCGGCTGCGCCGGCATCCACTACTCAAAATATTGGCCAGCCCATCCATTATGACACGATATTTGATAGGCAAAAGACAAAATCCTATCTTTTATTCTCTAATTAAGAAAGTGCTCTGATACCGCATGAAACTACCATTGAGGTAGGTATCATTACCTTCATTGGATTTGTTTAGAGAACTTTTGAATTATAAATTATGGACAACACTGGTGTATATGTGGAATTGATCCATCAGTATTCATAATTATATGTGACCATCCACCACGAAGTGGTAGTAAAGTCGGCTCTAGATCTTTTACTGTTTATTGCAGATTTTGAAAGAATGTACTTTCAGTTTCAAAATGACACCTCAACCAGCTTCATCGGACATCTTGAAGTGAAGTTATGGTTCAACAAAGGTCAAATTCCTAATATACTTTACATAGAAATCTCAATATTGGAAAATGTCGATTTTATGACCAGTTTGTGGTGGATGGGCACATATGATGCTTTTAAGCATCAAATAATTACAATGCTTTTAAATGCATTAAATCAAACAACGCTTTTTAATGCATTGCAAAAATGCACTAAAATGCATTTTACAATGAGTATCAACTGTCCTAGCATAGTGTCGCCGCGTCTTCTTGCGTATATTTATGTTGAGCATGTTCCGAATGCCACGTATTGCTCGAACGGAGGAATTGATCTATTATAATAGATGTCATAACCGCTCACAACATGTCAATATACGTAAATATTTGATAAAGCTGTGGCGTAGCCGTGGAAGGGGGAGGATGGAGCAGGCAGCTGTCCCTTGTGAGAAGTCTTTTTACCCCCATATTTAAATTATATGCCTTTTTGTACTTTTTAATCAACTGTTGATCATTTTCGTCCAAATTCCCCCTTTGCAAGTTGTCGTGCCCCTCGGCATTCCCCAAGCAAAAAGTAATGACTATAGGACCTACCACTGCTTTGACCTAACACGTCTGAGAAGGCAAAAATGAATAACACTTACGATATTGCTGATAGATCACGGCTTACGATTGAATTCACATGGTTTTGCGTAGCCGCATTCCCTATGTAGGCTAGATCTCCTCCGTATCTATCTGCACAATCTTGACGACCCTCATCCCATGTTGCCCACTCATTTTGAGAAATGTAGCACTTCTCACTACCAGGCATGACATCGCGACATTGTTCTAAAGAAATAAAGAAATTTATTAAAAACCCAGGTCGAGTTTTCCCAAAGTTTAAAAAATAAAAAATGAAGAACGGTTAGTTAATAAAAAAGAATAAGTGAAATTTACCAACGCGACGAAATAGAGTTCCATTTTAAGTCAATTGAAATCCGCTATTGTATTATTTTCATAAATGGTAATACAGGAATCGCGGAAAGCGCTTTGAAAAACATTTATTATTTATTTGTTTATTTGCCCCTTACGACTAACCGTGAAAGGTGGATTTCCAACTAGTTTGTCCCGCAGGGCTACAGAAAACCACTAACCACGAAATATGGATATCCAACTAGTTTGCCCTGCACGGCTACAAAGAACCACTCACCGCGAAATATGTATATCCAACTAGTTTGCCCCGCAAGGTAACAAAGAACCACTCACCGCGAAATATGGATATCCAACTAGTTTGCCCCACAGGGCTACAGGGAACCACTAACCGCGTAATATGGATATCCAACTAGTTTACCCCGCATGGCTACAAAGAGCCACTAACCGCGAAATATGGATATCCACAAGCTTAAATTATAAATTAGGGAAATTATTCGGAAAATAGTAAAAAGTATGAAATGTTTCTTAAGACCTATGCAGAGACATCTATACTTACTTGTTTTCTTAGTTGAATGTGTTTCTTTTGTAGAGTGAATGAATTAATGTTCGTAGAGTGAATGAATTAATGTTCGTAGAGTGAATGAATTAATGTTTGTAGAGTGAATGAATGAATGTTCGTGCGTGATTGAAATTTGTCCGTACATAAATTATAACGTAATTTGATTCAAGAATGTCGACAGATGGTCGATTTGTATATACTATTGTACTTCTCTTTATAAACACGCAGTATAAAATAAAACACATACCTTCAAATGCTTTTGATAATAAACAGCATATTGTATATTACTCCGTTTAAAAACAGTCTTAAAATATAACTTACGTAAATTGTTCCATGTGACTTTACTTAATGGGATCAAGTTTTAAAAAGTGTGAATAGCCACACAGTTAAGATTTTTTCAACTTTGGCCCCTTTCTAAGTTTTGAAACGTTGTTGTGGTAGTTATATAAAACAAACATTGAATATATTTATTCGTTGAACGGAAAGAATATTTCGGTGAAACATGAACGGTTCCTAATGGAACAGTACACTATTATGACCCAAATTTACATTTTCCGTCATAAATTTTATTTACTTCCATTGGATCATATTACATTGGTTTCTGTAAAGGAAACACTTACCTTTACTGGGGTAATATTTGCACAAGTAATTCCGTTCTACACTACAACCGTGGTCATTCAACTTTCCATTTGATCGAATGATTTCCATACACATTGCCGCTGGATAGCCATTGGGTTCATTTGTATGCCAACTTAAGAATGTCTGGATCTTGCCTTCAACTGTTAATACTTCATGTGTATTCGATGCCCGTGTAAGTCCAATCCATGCACTACCGCTATAATACAGATTATAAAAGAATGATAGTGCATTCCGTTATTATTGCAAATCAATTGAGAACAGCTCGTTTGTCAGAAAAGGACTAAAGTATGAAGTGTAACTGGCAAGGGTTTGTGGGTAGGGGCGTAGCCAGCTTTCTTGGTCAGGGGGGGTAAAATTAAATTTTTGGGGCACAGACGAAAAAAATTGCAGTTGCATCATACAATACATAGAGACTGTATGTCTTCGAGCTTCCCAAAAGGGCCTTATAGGGATGATAATACAAACTGTGAAGGAGGCCAAACTTGACTCAACCCGAATAAACTGACTGCAGAGGAGACTACTTCTCGATGCGGTTTTTTTTTTACTTCTCAATGACTTTTTTGTAATTTTCGATTTTTTTTTTTCGGTGGAGTTTTTTTTTTGCTCACTGATTTTTTTTTTCTCGGTCGAGCTTTTTCTTTTTCAATGTGTTTTTTTTTTTCTTGATGGAGTTTTTTTCTTTCTCAATGTGATTTCTTTTCTCGGTGGGAGTTTTTTTCTCGATGTGATTTTTTTTTCTCGATGGAGTTTTTATTTCTCAATGAGTTTTTTTTTTCTCGATGGTTTTTTTTATAGGTTTTGTCCACTCTGGCGTGCCCTACTCTGGCGTGCCATAATAATCACATCTATTCGACCTCGCAGTAAAATCTCATATAAACCCAGTTTATTTTAGTTTAGTTTTATTTAGCAAAAGACAGAATACATGTGGAACAAAATAATGATTTAGCCAGTACAAAGCTATGGCACACCAGAGTGGACAAAACCTACAAAAAATCATCGAGAAAAAAAAATACACATTGAGAAATAAATATCTGCAGCGAGAAAAAAAATCACATCAAGAAAGAAAAACACCACTGAGAAAAAAAAAACCATTGAGAAAGAAAAAACTCCACCGAGAAAAAAAAAATCACTGAGCAAAAAAAAACCTCCACCGAAAAAAAAAAAAAACTAATCGAGAATATAAAAAAAGCCATTGAGAAGTAAAAAAACACGCATCGAGAAGTAGTCTCCTCCGCAGTCAGTTTATTTGAGTTGAGTCAAGTTTGGCCTCCTTCACAGTTTGTATTATGGAAGGAGCGACTAGAGACTGTGACCAAGGCATTGATGGAGGTTTATTTATTATTTGTTATTATTTATGTAGTCGTATTATTAAATTCATTCATTCATTCATTCATTCATTCATTCATTCATTCATTCATTCATTCATTCATTCATTCATTAATGTATTTATTTATTTATTTATTTATTTATTTATTTATTTATTTATGTATTTATTTATTTATTTATTTATTTATTTATTTATTTATTTATTTATTTATTTATTTATTTATTTAATCATTTATTTATTTATTTATTTATTTATTATTTACTTATCACCCCCCATAGTCTGAAAGGTCCGTTAGTCCGAAAATTCAATAACTAATAAACCCTGATCCATAGCCCGGTCCTAACCCTAACCATAAGCTTCAACCTAACCCTAACCTATAACCCTAAGCCATAGTCCAAAACATAATTTTTTCGGGATGGGCATGTGTGAAAGTGATGGGGGGAATAAACACATTTTGCACAAAATTGTCGTCAAAATTGGAAACTTTGTAATTGGTGGGTTTTCGCCTTAAACATGTTAAAGTGTCTGGGGATGTGTGTGTAATGGGTCGGGGGGGGTGTGTTACTGTGGTCAAGAAAATATTTCCCCTTGCCCCCCCCTCCTCGTAGTGCCGCCAATGAACATAGAACCTAATTTCAACTCTAATTTTAACGTAAATTGACCAAACAATAACTTTAACCCTATTCGGAATAATGACCCTCTCGGACCCCCTCAAACCTAACTTACTCCCTCGCTCGCTCACTCGCTGACATTCAATAAATATAAATAAATAAATTAGTCTCCTCCGCAACCAGGTTTTTTTTTTTTTTTTTTTAGGGGTCCGGCTACGGAAGAGACTATTTCTCGATGCATTTTTTTAATGCTCGGTGAGGATTTGTTTTAAATTCTCGGTTAGGTTTTTTTTCTCCCTCGATGTAGTTTTTTTTTTCTCAATGAATTTTTTTTCTCCCTCGATGTAGTTTTTTTTTTTTTCTCAATGGGTTTTTTTTCTCCCTCGATGTAGTTGTTTTTTTTTCTCAATGGGTTTTTTTTCTCCCTCGATGTAGTTTTTTTTTTTTCTCAATGGGTTTTATTTTTTAGGTTTTGTCCACTATGGCACGCCAAAGAGGACAAAATCTACTTATTCTCGATGAGGTTTTTTTTTTAATTTTGCGATGATATTTTTTATATAACAGTTTTCTGTTTTTCTCAGTGCGAGTTTTTTCTTTCTCAATGTCCTTTTTTTTTTTCTCGATGGAGTTTTTTCTTTCTCATTGTGCTTTTTTTTTTTCTCGGTGGTGTTTTTTCTTTCTCGATGTGATTTTTTTTCTCGGTGGTGTTTTTTCTTTCTCGATGTGATTTTTTTTTCTCGATGGACATTTTTATTTGTCAATGTGCTTTATTTTTTCTCGATGGTTTTTTTTTAGGTTTTGTCCACTCTGGCGTGCCATAGATTATTTACCTTTTAGACGCAACTTTTCTCAATGGGTTTTATTTTTAGGTTTTGTCCACTATGGCACGCCAAAGAGGACAAAATCTACTTGTTCTCGATGAGGTTTTTTTTTTTAATTTTGCGATGATATTTTTTTATATAACAGTTTTCTGTTTTTCTCAGTGCGAGTTTTTTTCTTTCTCAATGTCCTTTTTTTTTCCTCGATAGAGTTTTTTTCTTTCTCATTGTGCTTTTTTTCTCGGTGGTGTTTTTTTCTTTCTCGATGTGATTTTTTTTTCTCGGTGGTGTTTTTTTCTTTCTCGATGTGATTTTTTTTTCTCGATGGACATTTTTTTTTGTCAATGTGCTTTATTTTTTTCTCGATGGTTTTTTTTAGGTTTTGTCCACTCTGGCGTGCCATAGATTATTTACCTTTTAGACGCAACTTTTCTCAATGGGTTTTATTTTTAGGTTTTGTCCACTATGGCACGCCAAAGAGGACAAAATCTACTTGTTCTCGATGAGGTTTTTTTTTTAATTTTGCGATGATATTTTTTATATAACAGTTTTCTGTTTTTCTCAGTGCGAGTTTTTTCTTTCTCAATGTCCTTTTTTTTCCTCGATGGAGTTTTTTCTTTCTCATTGTGCTTTTTTCTTTCGGTGGTGTTTTTTCTTTCTCGATGTGATTTTTTTTTTCTCGGTGGTGTTTTTTCTTTCTCGATGTGATTTTTTTTTTTCTCGATGGACATTTTTATTTGTCAATGTGCTTTTTTTTTCTCGATGTTTTTTTTTTAGGTTTTGTCCACTCTGGCGTGCCATAGATTATTTACCTTTTAGACGCAACTCCATCATACGAAATACCCCATCAATATTGCGCCAATCTACCCGCCGCACCTCGACCAGCTCTCCTCCCAATATTATCCCTAGAGTGGTCTTGTTCACGGATGCACGTGTACGGTAAACTGTTGCGGGGGAGGGGGGGCAGCTCACTCTATAGGTGAGGGTGGAAGAATAGCCGGGGGAGGTGTGGCGGATGAGTCGGTACGTTGTTGACGGGGTCTTGGAAGATGTGGGGTCAAAAACGTGAGTAATAATCTGGACTTGCACAAGAAAAAATTAACCGCATTTACCTTGGAATATCCCTAAGAAGTATGTCATGCGCATGGTCCTGTTCCTCGGGATGAGTTGGTACGAATAGTTGTCCATTCCAGTCGTCTATACATTTTTGCCGGGCAGTTTCCCAAGTAACCGTTGCCGCTACGGCTTTATAACATGCGCCGGCATAATAATCATGACATGGTGTCGGCACACCTGTATATTTAAAAATAAAATCATTGGCCTATTTATTTTCCGTTCGGACAAAACTGAATAAATGTCGCCAGATCATATTATTTTGAGTTTAAAGCCTACAAAAGCTATCTACCATCACAGGCCTGTAGCCAGAATTTTCAAGTGTATGAATGGAATAATGTGAAAATTACACTACAAAAGTCAGATTCTGTTTGCCATAAACGCGCAAGAAGTGTAAAAACAATACAGGTCTTAAGTTCCGCCAACTTTGCGGGCGGGAATGTCTGACAAATTATAGAAATGTTCTAAAAGTATGAGTTCAAACTCGGATGTAATGACATTTAGCTTAGCTTACCTTGACAGAAATGATAAGAGCAGAACAGAACAATAACAAAGAACACTTGTTGAAGTTGTAGATGCATATTCTGACCAGTTTTGAGTTGTGCATACATGAATTTGACCATGACGATGCTTGTACTGAATGATGAGCTATATTGCCTTTACATTAATGAATCATAAACTAATTAAGTATAATATTAATTGCAAGACTACCTGATTGATTGGAACGTTTTTACTCTTTATAATACCATTCTGACGATACATTAAAAAAATATAAATATAATATTAATTGCAGACTAGTTTATAGATTGTAATGTTATATCAAACAAACGGTTACCATTAAAAGGAATCATTGATCACATTATTTCTTAATTGGCGACAGAATGTGTGGTTATTGTTTCATTAGTAAAAAGAATCCAAAGAATCAATACGTAAAAAGATGCAACAAAAAAGTGACATTAACTTGAGGCATCTTTGACCATGCATGACAAAAACAATTAAGTAGCAACTATTGTTTCCTCCCTATTGCAAGTTTACATCAGTAATAATATTTAAATAAATAAAAGGACATTTTAAAACAAATGTCCTTTTCTTACTATTGAACAGTTTAATAGGTGGTGGGTGACTTTTGTCACAGGGGTAGGTGATGCGTCTAGTGCAAATAGTTGTAGTTGTAGATGTAGTTTGCTGCTGTTTCCCTATCCTTCATTCTTAGCTTTCTACCCTTCTAACATTCTCCTAGCTTCTCTTCTATCATTCTCCTCGCTTCTCTTTTTTGCTTGCTTGAAACACTTCTATTCTGCGGACGAACCCAACTTGCCGCTGGCTAGCCGAAAGGTGAAAAGGGAAGCAAATTATGTAAGCCTTCTCCTGCCAGTACATAGCCTCTCCTTACTCAAGACTCCTCATGGCCTCCCAGCGGTCACTACCGGGCAACTGGCATCTTGCGATACCAGGCAGACATGAGGGGATCTGGGAGCAGCAAAGAGCCCCAAAGGTGTGGTACGCAGGCCCACCGGCGCGTGGACACGCCCTGGTTACACACCAACCTTTGCCCCAACTATGGGTCAAATAGTTGAGGTAGTTCACTACCTCAGGCGGACAGTCTCGAGTACCCGGTATTGTTCCGGCAGAAGGGCGCCTTGGATTACATTCATATCACGGCCAGTGAACACAAACAGGGAGTCCTGGGACCTGTACTACTTTCCATATCTGGTTGGAGACGGGATGGTAAGAGTGAAGGGCGATGTGGATCAGATAGTTTCTCTTTTGCTTCGGCCACTGGACAACTGTGAGAAGGTAAACTCCAATGTCAAACCATTCTGTAGGAGTTGCGACCACAGAATTTTATAGAGCAACAGAAAAACTATGACAGCAAACCTATATAACACTAGGGTTAAAGTCCCTAACAAAACATCAATTCCTGGAACTGACGCTGATTCGAAGAAATCAAATGACGATTTTTCCTCAAAGCCTTATGGAAGGGACAAGTCTGATACGAGCGTTTGTAACAGGAAGAACCTAATGAACTGCAAGAAAATCATCAACATCTCTACAATGAATGTGAGAACCATCCGAGAGAACAGATGTAGAGAAGAGCTAGTGTCAAACTTGATAGAATACAGCATCGACATCATGGGGATCCAGGAGCATCGCATAGTACATAAAGAACCCGTCAAATTTGAAGACATCATGGGACAGACACTTATCACAACATCAGCTACCAGAAACAGAGCAGGTGCAGCTACAGGAGGAGTAGGAATAGTGCTAAGCGCAAATGCAAAGGCTTCACTGGCTGGTGTGGTACCACATACAGAAAGAATATTGGTTGCTAACTTTCAAGGAAACCCTGCAACTATTGTTATTGTTACCTACTGTCCCACCAATGTGGAAGATGAAGACAAAGTAGAAGATCACTATGACAACTTGAGGAGAACTATAGATTCCATCCCTGCTCACAATGTCTTGATGGTTATTGGAGACTTCAATGGCAGAATTGGACCAGAGGATGCAAAGTTCACCTACCATGACATAACTAATAGGAATGGGAAGTTCTTGGTTGGGTTGATCTGGCAATTGAAAAGAACCTGATTTATGCTAACTTTTATTTTAGGAAGAGAAAAGGAAAGCTGTGGACTTTCTGCAGCCCAGCAGGAAACAAGTACCAACTGGATTATATCCTTCTTCGTAAAAAGTGGAGAAACAGCCTACTAAATGCAGAAGCATACAATACCTTCTCAAGTGTAGGATCAGATCATAGAATTGTGACATCAAAGATCAGACTCAGCCTAAGAAAGAACAAGACCCTGCCTAGAGGGAAGAACCATGACTGGAAAACACTCTGCTCAGACTCTAAGCTTCAGGAGTTATATACTGTTGAAGTACGCAACAGATTTCAACCCTTGGAGGAAATGGAGGAAACAGCCACTGAGAGGTATGAAAGATTCATAAAAGCCAACAGGGAAGCAGCAGAAACGGTTATTCCAGTCAAAAAGAAGAATAGAAAGGTACGGCTTTCAAGCGATATCAGAGTGGTGAGAGCAAGAGATGACATCAGAGAAACCTATGATGCGTACCAGTTGGATGCAACAGAGAGAAACAGACACCGATATAAGGAAGCCAAGGTGAACTTAGAGGAAGCATATAATACTGCTACGGAAGAAGATCTAAGTAAAAGGCTAAGAGCGGTTGAGGAAGCGCATGACAACTGCAAGCATGGACAAAGCTGGAAGCTAATTAATGAAATAACTGGAAGGAAAGCATCAGTGAAAGGTCAGCTGAAGGGAGACACACAGAATGAAAGGATTAACAACTGGTTCACCCACTTCAAAGATCTCCTAGGTAGCCCTCCAGAAATAGATGGAGAAGATGAGGATATTGTACCGGTGGCCAAGGATCTAAACATCAATGTGGCACCATTTAGTCAGGAGGAATATGCAAAGGCAAAGACTGCACTGGTAGAAGGGAAGAGTTGCGGAGAGGATAGTATACCACCAGAGGTACTGAAAAGATGTGATCTGGATGGCATAGTTCTGGAGTTTTGCAATAATGCACTGATTAAAGGAAGCAAGCCTGACCAGTGGTCTATTCTCAACATAGTACCAATTCCTAAGTCAGGAGATCTTAGTCAAGCAGGGAACTATCGAGGGATTAGCTTAAGCTCAGTTGTTGCCAAGATATTCAACAAAATGATACTCAACAGGATCAGGCCTGAAGTAGACAAAGTTCTTAGGATCAACCAGAATGGCTTCAGGGTTGGCCGAACAACAGTAAGCCACATACTGGCCCTAAGGAGGATCATAGAAGGAGTGAAGGCTAAAAACCTGCCTGCAATAATAACCTTCATAGACTTCAGGAAAGCCTTTGATACCATTCATAGAGGAAAGATGCTGCAAATTCTCAAGGCCTATGGAATCCCTAATCAACTTGTGGAAGGCATAGCAAGAATGTATGAAAAACACCAAGGCAAAAGTAGTTTCACCAGATGGAGAAACGGAACCGTTTGATATACTTGCTGGTGTACTGCAAGGAGACACCCTTGCCCCATACCTCTTTGTGGTTGTATTGGACTATGCATTGAGAGAGGCAGTTGAAGGCATAGAAGAGCAGCTTGGATTCCGGCTGGAGAAGAGAAGAAGCAGACGGATCGGACCTGAAGTGCTAACAGATTTAGACTTTGCAGACGACATAGCCCTGTTGTCTGAGGAAATCCACCAAGCACAAGAGCTACTGCAAAGGGTTGAATCATCTGTTGGAAAAGTAGGCCTCAAAATGAACGCTTCAAAAACTAAGTTCATGTCTTTCAACCACAATCAACAGATATCTATCCAGACAAACAATGGCACCAACCTAGAAGAGGTGAGCGACTTCAAGTATCTGGGTGCATGGATGGCTAGCACGGAAAAAGATGTAAAAACACGCAAAGCAGCTGCATGGAGAGCATGTAACAGCCTGAACAAAATCTGGAGGTCAACTCTCCCAAAGAAATTCAAGATCCGTTTGTTTGCTGCTACCGTCGAATCCGTTCTAACGTATGGATGTGAAGCATGGACTATGTCTCCCAGACTATGTAAGGAACTTGATGGTTGCTACACAAGAATGCTTAGAACAGTATACAACATCAATTGGAAGCAGCACATCACGAACAAATGAAAGAGGATTCATTTATTAATTGAATATATCGCAATTTTTCAATCTATATTTACATTTACATTAATAGATATTATGTCATTTAACATAATATTTACATTAATTGACATTAACATAACATAAAAACAAAAGTGGACCAAAAATGCTTTAGCGGATTAGTTTTCAACTAACAAGTTGTAGTCATTGTTCTGAAAATGAAACTTGCGCTTAATATAGCGCCCAATACCATAAAGAGCTCCAGGCGCTTTGCACACAAACCTAAATACTGCAACAAATTGAAACCATTACAGAAAGAAAATTCACAAGGATAAATCTAAAAACTACATTAAAAGAGTGACCTGCACCCAAACCTCTTCATGTAGATAAAGCAGCATTATAAAAATAAGAAGAAACATTCTAAAACATTCTGATACATTCCATGCATAAAACACAACACATCCGCGGTGACCTCTCTGCCCAGAGAAAAGGGACTGCTTTAGTTCGATCGCGACCTTGTGACCCACAATATCTTAACACATATGCTCAACCTCTTTCATCCAATCTGAGATGAATGTTAAAGAAGTAAATATCAATGTGGGTGGTAAATCTTAACCAATAACAGATAGGCAATCATACATGTTTACCATTTCTTATGAATAATGCATTGTGCACATGCAAGTACCCAACCCATGTGGCCCAGCTGGAGCACATTCAGTATTTTCCAAATAGAGTAGACCATTTTTAAAAATTTATGGCGCGGTTCTCGGATGCAGGGTTAAAGTTGAAGACTTATAGCAGTTGGATCAAAACAGAATAGGTGGTGTTTCCATCGTCAGAGGAATTAGGGATGATAAATTAAATAACACATTCTGCAAATGTTGCAAGCACAAAAAACTGTATGTCGAGTGAGATGCGGATCACACACAAATAATAATAATAATAATAATAATAATAATAATAATAATAATAATAATAATAATAGTATAGCACTAATAAAACAGGCAGAGGAAAGGAAGTGAACGAGCAAAAGACGAAAAATAAAGACAAATATTTTTTTGGTTTTCGGAATCTCACTCAACATAATACATGATAATTAATTTCGCAAGTGCGATAAACAAACTACTGCGAAATTTGGATATTCAACTGGGGCACAGTATCAACAAAAACATCAAGGCCGCATGGCCGGCAGGCCCGATGCCATATTATTATTTCGAAAACTTAACACTCCAAAGTGGGACACGACTATAAGGGCCCCGCAGAGCTAGAAATATTAATCAACAGTAATTATAATGTAATTTGATACCACAGAATATATATTCTAGAACAGACGTTAAGGTTACTGCCTCTTTTGAGGTTTTGAGCAAAAAAATGGGATGATTTTGCCACATTAAGTATCAAATTTGGCCCAGAAATAATCATCGGAAAAATAAAAGTTATACCTCATCTTAAAGGTAAAGGTTTATATATTATTATTTTTCCATTGCTATTTTAATTTTCAGACTCTGATTGGGACTGGGAGTGAATGAACTGGGTCATTGACTATAGCACTCGCTATTTTTTTTTTGACCAGTCATTTCATCAATTTTCCTCATTCCGATTTCTAAACCAAATTGTAGTCATCTATAAAACATCCCATAATAACATTCTTGCTATTCAGTTTTGATATCTCTGCTTCAGAAATAAAATTACAAGTTGTAGAAAACCTAAATTTACGACTGAAATTTGTATTTTTCAAAAATTTCTTAATGAGTCTAGCTTTCATAGCTTGTTTAATTATTTTCAAAAAAATCAACTTTGCAAGATATGGTGCATATCTTCGCTACATGTGCATACTCGAATTTGGGGATTACGATCATTAGATTACGATTTTTAGACGGTATTTTTTTAACACTTTTTAAGCTTTTACACGATTCAGAGATACGGTCAATCGCGTAACATTTCTTTCAATTCTATGTTACTTATTTGACAAAGTGTCAAACGAAATTCGCCCTCATAAGCCACGACAAGGCCCGGTTGCTTGTGTACTTTGCTACTCACAATCAAATGACTGCAACTGGTTAAATTCCTGATTTTCCTGGCAAGAAGACACGGAGAAATTTATATTTCACGCCCGACCATGTGTTTACGTTTCATGAGGTCATGGGTCAATCCGGCAAATCGAGATGTACACACTTGGAGAAGACTGCCGCGGTTGTATATCCCGTTTGGGACATGATTGACCAACGATGTTATGAATGTTAGAAGCTGTGGTCAGAAAGGGCCAGTGTTTCATATTTCTAGTCAGAACAAACCAAGGGCAAAATTAACAATTTTAGAACAAGAATGGATATCGTCAGCCTACTACGATAATTGCCTTACTTTTTTTGTAAGTTTCATAACAAAAGTACAAAATAGGTCTATGGTTTAACGATGCATTTGTAAATCATATGATTCACCAATCTGAACAAAATAATGATTAGGCCTGGCGGGGGGGGGCGCTATCATTTTCTTCGGAAGGGGTCGCAAATATACAGAAGGGTTCAAAAATTTTAAGGATACAAAATATGGGGGAAGGTCATAACATTTTCGATGACCAAAATGTAGGGAGTCACAAGATGACAGATAGTGTGGTTATTTCCTTCAAAAAGACTGATTTGAATGATTTCAATACAATTTTAGCCTCTTTATGGGGTAGGCCTAAGGGGCTGTGCAATTTACCCCGAGGGTAAAACTACCAAATGACTCGCCAAAAATCGCTTCCCCCCCTCCCCGTAGGCCCGCCAAAAAGTGTTTGCCCCCTCAGCGCTCCGAGCAGGAAAATTTAAGCGTTCCCGTACTGTTTTCCGCAAGCCATTTTAGAGTGTTTTATTAAAAAGGCGCCCCATGAATGCGTGCCAAAAATCGCTTGGGGGAATTGCTTATCCCCTTTCGGCTCGCCAAATATTTCTTGCCCCCCCCCCGCCAATTATACCCTCCCCAGGGGTCATAATTATTGCACAGCCCCTAAGGTGTAGGCCAATCACCGGAGGGGGTCATAATTTTTTTGTTGCCGAAAAAAAGGGGGGGTCGTAATTTCATTGCCGCCGACTTTTTTAAAATTTCGGACCTTTGTGTTGGATCTAATACAAAATTTGTATTTTATGAACCGACATATTGTCATGGGAAGTTATTTTGTGTTTTTGTTATTTTGTATTTTAATCAGAAGGCCTATTGGACTATTTTCGAAGTTTAGATTTTCGGATCCCTTCCCTTTTGTAGGCGTAGATCCTGGTGGGATGGAGGATAAATCCCACTAATATTTTGCCAGGGTAGATGTTCCATACAATCACCCTCCCAATGTTGACGCCTGTATGTGGGTTTCTGCCAGGGGTTTCTGACCAAATTAACCTCATTGGCCATTTTAGCTAGCCCCCAAAGTGCAAATTTTTGCACGCTCAACGCTGGATTCACCGTATAGGCCTACTTCAAAAAAGAAATTTCCATCCCCCATCCCCCCAAATGTCAAAAAGAAATCTACACCACTGCGCGCTATCCCTTTGCCGCCTCTGCTGCCCTTCTTTTTTGCCACCCCAAAGCCCCTCCCCCTCGAGGCGTACGGGTATGGTCGTTAGGCGTATAATTATGGTTTAGACGAAGTGACACCTAAAAACCGGCCCTAGGCATGCGGGGGGGGAACAACTTGATATTTTTTAGACGGGGTGGAGGCTCCAGACTTGAAACCCGTAGGCCTACCCATTGCCAGGTAGGGAGGGACAGGTAGGGAGGGGCCTACTAAGGATTTTCTCAAAAATATAGACCCATGTCTAAAGTTTTCTTTCCTATCAGTGGACTTCGGTTGTATATATAAATGCGCATATATAAATGCGCACGTGACCAGATGGCCAGTGCCATGTTCGTGTTACCTCACTGTCAATCACTGAAATTGCGACCACAGTTCAAGGTGGTGGCCGCATTGCATTCTCTAAATTCAGTAAATTTTCCGTAGTTAATTTTTTTTCCGTGATGGAAAACGTTAATAAAGAGTTTATCTTTCGGGTCAAGTTATTTTACCCTTTGCAATCAATGCCACTATTTTGCAAAAGCCTATAGGCCTAGACCCATTTTCCCCGAGATTCACGGTACGGGGGTTTAACGGACCCATAAGGATTTTCAGCAAAAATAGGGACCCATGTCTATAAGGATTATTTGCAAAAGCGCAATCCCCGTATGCATTTGGCAGTATGGGATTACCCCCTCCCCCTTGGGAGGCAATAGGCATGTCCATTGTCATTGAATAATGATCAATAGACCTTCAACAATATTTGGTTGATCATTTATAATAATCATTTTTGTGAGCCCCGGGTTTCAGTAAATCCGGGAGTAAATCTAATATAGGCCTATATCTTCCATATAAATGTGTTTTCACAGCACTTCTTGCACGGGCTGTAGTGCAAAACAAAACACTAACTGCAAGTTACCGGGCGCGGGCGCCGCTGGGCACACGGTTTCAAGCACAGCGATATCCCGATTCCCGTTCGTACATCCCGTTTTGATATTATATGCCCAATTTGACGAGTTTGCCGGACTGACGTTCTAATCGGAAACGCTTCAACTTGAGAGTTAGTCTCCTTCACAATCGGTTTATGCTGTGGTTTACGTCGTTCTAAACACACGTCGTTCGTCCTTACAATATGCAGTCTGGACTCGAAACTGTAAGAGAGTAATTGGTGCATACCATGGAGCTTTTAATAAATGGACCTCACGCAATACAATCGGAGTTTGTTTTCATTAGCAACGGGAGACAAAATAGGGGGAAATTACACATTGGCACTTTTTTTCAGGATTTATGTTATTTTATATGAAGGGTATGTATGTCTTCTTGTCAAAAATTAAAAAAAAAATTTCCCTATGTCAAGGTCATGACCCAAGAGCATGTACCCTTAAGTGATAAAAGGGCCATTATACATGATAAGTAAAAAAAAGTGTATCAGGGCAAAGGATCGATATTTTCGTGAGAACCAAGTTGATTTTTCCCATTGTTGAAAAACTTTATAGATGCCACACTCAATTATCACCTTTTGTGAAAAAATTAGAGAGAAATAGTGTGAAAAATGAGACAGATTGCGATTTCCAAACACAGTGATTGGACGCACGTCGATTTATTCAAAACCACTCTCCTGTATCGAAGCGAGGTCGCGTATTTAGCCAGTTTTGAAGCTTTTGCACATGCGATATTAACGTAGATACATCGTTGCAAATGCACAGAATTTGTCCATTTCACAATGTGTTAAAGACAATCCAGGATAATAAACATACGAAGGAGAGTCTAATTATTATTAGGATCCCTTTTGATTGTAACAACTCATTATAATAAAGCTACACCGATGTGTTAAAAACTGACTTCATTTATACGCGATGTTTGCATGTAGAGATTGTCCATTGAAATGTGTGTGATACTTTCCATATAAAAAATGACATTGCGATTTCACACCAACATCGTATAAAACGCACGGGTTACATAGAAATATGCTGATTTTACGACAAGTCAAAGTTCAGGCAACGCGCCTAATTTTCGGCATGAAAAAGTCTCATTTTGAAAGTAAAGTCATGATATATGGTCCTTAATCTACCAAAATTTATGTTTTTGGTCAACTATAATATTTGGGGAGCACAAAATACAATTAAGTTTAAGCAGCATGTGAATCTTGGTTTTTAGTCAAAATCAAAAGCATGCTGTTTGAATTAGGCAGAGACTCGGTAACCATTCAACTTTCAATCACTATGCCCTCTATCGACCAGATCAGATATTATAGTCTTTGTTCCAGCCGCCTTGTTCTCCTTCGTGACGAATGAGCACAATCCAGTTTGGAACCGAGACTAGCAATATTTAACACCGTTTTCAACGTCGTATAAACGCACGGGCCCACGTACGTGCTAAGTATGTAACATCGCAATCTCGCTATTAAGTGAATCGGAACGACCGTTAAATTCTATGAGTCTTTTAACGCGGCTGTGTACTCTAGACATTGTTTCTTTCGCGAAATTGAGTTTTTTTGATATGTTTGTACTTTGTTATGTTTTTTATAAATACAAGGAATGAAAATCCAGATTAATAAACTCCAGCTGCAATATTTGAAGGATTTTATTTCACTATTCCACTCGTGTTTGAAATTTAAAAGGAAAGAAAATCTTTGTTGTACCAGCCCCAGACAAACAAGTACAGGTGGTATGTCTATGGTACCAGCAGGGTACACATGCGCAACAGCGCATCGCGTTGCGTATCGCGCAATTTGATAACGCACAGATACGCTCCGTATACGCAACGCTTATCTGCATGCGTGGCGCATCTTATGGAAACACCACGAAAGCACTGATTTCACAAAAACCTAGCGGTCAAATGGCTCCGTTTTAGCTGATAAAATGTGATTTTTTTCAAGTTCTTTCCCCGATTTAAACATCAAGATATGATTAAATTTCGCCCAAACTTCTCAAGGGGCTGTGTATTTACCCGATGTTCACGTAATGTAAGATAGAAAAACGAGAACTGCCGCATTCTCCTGTAAGCTTCGATCAAAGTGCAAAATGTTACCACTTTAAACTTCAACGGCCTTTATTTCAATGTTCATTTTCTCAATAAAATGACGATTTAGGTACACGATAACTCAATAAAGACAGCATCTATAGGTAAGCAATTATGCTCATCATAAAAAGCATGATTGACTTAAGAAACGGTTTTCTCATTTTTTTATATTTTGGTCTATTTCCCATTTTAGGCATCATTGTGTGCAAATAGGCGGTTATGAAAGTTTATTTTGATGCCTTATATGGTCAATATCTCAAAAAATAAGGCCAATATCAAAAAACTAAAAAAACTGTTTTTGGAATGGTGCCTCAAGATTAAGAAAAAAGTAAAACAAAAATTTATATTGAGATTCATTGATGTCTTGCCTTTATAAAAATGTATACTTTTACATGTCTTGCATGAATAATTACAAAGTTATGGCACTTTTACTACATGCGTATCTGAGAGTACACAGCTGCCTTAACTGCGATACCCAATTTAACTTTTTGCCCACGAGGCACAAAGTATTTTGAATGAATAATAGAGACATCAGATCAGAAACTGATTTGAACTTGAATCAAATTTGATTTTTGCGTTCTTTAATTCTTTTTTTTTTTTTTTTTAAAATAAAGTTTCTAACATTACTCTTAAATCTTAACATTACTCCTTATCTTTCCCGACTCCAACTTAAAATTTTCTGTTCCCACTATGTTCAAATTACTGGATATTTTGTAGTTGATAACTTGATCACCTTCAGCAATTGTAATGCAGTCTTTTCAGATGCCATGCTAACAAATAGTTACTCGTCATATTTCCATGTATCGCCCATGCCTATTAGTGGTACAATTAAACCTTTGGGTGTTCCATTCTACTTCAGTGCCAAAGAAAATGGCATTTGTTTCAAATATTATACCGTGCACAGAGTATGCTGACATTCAAAATTTATTTAGATACATTCTATAACCATGATAACTCCGATTATCGTACTTAATTTACACTTCGATTTATCACGTTGAAAACATAAATTATAGGCCACCGGATTTTAGAATTGACGGATGGGAGTTTTGCGTGATTCAAAAGTATGGGTCTTTCGGTGAAAGATTTGACATCATAAAGGGTAACAACGGGTGCAAGTCACGACAAAATGGAGTCATTCAGTGTGAGTTCTGGCCCATACGTGGCGAAATATAAAAATTGTCAAAACTAATCTAAAATTAGTACATAATATTACAAAATTCTGGTCATTTTAGATAAAAAAAATAGATGCTGTCATTCGGCGAGAGCTTATCTAATATCCATTGCGTGAGAGGTACGTGGTACATGTGGCCGTACATCATTCACTCAGCAACCTGGACAACCGATTCTTTTGTTATGCAAGGCTCACTCGAAACGATCGAATTTGGTGTTGAAATGAGCTAAATTTTGAGTTACACCTTTTCAATGTAAAATTAATTTTCTCGGCCAAATGAAAAGCAATCATTTTCATTTTGTCAGTAAATGTCAGGAAAAACTGTAGTGCTTGATACTGTATTTTTTTTTCTAATCCTATTGTTAAACTTAGGCGTGAAATTTAGTCATTTAGTGTAAGATTTTCGATTTTGATAGGCTTAAACTCTGCCCGCGAGCCTTTCTTTGGATCAACCTTTTAGCTTTTCAAAGTAAGATAGTTCGCTAATGAAGGATTTTTCCCAACTTTCTAACGCACATCACCGTGAGCGATATATCATAGTTTTGTCAGAATTTCCGTTTTGATTTCACCATCTTTTACTGTAGACTGAACATTTTTCAAAATCAACGCGTGAAATCTAAGGCTAATACTAGCATTGTGGATCGATATCCCTGGGTTTAAGGCCTCGTATCCATAGGCTGTTCCCTTGTGGCGTGTGCCCTTGTTCCGTGTTTACTTTTTCCCATGTGACCTGCCACACAGACAACGAACCTTTGTTTTGCTTAGTGGCCGCTACGGTTCGTTGTCTGTGTGGCAGGTCACATGGGAAAAAGTAAACACGGAACAAGGGCACACGCCACAGGGATCAGCCTATGGATACGAGGCCTAATAGGAATACCGGCATGGCTAAAGTGTTGCCAGAACTTCAACATAGCAAAGAAATTCCAAGGCCTATAGCGCTCCTACTGATCATGTTTAACCAGAACACCCATTTGGGGATTTGGGCTACCAAATCGCTGGTCGGGCAATTTGCTTTCAATGGAAAATTGACCTGTATAACAACAAAGGAAATATCGACTATTTCTGCTGGTTGCTCTCGAGATAAAAGTACTGAGTTTGACATTTTCGGAGCATGAAGGTAAAAAGGTAAAATAAAAACGGAAATTCTGACAAAACTATAACATATAGACCCACACGATGTGCCTTACAGAGATGGGAAATATCTTTCTTTAGCAAACTATATTAGTTTGAGACGCTAAAACATGAATTCCGTAAAAAGCTCGCGGGCGAACTCAAGGCCTATAAAAATCAAATAAAAATATCACACTAAAAGACAAAATTTGATGCTTAATTTTAACACCAGGATTAAAAAAAAAATTTATATTTGACCGAGAAAATTAATTTCATAGCAAAAAGGTGTATCTCTGAATTGTGCTGATTTTAACATGTATCGATCGACTTTTAGCGCGACTAAGCATTTCTAAAGAATCGGTTGTCCGGGTGGCTGACTGCATTGTCACACATTTTCAGTAAGTATCCCTCACTCCGCTGGGTCTCTAAAGCCACATTATAAAATTTCCAAAAGAAATACACCCGGGGAAATAGAATTGTATTTTTTTTGTATGAAATATTAGTTTTCACTGTTGGAGCTCAAACAAACGAGGCAATACAAAGAAATCGATATTTAATACCAGCGCATATACGGCCAATGCGAGCGACTCATGCGAACTTGAGCCGTATCGGTTCTTTTGATAGGTCACGACTGCCGGGCGCCCGCACGCCATGTACGTACTGTGTTATGCACATCGTACGCGTTCGACTAATATTTCCATCGTAATAATAAAACGGCACTTCCAGTGTTTTATTAAAATATCGAATTTTGACAAAACAAGTCTTGGTTTTTGCAGGGTATCTTAGTTTACTAAAGTATATAACAATCGTGTAAAAACAGAACTTATATTGAGGGCGTCCTCCTCAGCAAATGTTATAATATGGCTTAAGCCCAGACTTTCAATTTATAGTATTTAAAATTCAAGTTTGAAACCAATCTTGACGAATCGTGCGCTGTTTCACCGTTAACAAGTTCACACTCCTCGCTGTTTTGATTGTAACTGAATCCGCTACAGTCTAGATGCATTTTACAGTACGAGGCACATCGTGTAACACTTTCTGCCGTGGTAGATGAAGATACATCAAGATGACGCTGGTCAGGGAGGATTCCATCTGTGGTATATGTGTTAAAATTGACTGATAAAGAAGAGGAAACGGAGAAAAGAAAAAACATTGTTATTATCATTTATTTTCGGATTTATATTTTGCCAGTAATACCTAGAAAATTGGTCTTACAATAAAATTGTACTGATCAATATATCATAATGGATGAAGTGTGGATATTCGGAAGATTTTATTTTAAACACATCGACACTAGGGGGGGGGGTCTTAAAACTTGAGAACTAGATGCGTCAAAAACCAGGAAATGAAACAATTGAAACTATTTTCCCAAAATGTGACAGTTCCAGGCATTAGCGCCAATCCGGCTTGAAATAGGAGGGGAGTGCGACACCCGGCCAAAATGGTTAAAAAGTGGCTGAAAAGAACAAAAAAATGGAGCCCCGGGATTGACGCACATGGCTCCAGATTTTGGCGCAACATGTCACATTTCCAGAATTGTAATAGCTCATGGTTGTTTGACGCCACCAGTCGAAAATTATGTATAATATGAATTCCGGAATCTTAACAGTGTCCACGGTCATAAGTCAACATTCGATATTCAGTGGCGCTCGGGCTGGGTGTGGCAGGGAAGTAAGAAAAGCACCACTGTATATGTGGGGGACCTTAATACTAAATAATACGCTCAGGTTATGAATGTGACACTTTGACATTTCAAATTTACCACAACCTGGTATGTATTTTCTTTTACATAACCTAAAAAAGATTCATTCATTCATTCATTCATTCATTCATTCATTCATTCATTCATTCATTCATTCATTCATTCATTCATTCATTCATTCGTTCATTCATTCATTCATTCTATTTATTATCTATATAATTTTATTTATGCTTTCATTCACTTAAGTTCGTTCAAGCTTTCATCTTTATATCATTCAATCAGTGATTTGATCATCTGGTGGATCGTAAAAATATCAACATTAAGATTCTGACACCTTTGTGACTGTCATGGATGTGCTAACATGACAAAGTAAGACCTTTTACATAAATCCGAAATTTCTCTAAATTTTCTAGCTAAAGAAATTAGCTATATGTATTTGTACGGACTTCATCTTTGTCAATATACTGCTGTTTTTCGCTTTTTTGCGCAAATTTGTCATCTCAAAAATACCACGTGACCATTTTAATGCCTTATCATTCTCTTTTAGGTAATTTATAAAGAATTCTAATTTTATCAAAACAACATACACAAGACGATTTATTGAATAAACTGGTCTAATAATACGAACATACTTCACCACGTATTTTTATTAGTATGTGATGGGACAGTCATATTTTACACACTGGGGTCCAGTATTATAGTCCGAGAGTAGTTATCTGGCCATGTTTCAGATGGTCTCTATTTCCTAGCACAGTTATTCAGCGCGGGCACCTACGAAAAAGTATTGATATCAGTGCCGAACTTGAGCTGAACCAAAGAATAATCAATATGTTAAAACTTAATCGTGTGAATAGAAATTAATAACAGCAACTTCTTTACATACCAAAAGAGCAGAATCTCCAGTCCCCAGGACTATCACTACCGGAAGCGTAGGCAACATAATTAATTGGATGGGGAGTCGAATATTGATGTGAGATGAAAGGTGCCTGACCACTTTGACCAACCTCGATTAGGCCTTCTTTAAAAGAAACATGAAATTCCCTATGTTCATTAGAGTTCAGCATACCAAGTGATGATACTTCTACATCGTACGAGCACCCACTGACATGGTGGTTGCATGGGTACATGCGGGATTTGGCGTTTCCCCATCCTGCAATTACTAAGTAAAAGAAGAAGAAGAAAAAAACCCCAAAACAATAGTACTTACATTTGTCAAAAATGGAGGAAACGACTGCTTAATAAAAGTGCATTCAGCGTGTTTGAACAAATTAGCTGGCAACTAAATTAGATAATTTGATTGGTTTATCTGCTGACTCTAAATTTGCATTCTAAGTTGTGCGTAATATCGGAAAGCTGCCTCAAAAAGAGCTCCTCATTGCCCCAAATAGGGAACATAATTAACTTCGGGTATTAGTTATCTTTTGAATTCCCACCTATTCACAATAAATGAAAATGCAGAGTGTGGAGTTAATGAGCCACTCAATACAAAGTAAAAGAATAAATCTAAATTATTGTGGAATGAATTACAGAAAATTACTGAATATCTAAATCACGACGTGTTGTTTTTGTTACATTTGCAATAGAAGATTTAAAGACTCACTTATTTGATAGGCATTTGACACGGTTGATTTCGTTGAGGTCAAGGCAATATGAGCACCATTGCCAGTTTTGACTTTGAATCTGAACTTTGTAACATCGGAAGGAATCACGGAGTCTATATATTGATATTCGAAGTCAATACTTGTTTGATAAGAGGCACATCCTGTTAAAGGCCAAGAGAAAGAGACAGAAAATATGGAAAGGTAAATATGTTATAATTACATGTGACTAAAGTGTACCTGTGGCGTGTCTAAAATGCAGTTATCTGAAATGTATGAGTTTTTTTCACTCTTTTTATCATGAAATGAAATAACTCATATTATTTGTCTAATTTAAATTAAAAATATATTGATCAAATATATTTTGGTATGTAAAGAAACCTTCAATCATTAGCTTCAATAAACCAAAACAATTATTTCAATCGGCTCATAACTTTTGAAGATATGTCCTTTTAAAGAAATGTATCCGTTTTCCACTCTGTCCACGGAGGAGGTTTGGCTACTTCAAAGATTGGAAAGTGCATATACCATGCATGAATATAATACATTCCTCGATGATAACTTTATAAAATAACAACTTTATTTAAGGGAATGGGCTTTACCGGTGGGCTTATGGGTTATGGATTTTGTTAAGTGTCATTAATTTGGGCGAAATTGATGTGGGATGGGACTTCTTTTGCTATACTTGCAGTTACTTATGTTTTTCTCGTTTCTTGCTTTCTTTTTATTGACAACATAAGTCATTTCTCTTTTTGGAATAAAAGGTAGCCCTGAAAAGGGCTGTTTAGTTTGTCTTTGGTTCTTTTGAAGTGAGTTTACTGTGCTGCTCTGCCCTCTACCTGGTTGCCTCCGTGAAGAATACAGGTTTCAGCCTTAGTTCTCATTGCATTAATTGCGTTGCGTACCATCCTTAAGGCCTTGTGCGCCGGATACTTGCGAATGCAGCAGTAATACGGGGTTGCAAAGATGTTTGAAGCTAGCTGGTGATCCTCGCTTATAGTGAATGCTTTCCCAAGACTAATGCTATTATCTATCCATGTCATTAACCGTGTGTTTCGTTTAAATCTTTGATGTAGCCAAACCTCATCCGTGGACAGAGTGAAAAACGGGTACATTTCTTAAAGAGGGCATATCTTCAAAAATTGTGAGCCGATTGAAAGAATTGTTTTGGTTTATGAAAGCTAACGATTTAGGGTTTCTTTACATACCAAAATATATTTGATCAACGTTTCAGAAAAAGGAGAAAAGAGGGCGCAATGTGGGGCCTCTTTTTTGGGGGGGACACCCTGTATATAGCGCCCTCAATTTTCACACAAATGTACATTTTATAGAATATAAATTCCAAAAAAAGATGAATAATGCTAAAATTGCTACAGAATATATGTGTATATACAGGTTATTAGTGTGATAGCTGTTGGTATTATTCAGGTCTAGAATTGAACATTTATATAATTTTTATCAGAAAAATAATAAATGATCCCGTCATACAACCGTGAGCTTAAAGGACTATTAATTGGAAACATGTTGACTTGCTGCGTTCTGGTGGAACACGTCTTTAATAATTAAAATTGATTAAAGTTTGACTTCCAATCACCCCATCTTTCCATTAAGAATGGGCAAATGATCCATACAAAGGTATCAATCATACCTATACACGTAATCACAGTCCGTTTCGAAAAGAGTAGGGGTTGTTTGTTAGGTATCTATTAACTATGCAATAATAAAGCAGCAATAACATATCATAATTCCATGGATCAAATCTAAGCAGATTACGTAATTCAATGTTTTTAATTAACTTCTTTAAGCTTTACAAGGTGTAATAAAATTGTTCTTACTTGAACAGGATTTTCCATCTGCCTCCAAGAGATATTTTGCTTGACACGAGCAGATATAGCTTCCAGGTGTATTAGTACAAATATCCTCGCAATCATCAATGCCTCTAGAACATTCATCAATATCTAAATCCAGATCAAAAGGAACATACATACTTGTGGTTTAAGGAAAATGTTCAGAGATACAATTGTAATTGGCAAAGAACATAGTTTAGAATTTTTTCTTTAAAGGGGTATTTCTTGATCATTTATTTTAAAGTTACATAAATGTGCTGAATTAATTTCGACAATTTTGTGTTTAACGTTTGACGCGATTCACTCTCAATTACCTTAACATTAATTATTTAATTATTTTCAACAGTTTTGTTTTAAAATAACTTAATAGAAAGAAGACAGCTTGGAACGGTGTAACAGAGGGAATCTGTGGAGTTTTTGGGTACTTTACCTATTTCACAGGTGATGCCTTCATAGCCAGGTAAACACTCGCATTGATCCGGTGCCCAGTTACATATTCCATGTACACATGTAGGACTGCAAATAGCTAATTATGTATTCAATGCAAGAATGAAGGACGGTAGTATTTAAAACTCTCAATATTGTGGCATTTCCATAAATAATAATTTTTTTAAAACAAAATGTTAATCCTGTTGGAAAATCAATTCCGATGACGCCAAAGGAACAATAAGTTACGTAATGTATTGTCTCTCCATGTATATACTTCTAGTGCCCGTTTCTATTTATCGTTATGTATTCTTCTCCCGTGCATTATTTTCGCGAACTACTTCGGGTGCAGGTTTATATAAACCTGTACGCTAAACAATACATTACCTAAAACCCGCACGCTAAACAATAGATTTTAGATAATACGTGCACGCTCAAATACTAGAAATACTACTTTCACATTACTATATAACTTATATAACTATGTTCGATATATATATCACCAAAAAAGTACGAATATACATTCTGCGGTGTTAAAATAGTTATAGGGTATGGTATTTTTTTTTTTTTTTTTTGTAAATCATAGGTTACAAACTGTTCTATTTTGCAACTATCATTGCCATAAATTATGATTAATGAACTCAAATAAACATGATAAATCAAACATCAAATGAGAATAATCGAGCTTCTATTAATTAAAAAGGGCTAAAAACAGGTTAAACATAATTATACAAGATGACACCATTACAAAATATTCAGCATTTTACAAATGAATTACAGGTAGGCCTATATCTAAGATAACATAAACACGCCCGGGAAACACACACAAGCGCATAATATCATGATCATGCTTTATAATACTGAACAAATTGAAAAATTCCACTGTCGTGTGTTTTAACAATATTAGTAGATTTTAAAGTTCAAATTGTAGAACTATAAAGTCCAGGTTGATATTGATATATAAGTTTATTCTCTCATCTCCATTCACTGTAGTAGTACATGTAGTGGGACGTCAAAATCGATTGTTTCCAGGTCAACTGCTTCAGTGCTCTCTGTGTTCGGAACCACGATATTAAATGATCACAACATAAAGTCAATTGGTTACAAACCATGCGTTAAAAAGTTACCAAAGTATGACGTATGGCGCAATCGATACCATTGATAACTAACTTATACAGTGATTGATTTTCTTGACCAGTTACTAGTAAATGCTACCTGGTCAATGACCTGACGGTGTTTTTAAAATTTAAGATATTTTACCTAATATTCAAACTAATATAATGAATGCAGCAATTAATATTGCCTATTGTTTTAATACACTCAAAGTATATGACGGATAATGTACTCGTGCAAATGCATTCGTCAAGATAATCGCACTTGCCATGGAGTTATTGCATTTAAATGCAATAACTCCACGGCGCGTGCGATTATCTTGACTAATGCATTGCACTCAGTTTATTATCCTTATCATAACCTCTTTGGGCTGAAAGTCTAGTTACTTTATTGTAATCATACAATCCGAATTTGCACCGCAGAGTATGTGTATAGTGAGCCA
This sequence comes from Amphiura filiformis, assembly GCF_039555335.1. Classification (NCBI taxonomy): domain Eukaryota; kingdom Metazoa; phylum Echinodermata; class Ophiuroidea; order Amphilepidida; family Amphiuridae; genus Amphiura; species Amphiura filiformis. The sequence continues at coordinate 61,544,273 of NC_092634.1, forward strand.
GCTTATCCGTTTTTAGCGTGTATGTATACACATTAGGGACAGCACTCTACGTTTATTGCCACACAGAATGAACGGAAATGAAATCCATCGAAATCTATGGATATCGAATTATAATCATTCCATAATTTATATAGCTGCTATATAAACAGATAAGGTACCGCGATGACGTTAGTCCCGGAGGTCGAGCAGGTTATATAACTCCCCGAACTCGAATTTGCCACTGGGGTAACACATTACCTACAGAATTGATACGGCACCGCGTAGCATCGCACCATTGATTATCAAAGAATATGCTTTATATAGGCCTATATGTTAGAAATATAACTATCAAGCACGCGATATTCAAAATTCCCGGGCGCCGAAGTTGTCTGGGGCAATGACGTCCCAGTAATACAATGAAGGCTAACGACATTGAGCACAATAACCATGACGTCATGGCCTAGGCAATTTCGGCGCGGGAATTTTGAATATCGCGTGTTGAGAGCCGGCTGTTTATATTCGTTTTTATGGTCAATATGAAGTTTCTTTTAAATAAAACCATGTGATTCGTGTTTGATTATTTTTCCTAACATATACGGCTGTAACGGCATAATGATTGCCGGAGACTTCCTTTAACATTTTAATCGTAATTCTATGGACATGTCGCATTATGCAGAGTCCGTGCACATTTCACTCTCACCTGTACGATAAGTGTCTTTGAAAAGAACGGTATTGTATTCAATATATTGCACACAAAACACAGACATGACAGGTGGTGAGCGTAGCCTACTTAGTGAAGGGCAATACATTCACATATCGCTATGGTAATTAATGATACAGACAAACAGAACCCTCATTTCCCCTCTTTTTCTCTTAGTCCAGAAAAGTTGACCAAATATATTTTGGCATGTAAAGAAACATGTAATCGTTAGCTTTAATAAACTCAAAAAATATTTCAATCGGCTCACAACCTTTGAAGATATACTCTTTTAAAGAAATGTACCCGTTTTTTATTCTATCCACGGAGGAGGTTTGGCTACTTCAGAGATTGAAAAGGACTACACATACTATGCATGATTATCCCAGGAAACACAAAAACGTTTTAAAAACGTTTTAAATAAGTTATATTTTGGCTTTTGGTTTAGGTAAAAACGTTTTAATAACATTAACATTTCGGGTTATATAAAGGTCATGACAACGTTTTAAAACGTTTTATATGAAAACACACTACAACAATATTTTTAAATGTTTTCAAAAAATGTTATTGTAAACTATTTTTGCAAACATTTTTGCCAAATATTATGTCAATACTTAAATAACATTATGTTAAAATATTTGAACACAGCAAACAGAAAAATGTTCTTAAAATGTTTTTTTCAAAATTTTTAATAACATTTAAATGTCGGGTTATATAAAGGTCATGAAAACGTTTTTAAAAACGTTATTAAAAATATTTTGGGCAATCATTTTTCGCAAAATATTTTTTCAACCCGAAAATAACATTCTGTTTAGAATGTTTTGTATCAAGTTTTCAAGAATGTTTTTGGAATGTTATTAAAACGTTTTTATACCCTTTATATAACCCGACATTTAAACGTTTTCTGTGAAACATTTTTGTTTGCTGAGCAGTAGATTATCAAAAATGTTTTTAAGGTTATGAAAACGTTTTATACTCTTAATATACCCTTTATATAACCCGACATTTAAACGTTTTCTGACAACCTTTTATAACCTTTTGCGAATGATGTCGAAAACGTTTTGTGTTTGCTGGGATCATACAGTCCGCAATGTTAACTTTATAAAATAACTTTATTTAGGGAATGGGCTTTACCGGTGGGCTTATGGGCTATGGATTTTGTTAAGTGTCATTAATTTGTGTAAAAAAATGGATGTGGGATGGGACTTTTGCTATACTTGCAATTACTTATTTTGTTCATGGGTATTGATGCCTTTTTGTTTTATTATGTTATCCGGGTACATATCTTCAAAAGTTGTCAGCCGCTTGAATAATTGTTTTGGCAAATGTTTCTTTACATACCAACATACATTTGATCGACTTTTTAAAAATAGGAGAAAAAGGGCGCAATGAGGGTTCTGTTTTGTTGTTGTTGGGGTTTTTTTTTGGGGGGGGGGGTACCCTGTACTACATCATTACTTCCCCGGCGAATTGTATGCGCACATGAATAACGTTTCAATGCCAAAACATTATAAGCCTACTTACGTCTTAGTTCAAAAATATTACTCTTCCAACCGGCTCCGCACATTTGCCCGGCGTCCCCGGAACAGGGCATATTACATGCCGATTCTGTAGCGAGACCATACTTTGAATAATTGGTACCCACGGCTCCACAAAAACACTGACTTCCATATTGCAGTCCAACATAACGTATTCCTTTAAACGTATTAATAAAAGGAAAATAAGGTTAAGCAAAGTTATTTAATGGCAAAAAGTATTTGCCAATGACGAGAAGCGAGACCTAGCCTACTTCATCATTAAGCAGGGCCGGATTTGACCATTTTCAGGGCCCCATCCCAGCTAAAATTTTCTCATTCAAACAATGCTTCAGAAGTTCATAGCTTCCACTTTTTATCCAACCAACTTTTGGTCACCTCTGGATTTAGTGGCACATCGTGGCTGCTCCTACACTGGGGGCTAACACCGCCTCGAGCGGTGGCCCTGCTGGCAACCAAAAAGGTACATTTTTCATAATGTTCCGGCCTTTTTCATTAAAACTTCTTCTTGCCGCCCCTTCATCTTCCGCCGCCCCATCTTTTTTGTCGCCCCTACTTTTTACTCGGGGGCTCGCGCTCCCCAAAATACGCGCATGGACTAGTCCTGGGCCCTCGATATGAGCTCCTCTCGCCCTGTAGGTAATTCGGCCATGGCTGTAAAATACTATCTAAATGAAATTATTCTCACTCATACAACCCCAAAACCCTACCCCATAAATCATATACTGCATTTCGCCATGGACCTCCACATGTCTGCAGGGAATTGCCGATACACGGGGTGCTACAATCCGCATTTGATGCAGCCGTCCCATATATATCATACTGAACATCATCGTTCCCACACGTGCAGTAATTCCCGTCTTGAACCGCCGCGTAGCGTTTACCGTTGGAACGGCAATGACTGAAGCAATTAGACAGCGTCAGTTTTGGGTTTATTTGTGCCAAGTCGGTTGGAAAGGCGCGGTCTGCTGTATCAACATAACATCCAATATAACGATGATTCTCTGTGAATTGAACGAGATCCGAAAGCAAGGTTGATCTTTATTGGGACTTAAAAATACCCATATCTACTCCTATAATCCTGGCTGCCTTTTGGTTATGGTTCTCTTAAATAATTTAGTTTACACAGGATATTTTGCAAATCATATTTACAAAATACGTCTAAGTGTACTCTTTAATGACATTTGTCAAAACTTAGTACGAGGGAGCTAGGGGCATGGAAGGAATAGGCTATGCATGTGCGTGTGTATCATTAGACCTTTTTAACTTAAACTTGAACTTACCCAATGGCCCTCTTCTTCACATCATTTTTGCTAGAATTTTATCATAACGCAGAAACGTTCAGATTATATTTGTCTACTAATTTGTATTGTAAATTGTGCACATGTCTCATTTTAAAAGTCACAAATCATGACTTGTTACAAAACTGACGTCCAAACGGTAGTACCTCCCCTCACTCGGGACTAAAACTACGTACAACAACAACAACGAGAACTTGCTCCAGATTCCAAATAAGTACTACACATTGCATTAGAGCAACATTGTTCCAACCTTTTGGCATCTTGCATATGAATCTCCATTGAACACCACATGAATAATCTCCAACGTATCCGTTTGTTTCCATCGTAACACAATCCTCTTGATTGCTAGTGTCGGGATTTCCCGCATCCCATGGTACGTCAATAAACTGTACAAAATTATGTTCAAAATGTAAGTATTTTGAAGCGAAAATCATGTGTTTAGGTCATAAAAAAGAATCCAGGAAAAAATAACCTATATCATCGTCTAAGAGAAGAACGTGAACAATGCTGTGCATTGGCTAACGGAAGAACGTGGACAATGCTGATAATGCTGCGCATTGGCTAAGGGAAGAAAGAAGTCTGACAATGATGATAATGATGATGCGAATGATGATGACGACGATGACGATGATTTTTACAATTTTGTGACCTCTGACCTATCGGGGATATCGCTTTAATTATTATTCATTCATTTATTATGTAATATGAAATAACCATGCATTTTTTCAACATTTTAAACAATATTTTTACGAACGAAAAACTTTTTTTTTCGATGGGTCAAAGTATTCCCAAACTAGACAAATTGTCCCACAATGTATTGCAAATTTTAATGACGGTTTAGCTTATTATATACCGTTGTTCCATCCACCCATTTGTGGGTCCCTTCCACGTCAAGATCATCCAATCCTATCCACAAAGTTGTTCCTGCGTCCAGCGATTTTTCTACCGAATTAAGAACCAAAACAACATCAGTGTATTTCATGCAAACGACATATTTTTACGTGTCATGTTCCACATTTTTAAAGGTAATGAACATTAGGAAATGAATTTGGAGAAAACCTTCTGACAATAAAAATACTATGCTGAGCCATCAGCCTGGGTGGCTCGCGCTCCAGTAATTTCAGATGATTGAGCTCAGTAATACATCAAAAAATGCCTTCCAATTCATGAAAACAAATAGATAATCAGCTTATCGGATTAAAAGCTTAGAGGGAAGGTCTTCTGATCATTCTCTTGTTCTTAATCCTTGGTATTCAATTTCAATTCAATCAACTGATCCCCAACTAACAGTGTTTGTTTGTTCTCTTGACGATGCATAATAGGCAAGTCAAATAAGTCATCAAAAGTCTCAAGAATGTAGTGGAACAGTGCCTAATTTGAATAAAGCCAAAATGGCCGCTTATGCAGGGGTGAAATTTCAAAGTTGGTCAAATCATGTTACCAGCCATACTATGTATTGTATTATATTATAAGGATTCAGAAAAAGTATAGTTTGACCAGTATCCGCAATATTGGGTTATAGGCTATTGGGTTATAGGCAAAAAGGTGAAAGACTTAAATTTTGGGGCCCGCAGGCGTTAACAATTACAATATTAAAATATGCTCATTTTTTAAAATCCAACTGGTCTCAAATTGTTCCTTTGGCAAAAATAAATCAAAATTATAAAAGTTTGTTTTGTTTCATAGGTAACACCACAAAATACAGACTTGACATTTACTACAGAATATTTTTTCGTAAAATTTCAAGACTGGCCTGGAAGGGATCAGCATAAACCGCATGGGCTAAGTATTAATTGGGGGTGTGTCGGGAGATGGTGCAAAATAATAATATTGTTTGATAGAAAATGTGCTTTCCATAAGTTTACATTATGATGCTCATTATGTAGCGAATTTGCTTACAATGGCGGATTTAGGGAGGCTGAATTTGAGCTGTTTGAGGTGATATTTCGTAAACTTCGTCAGCAATTGGCATTTATCACAGTTCAGTAAATATCACCTTAAATCTCAATAGATTTGATATCAGAATAATGTTGCTCAAATTCAGAAATGTTACCCCACAAGAATGCAATTCAGTCTCCTTAAAACCGCCATTTTAGGCTAATTCACAGTTTTATTCACTACATTATGAGCGCCATAATGTAAACTAATGGAAAGCACATTTCCTGTCAAAAATTATTTCACACTATCTCCCGACACACCCCAATTAATATTTAGCCGGTGCGGTTTATGCTGACCCCTCCAGACCAGTCTTGGAATTTTGCGAAAAAATACTAAATGTCAAGTCTGTAGGTAGGTACTTTTTCTGAATCCTTATAACAAGAGCAATACATTGGTATTGTGTTAGCAATGACCAAATTGAAAGTTCACGTCCTGCATAAGCAGCCATTTTGATTTATGCAAATTAGGCATTGTTCCACTACTTTGATTCTTGGTGACCTTTGATATTGTATATATATATCACATTTAAACATCTTCCTAATTTGCTAGAAAGATGTATGTCCATTGTTTTTTGTACAGGGTCAAAGGTGCTATTAGACTAGCCACGGACTATCCGATTTAACAAACAATGACCGTGAGTTAGAGGTGGTGCAATAAATATGTACCCTCGGGGTGGTGAATTATAGGGGGGCAAAGATTTTTTGGCAGGCCAAAAGAGGGGGGGGGGTGGCATATTTTGGCAGGTCGAAAGGGGGGGTCAAGGAATTGTTTGCAGGTCGAAAGAGGGGGCAAGCAATTTTTGGCACAGATATTTTTGGCACCGTTTCTATATTACACCATAAAAAGGTGTAGGAAAACGTTAGGAACACGTTTAAATATGCAAAATTTCCAGCTCGCTGCACTCGCTGTATATGATAAGACAATTTAAGGTTTTAAATTCGGGTTACCCAAAATCTTGCATGTGTAAGGTGGGGGGCAAAGATTTTTGCCACGTCAGAAGGGGGGGGGCAAAGATTTTTGGCACGGTCAAAGGGGGGCAAGCGATTTTTGCCAGACCATATTGAGAATTCACCACCCCGGGGTAACACATAATTATTGCACAACCCTTAATATTTACAAAATGGCGATTTAGTGTATCCTAAGTTGAACACGGGGTCCCGACATTACCCTTACATGCCTTATGAACTCTCACCATACTGCTTATTCTGGAGTATCAGGGTTAAAGAAAACATACTTACGAGCGATAAAATCAAATTCAGCTTGAGTGTGGAGGCTGGTAAGATGAGATGATCTATCGTTGCAGTATGCTCTGGCGTCGGCATAATTTTTACTATCACTGGAAACAAAATAGCAATAGTTGTTTGACTCCTCCCATCCTGCAGGGCACTTGAAATCTATAGCATTATTATAAATGTAAAATCAGGAGAAAAGGATTTACATGGCTTAAGTATCCACTATTACAGTTAAGAAAATAAAAACCCAACCCAAAAGAATGACATGCTAGAGGGCATTATAATAGTACATACAGATACGGCTATAGACGAATCCAAATCCACGCATTCCTACACCTGACTAGCAGCCTTTAGTTGGGTAGCCGTCGGCTACAATGCACCCAAAATGTGAAATGATTCGGCCATGGCGGAAATTTTAAACTGCATTCCATCACCCGTTTTACACCTTCCGCGAAAACACAGTTAGACAACAGAATGATTAAAGTTTACAAGCTACATGGTCTATTCGCTGTTGAAGTGACATAATAATCGGATTAACTACACGCGGTATCTATGCATTGATGTACTTGCGAACAAAATGACTATGTATGAATAGATGCGACGGGATTACCTGCGGAATATTCTCCATTATATATATTATTAGCTATTATTCTATTAACCCTCCTCGTCCTTGCATCTTCTCTGGGTGTTAGGCGGCTTTTATTTGCACAATTGCACGCTCAAAACACCAGGTTGGTGCTAACGGCTACCCAAAGATGTCCGACCAAATCCTGACCATGACTTGGCTCGTTGGATTCGTCTATACCCAATGTTTAACACCGCTTCAGCAAGCGCTTTAATTGGGGACCCCAAATGGTTCCTATCACTTGTAGGGCTTAAACTGCTTTTATTTGCTTTGAAATTATTGGACCCTTGGTTTGTTTGTTTGTTTGTTTGTTTGTTTGTTTTTTCATTGAAGTCTTATGAGATTGGATGGAAATTAGCAACAATGTTAAAGGTCAAAAGGTCATTTCAGTATCTTATTTAATATCTATCTTCTTATGAAATCATAATGTTAATGTGCCCTCGCGAAATCCTACAAAAGACACGCAGCCGCAGCCGAACAATACATACAATCACCTTCCTTGGCCTTCCCTTTTCAGCCGTTCGATTGGGTTAACATTAGTAAGCCAAATTGGTGAAAATGAAAGCAAAATTATTTAGTTGTTTATTTCTTAATATTTGTGAAAATTGATATGCTGAACGGAAAAGCAGAGATTGCAACACATGCACTACCCATTGATTTTTTTCCAGTTGAATCCACAAACACACCAGAGAGTATGAATTTGAAATGGGGATACCAAAATGAGCGACTCCACTTGAAATCAACAATCCTTGTGTGTGGATGTTTAAGGTCATGTCTTCCATAGGGGGCGTATGGATTTCAACTGGAATAGCCCATCAGTAAACCAAGGTATGTCGGTTCTCTGCGCCTCTGGCCCTCTGCTCGCTCCCACTCTCTAGAAAAAGAAAAAAAAACCCGTTCGCTTGCCCTCCAGTGCTTGCCCTCCGGTTTATGGGTGTGTCGGTCGGCCGGAATTTGTTTAAAATGTTTTGATGACTCACTACTGTATAGGCCGTACAGCAATGATCATTGGTCATGTTGAAAGATACATCAATACTTCACTTCAGACCTTCAATACGGAATATACACCCTAGATATTTATTCAATTTGACCGACTGCATACTTACAGGCATAAAGTTTATTGGAAACATTGATGCATGAATGGATAGAAGTGAAATTTAGACACAGATAAAGTAATAAAAACCCATTAAAATTATAAACTAAAAACTAAAGAAAAAAAAAAGGGCCGACACCCTGATTTTGGCCAATTTTGGGTCGGTCGGTGGAGGGCAAGCAAACACTTTTTTAGCCATATATTCGGACATCGCCATCCTAAGAATTGTCTTTTGAGCTAGTGCTCAGAACATTTACCTTCACAACCAAGAAGTTCAAACCGCATGCTGATGTGACCGTTCCATTCAGTGGGGATTATTCGGATAAAAGACGCTATAACTGGTACAAGGAATAGATTGGTAACAACCGTAGTTCGGTCGGTGTTTCCATCAAATATCTGTTATAGGGATTGATTTTCAAAGGACAAAATATCGTTTATATATCTTATTAAGGTTTGTATGTTATTTTAGTAAGATATATTCTGTCACATTGAACTTTTATTGTTTTTGTTTGTGTAGAAAAAATGATATATAGCGCAGAATTCATGACTTCACAAAACGTAACGCAGCCGTTACAGATACGTCTATTATACCGAACTAGTATTAATCGTATTCGCAATAGTTTAACATAGAAAGTCAGGTGGTTCATGTATGCTCATTCGCCTAATTTCGTTCCATTATAACATAGCAGTAATTTAAAGAAAACAGGACGAATTAAAAAAAAACTTGCCATGCTTACATCGATCAATCAAACGTATATAGATGGCGGATACCTTCAAAATACGCCTAAGATAATACGCCTAGCCTTAGACGGTTAAGATGCAATCTTAGACGTCTAAGATGCAATCTTAGGCGCCTAAGATGCAATCTTAGACGTCTAAGAATTTCGCGGTAGACTGAAATCAACGAATCACAGGACCAGAAATCCCAAACAACCAATCATCTTAGGCGTATTCAATTATTGACCAATGAAATCTTAGACGGCTAAGATTTTACACGCCTAAGAATTCTTACACGTCTAAGATTGATATTGTAGTGATGGACGGTATCACCAATGTGATAGCTCGCAAAAGCACCTTGAAGACTACTAGCAGCTCGTATTACAGATACCATGCGCAGTGATCGAAAGTACCACGGGATAATCAGTTCCGTCATCTCTGGTTCAGTTCAGTTTATCTATAATAGGAACAAGTTTCGAATAGAAGTGCCATTATGAACCGGCAGAATGGCAAATCGCCGCCCCGTTTTGTACCAGGTTATAGAGCATGTTGAAGAAATAACACGACCAACACAGCCTTCACCATCTCAACATCATCCACAGGGTCTGTCCCCCCTTCTGTGGCGTGGTGGAGGGTCAAATTTGCGTCGGGGACATTTTCTAAAAATTTTTTTCATTTGAGCATAATCTAGCAGTTGATGTTGTTGTTGCAAACTGTGCGCGCTGTAATAAAACAATAATTTGTTTGAAATGTTTTGTTTTTCTGATGACTTGCAGTTAATGTATTGAAGATTTCTATTTGTGTGATTATAGTGTAAATGATGATGACGACGACGACGATGATGATGATGGTGATGAATCTGATGATGGTGATGATGGTGATGTGATGAATATAATGATGATGATGATGATGATGAAGATGGTAATGATGATGATGATGATGATGATGATGGTGATGATGATAATGATGATGATGATGATGATGATGATGAGATGGTGATGATGATGATGATGATGATGATGGATGATGATGATGATGATGATGATGGATAATACAAATGATGTCAGATTATTATTAGAGTCGTTGTGGTGATGATGATGGCAGTGATGAGGATTTAATTTAGTATGAAATTTTCACCCCCCACCCCCCGCACTCATCCAGTCAATGCTATTGTTTTGATACTGAGACAGGAACGGACAATTAGTCTAGTATTGGCTCCAACATTGATTGCGGGAGGAGGGGGTTGCAAGCAATATGAAACATTAATGTTAACATTAACATTATTGTCATCACCATCATCGTCGTCGTCGTCGTCATCATCATCATATCATCATCATCAGCATCATTATCATCACCATCATTACCCAACTGCTAGCCACAAACCCATACTGACGAAAATAAAATCATAATTTTGCTGCAAGTCCTCAGAGAAAATTAATGTACAAATATTTAAAATCATGTTTTATTACAATGTATCTAATTGCAATTTACACACAACCATGGCAACTGCTATTAAGCTGAAATGAAAAAAAAAAAAAAGACTATTAAAAAATTTATTTTGAAAAGAAATATTGTTCAGGGAGGTTTCAAGTCTGCAAGCAATTTTGGCAGGTCGAGAAGGGACACAAGCAATTTTTTACAGGGCATCTTTTAAATAACCCACAGATCCTGAATAACCATAACATGCTCTTAAATCAGAGGCAATGCTGGGGAGCGTCTTGGGGAAAATTATGATGACCCTCCATTGCTATGGACATTGGCGCCAATCCAGCTTGAAATGTGGGTAGAGAATCAGCCTGAATTGTCAAAAGTGGCTGAAAAAACCAAAACAATGAGCCATTTTGCCGAAAGGAGGGAGAACATGTCCTCCACTTGACGCCCATGGCTATGGAGAGAAAATGAGTTCATTAAAACACACCACCCAGCCATTGTTCGAAATATTCTCCAACGCACAGCGTCCGTCGTACGTTTTGATCGAATTTACGATACCGTCCATCACTAGTCACGGTCAAATGGTCAATCTTGGACGTCTAAGAAAAATCTTAGGCGTGTAAAATCTTAGGCGTCTAAAATTTCATTGGTCAATAATTGAATACGCCTAAGATGATTGGTTGTTTGCGATTTCTGGTCCTGTGAATGTGATTCGTTGATTTAAGTCTACCGCGAAATTCTTAGACGCCTAAGATTGCATCTTAGACGCCTAAGAATGCATCTTAGACGACGTCTAAGATTGCATCTTAGAGGCCTAAGGTTAGGCGTATTATCTTAGGCGTATCTTGAAGATATCCGCCATCCATAAACGTACGCATTGTGGCATGTAAAACCCGTCATTATATCTTCTGGATTCAAATCGATACAATTTAGGACCCGGTGCTCAATCTTGCCGATTAACTCATCGGCGTGCACGGAACACACGGAACACAACCACACAGATCCACGCCGCACAGCAGCGTCGCCCTGATATCTTCATGGCATTAAATGCCATGGTAGGTTGAATCCACAGCCACGGATGGCCATTGTGTTCCCACCTGTTTAATAGTTTTTAAATGCAAAGTTGGCTGAAGGACACCCGACTAAGGCTAATGACATTAGCCTGTGACTGACCTCTGTACGGTCAGCGAGCATACATTCGCCATTGTCATCTGGTTATAGCCTGCTTCTACGATAGTCTCCTACACAGCCAGTTTGTGTCAGTCGGTCTGACACTCGTCGATCCTGTATGTTCGTGATAGCCACATACAGTCTGGCCCGAGACTACCTCCACGAGGGTCTACGCTGCGCTATTTAAAATCTTGAATTTTGGTTAGATTTGAGTTCAAAGCGCACGGCCAAAAGTCCAAAGCGCACGCCGACGACTATCATATCTGTTCAACACGTATTTTCAAGTGTATGAGACCACATCTGGTTTCTTGAGACGAAATCATTTACGGAGATATTCATCATTTTCTAACCCGGTATCCGAAGATTTTCGTCTGATATCAAAATCGTGCATAGCAATTCACGTGTATCGATCCCGTGTATTCATTTTAGTGTCTCTGCTGCACCAAATAATTATTAGCCAGGCGATGTCGGTGTGCGCCGATGCAACTCTGCTGGGAAATCAAATACTGCTGAGATATGCACTAACACAATGTGTGTCTACCCAATCTGGATCTGTTCAGACACCCTTCATCAGACCAACTCCTGCATTTCTCGCAACCGGCTTATAACCCTTGACAACAATACCCTAACAAATTACTGTGCGTTGATGAATGGCGGTAATTGCCGGATTATATAGGTATGCAAACGTGAACAAGTTACTAAGGTATGACGTATGGCGCAATCGATACCATTGATAGTTAACTTATACAATAATTGATTTTCCTGACCAGTTATATGCATCCTTGTTACCAGGTCAGTGGCCTGACGGTGTTTTTATAAGATATTTTTCCAAATGTTCAAACTAAAATAGTGAATGCGGCAATTAATATCGCCTATTGTTTTAATATACTCGAAGTATATGATGCATAATCGGCATAATCGGCCTATCGGCTCTCGAGCTAAATGCGCGTGAGATTATTGTGACGAATGCATTGCACTCAGTTCTTTATCTTTATCATAACTGCTCGCAACCAGTGATATGGCTACACTATATTAATTCGTCGGCGTGCTTGAAACTGCAATCCGCAGGAGAGCCATCGAAATGCTCCGAGAAGCCGTTGACTAAGTCGGCGAGATTGAGCGCCAGGTCCTTATGGCAATTTTAATTCGTTTTTTTTTTATTTCGTTTTAATATTGTACGAAATTTGGTATCACAATGCGCGTAAATTAACCTGTTCTTCTATGTTAACATATTTTTGTCAAGTCTTTATTGGATACACGTTGTTATGGGGATTCGATCTTTTGTGCGTAATTATAGATGGCCAGGGGATTCACTCTATCATTAAAAAATTATTTGAAGAAGTCAAAGAGCCCTAGGAATAAAAACTGTAGTGTAATTCACGCCAGATATAATTTCTTTATACGACAAAAGTAATTTTTGTAATCGATCAAAAACAAACGTTTTATATCAATTTTAAATTTAGCCTGAATCCGTAAATATGGTACCTCTCGCCCTTTTTTAGGTCAAGGCTATTTTTACCACTATGCAGCGAACCATTATTGAAGCTATTTCACATACATGTACAAAAAATTCTAGAGAAAGAATGAGGACATATAGTGTTGAAATATCTTTTGTTGATTTCGAATGATAATGTCATGAAGTCGTAAATTTTAAGGTCAAATTCCTAAAACCAAAATAAAACATTGCGACGCAGATAATTCCCGACTTACGCAATTTCATCATCACATCAGTGTCTTTATTATTTGTTTGAAACCTTTCCCAAACGTTCGTGCTATTTATGCATAACGGCTAATCTATCTTTACAAAACGCGTCTTTTTTAGTAAACAAAAGGCTAAAAGATGGCATTATGAGATTTATCTTTTATCATTACACTCATCCGCTCAACTGCCACGGTGGCCGAGCGGTAAAGCGCTAGACGCGTAATCGAAGGAAGTTTAGAATCGCTGTTTCGAGTCCCAACGAAGCCTGTGGAAACTTTTTTTTTCTTCAAAATTCATGATCGCATTCCGAAATGAGTCACTTGTCGATAAATCATGTATCGTATCCTTAAAGTGACAATGGGCTATCCATGTTTGATGGATATATACATTCTCACAATATTCTCACACTTATTCACTTCTTTCTTTTCTTAGGGACGGCTTTAAAACTTGCGGTGGCGGCGGGCAACCGGCAATTGTATCGATTTGAATCCTAACCCTAACCCTGCCGGTTCCGTCTGGTTAGAGCTGGTTTCGATTGTTCTAAGCAATGGAACGCTGTTCAACCGCCACCAACCGCCTGTCAACCGACGGTCGAGTAAGAATAAGAAACACGAACGTCAAGTATAAACATGAAGATAAAACCCTTACCATTTCTCCATCTGTTTGCTGAACAGACGTCCAATAGTCACCGTTATTACTGTATTTAACTTTGAATTTGGTCACCCATTGTAAGCAACAACCATCAGCTCGCCCTTGAATCAACACGCCAGTAACCCGTGTTGGGTGGCCAAGATCTGCCTCGATCCATTGGTTGACGTTTTTGACCCCGGCGCTCCATGCTCCAGTAGTACCAGCCTGAGCAACGCGGTTCAGACGAGCATTGTTAGCCCCGTGGTATGCGCCACCCGATTCGGTTGAAGCTGTGATTTGGGCGTCACTTATACGACCATCCTCCACCCCGAGACGGTCTTGGCAAGCTATTGCTAGTGAATGAAATACACCAATAACATTATTTAACTTGGGTAACGTTATTTTGGAATCTGGTATTATAATCACAGGATAGAAGCGAATTAGGGTTGTATGGATGCAGGAAGGCGTGGGTAATCACCTTGAGCATATAACCATTGCGTGTACAGTTAATAAACCAAGAATAATGTCGGGTCGATCGGTAATTACTAACGCATGCGTGTTCATCAACATATATGCCTGTCCCGGCATTTGTAGGCTGAAATTGTTTTTATCCCTTACGAGTCAATTGTCCTTAACAAAGACATTAATATGCCTGTTTGAGAGTTGACTATTAAAGGAGCTTAGCAAGCAGGTGGACAGGATGGATGAAGTCAAGGGGCCCAGAGGGTTCAGGGGCCGCCGAGCAAGTGACTTGTTACCGTGAACACGACTTTTGGGGAAAAGAGCTGATAAAGGAGATGCTAAAAGGGCCCGCACTGCTACATATCCATGGGTCCTCGAGGCTCTTGCTACGCTCCTGAGTGGACTCCTACGTGATGGACTCAGATGCACTTTTAAAACGAGTAATTTTTGTATATAATGAACCATTGTGACTGAACGCAATAATGTGTGACGCTCTAAATTGGTCCAGATGGGCAAATCAAATAATTTATGACAACATACACCATTTTACATTTTACTATTATCATAAAATATTTTTCCATTTGTTTCAAAAGTGGAACCTGTAAGTTATGGATCCGGGCCTTTATTTGCACACAAATGCGGCTATACCCGCAATAGAACGTCTTCTATGAATGCCCAAGTGGTCCAAAGAACGCGTAAGATAAACGTGCAAGGTTACACGTGTAAGATTGCACCTTACACGTGTAAGATTGCATCTTATACGCGTAAGATTGCATCTTATACGTGTAAGAATGAAGCGGGATTTTTAAATTGATGAATCACAGAGTAAGAAATCACAAACAACCAATCATCTTACGCGTAACAAACTTCAACCAATAATATGTAAAGACGTTTTGTGATTTGTAACACCCACGACTTCTTATACGTGTAAGATTTTAGTGATGGACGATACGTAATATTATTGGCGGCGTACCGAGGATAAGGAGAGCTCGTCACCAAAATCATAAACGAGGCATTTTCTTAATTTGTATGAGTGCTACAATGTCCTGTATTTTATGACGAATCTAATCCATGTCAGGAATTGTTCCGACTGTTGGTCCGTCATGCCCACATCCCGATTTATCTGACTTTTTGGCTACATTTTTCAGTTATCTAGAGTCAATAAATACTCATATCAATTAAATTTCAAGAGGTGATGGTAAAATAATCACGTTTGCAAAAACTACCGCGATGCAGATCGAGAGGGTGAGATTATTCGACACTCGTCGTACCAGTCAAATCGGAATACCGTTCATCCCTAATAGGCAATTCTTACGCGTATAAGAAATGCTATAGCGAGATTTCATTGGTCGAAGATGAATACGCGTAAGATGATTGGTTGTTTGGGGTTCAAATATATTATATGATTCGTCAATTTAAGCATCCCGCTAGATTCTAAAACGTATAAGATGCGATCTTACACGCATAAGATGCAATCTTACACGTTTAAGGTTACACGTATAATCTTACACGTTTTTTGGTCCACTTGGCCATTGATAATCTTCAAGTTGGTACCCATGAATGTTTAAGGGGTCCTATATCGGTGTACCAACGTATTATATGGTCCTAAAGCTACTTTGTATAAATGGCTGGTCCTTTACTTTGAAACTGAGGCCCATGTTAAGGTGTAATGCTGAAGTGCTATCACGGTATCACCATCCGAGAACCTTGTTGCTGTATTATTGAGAAACGCTTGACAATTTGTTGGGCCAGGGGTTCATGATATTTAACATATGGGGTTCATGTACCTTTGTCAATGTATAATATTCAAGGCTATCAGGGTACCAACTCATAATGCTTATTAGTGTACTAACTCAGAGCATGAAGAATTAAAGAATGCAAGGATATGTCAATTTTTTTAATTGTTATTTTTCTTTTAATTTAAAGATCTAAATAAATTATAAAAAAATGTTTAAGCAAAAAAATAATCCTTACCGGCCTGGTTTTGCTGACAATGTTCCACACACGTTTCTATTGTCATAGTGTCAGACGATGTCACTCCAATAGGTAGAGCTCGATCGTTTCCATCTTCAAAACATCCTTGGTATACAATCTCTATAAAATTGTTGAGAAACTTGTTAGAAATGTTAATGGGACACAAATTTGTCGCCAGGCTAAGCAAAATTAATAGTTTGTCTCATATCCCCATTAGAATTGTGTTGCTCCTTTACCTGCTCGTGCAAAATTGCAAAATTTGCATTTTATTTCTTTATATTGATTTTATTTTACATTTGAACTAATATTTGCCCGAAAATCTGCGGTAAAATCAATATTCAGTTTCAAATTTGAATCACCATATTCGAAAATATAATCTATATTTCAGCTAAAAAAACAGCCTGAGCTAGTGTTATTTCGACGCATTGAAATCGCGGAATTGAATTTAATTGATTTTCAATTGGTCATTTTTGCATTTCGATGCATTGAATTGGAATTGAATTGAAAATGAAAATATTTTAGTTGACCAAGAATTGAATTGAACTTTGAGTGTTTAAAAATTGGAATCAATACTTAAGTGCATTGATAGCCATCCCACTCGCCTTAAGGGATCTGGTAGCAACGTTTGGACAGTATTTTTTTATGACATGAGAGCACACCAGACACATCGAATTGCATTCTGAATACGTGAAATGTCCTTCAGATATCAAATAATTTTGAGGACTGTTAAATATCAAAAAGTTAATAAAATTTTAATAATTTGTCATAAAATTTGCATTATATATCGCGAATTTCAAAAAATCCAAATTATTTGATATCACCAGGACATTCCTCGTATCCAGAATGCAATTTGATATGTCTGATGTACTCTCAGCTCCCACAAGGGCCTTGGACTCATAATCCGAGAGTTTGCTCGACGTGCGTAGGTTCGATTCCCCGTCCCACCACCGTGTTGCGCCCTTGCTTCACCCCACCCAGGTGCAATGGGAAGCTGTTAGGGGTTGTCACATTCGTTGTACTGATGGACCCTGCGCCACTTGTAGGCTGCAAACCTGGTTCCGACATATTCAAATGACGGCGGAATAAATGTAAAGCGCTTTGAGGCTGTTTACGGCATAAAGCGGTATATAAATATCTACATTTTTATTTAAAAAATACTGTGCAAACGCTAATATCCAAATCCTTAAGATGAGTTGACCTCAATGTTTATCAACAAAGGCAAGTGACTAGTATATCGATATGCTTGAGGGAACCCCATGCAAGCACTGCACTGTTCAATATCCTTATTGTGATGTGAACAAAATATGATGCGTGCGCTTACTGCCAGGCATTGACGTCAGAAGTCAACTCATCTTAAGGAATGAAAATATGAGTACATAAAAGTGTTATGTCGATAATAGGAATTAAATAACTGAATTGTGTAAATATCTATTTTCCAACAAATTCCCCTTTGGTTTCCATCCTTATTCTCTTAAATGATTTAAGTTTTCTTAATAACGATAACTCTTAAATTGTTAAGTGTAAAAAAGTTTTCTGGGTCTAAATAAGTTTTTAATTTAATAATTAAATGTGTATGAATAAGTCAATGAATTGAAACTACCCACATTTGATTTGACAATCAAAATACCTAGACATTGATGACCATCCATACTCAGTTGATAACCATCGTTGCACGAGCAAGAGAAAGCTCCAATTCCTGGTTCATTTTGGCAATTTTGATCGCAAGTATGAGTCCCTTCTAAACAGTCGTCGACGTCTAAAAGAAATAATAACAAATATATGACAAACACTGACAAACTTCAATGGAGCAAACGCCGCCACTGAGCGCTATATCTAAGCACAGACATAAGCCGACAAGGATAGAGCATACGGTAATTCCTCCGCTTTTTTGGCACGATAATCTCTTGAACTAATTAACAATGTCATTAGGGTTAGGTTATGGCAATAGGGTTTAGGGTTTGGGTTAGAATCAATGGCGTACCCCGTGGAGCCGTGGGGAGGGTATAGTGTCCAACAGAAAATTATGAGTGATTAAATGGGGACGGCAAGGACAAAAGTGTCATTAAAATTACTGAGAATGGGACAAAATTACCAATGGGGACGATAATTTGGGTTTCGCCACCCACCCTACATAGTTACGTTCCGTGGGCGCTCCTACCAGGGTGGGGAGGGGGAGAGGGTGAGAAAAGGTGCAATTTTGCTGCTCTCCTTCAACATTCCGAAAAGGTTGACACAAGATTTCAAAGAGCAAAAAAACAAACATTTATGGCAATTCTTAAGCCCTTTTTTCATCAATAACTCTTTTGGTCACCCATTCTTCTTCTTCTTCTGGCGCCCCGTCCTTCTTCTTTTCATTCTTCATTCGCCGCCCCCTGCTTTTACTCCGGGGGTTGGCGTCTCCAAAGCTCCCCCTACATATACGCACATGTTACTTCAAAGGCTGGCTACGCCTCTGGTGAATTAAGGCAAGAGGTAGGAGGTTACCGTGTATGTCGAACAACTGGGATGTTTAACAAACGGAGGTCAAAGTTTGAACCTTACCAGGAATGTATTCACAGACAAATGGCAGTATATCAGTACAGTCATTGTCATTCCATAAACCATCGCCGCTTATCTGTCTTTGAATACAGTATTGTCCGGCTGCGGTTCCACTAGGCGAACCAATTTCCCAATTGGTATAGATCCCTGCGACAGTACCCTCAGCCTTATGTAGCACGTTTGAGTTTGAAGGTATGTACATCCCTATCCACGTGTTATTTTTAGCTGAATATGAACTTGGATAAAATATTACACTAAATAGATTAATGGGAAACATAAAAAAAGCAACATTTAAAGCCACATTTAGAGAATTTATTCAAACTTATTTGCCTAACTACTCAACGAATAATTATTGATCAATAAGTCAGTTGTAGATGTCATTACCGCTTACAACATGTACAATATACGAAAATATTTGATTGACCCAGTGACGTAGCCGCGGTGGGTGTTAGGGGGTAACTGTCCCCTGTGGGATGTCTTTTTTGCCACCACTCCCTGAAATAAAAAAAAAAGAAGTCCTTTTTGGACTCTTAAACCTTAACCATTTGTTCCCCTTGCTAGTTGTCGTGCCCCTTGGCCTTTCCCCCAGCATGGCTATACCACTGCTTTCACCTAAAACGTCTGAGAAGATAAATAAACTCAACCCAGAAAGTATCGAAACGATTATAGATGGTCAGATATATCGGGAACTGAAATATATAGCAAAAACTTATTTAATGTATATAGAGGGCAGCTTTCTCCTGCGCATTTTAATACCTCTTTTGTTGCTCTACGATATCATTTGGTCGAGTTATGGGCGCTTGAGTCGCTTCAAGTCGGATTTTGAAAGTTGCACTTAGCTCCTATTCAAGCCAAATGCCTTGTACTGTGACCAATAAATGACAACGAATCCAGGCAGTGATAGACAGTGATGGCGAAGTATTGAGAAAGAGTTCATAAGATAAGTCAGAGATAAGTAAAGGGTAGCAAGTATTGAAGTTGGAAGTCGAAGGAGTAAAATAAAGTAAAGTTGATGGTTAAGTAAACAGAGCACATCGATGTCCTTTGTCTTGATTTTGTGTGTGTACGCTCGTATGTGTACACGATGAACGCATTTGGCTTGAATAGGAGCTAAGTACAACTTTCCAAATCCGACTTTAAGGTTACACGAAGAAACGTATAAAAAACGTATAAAAGACGTATAAAGTTGTTCCCTAAAACCGCATTTTCTCAGCAATCAAATATCGCAGTGAGTCAAATGTTGGTGCATGGATGTATCTTAACATTATTTTTGTGTGTTTATACAAATTTTTAGAATCCGTTTGAAAATCCTTCGTTTAAATCATTTTTACGCACCATGTTCACAAGATCAAAAACACGTTCCATGCAGTTTTTTTCAAATATTCGCTCCGTATAAAACCACGCCGAGTGATTGTATTCTCCTTTTTGTATTGTACTACAAATCGACCAAAGAAATAATGTTGCCATGGGGAAGAACAAAATACAGTACCGATTAAATTTTATTAGCCTGTTTTGGGGAACAATTTTCGAGAATCTTGTACCACAAAACACTGTTATGTTACATTATCGATATCTGGATTGTGGAACGTTAATTTTGATTTCTAACTGCCTACATTATTTCTCAAAAGTATGTCGATTCCTTTACCATTTGAATTTCACTCCAAATTTAAGCTACTTTTGCAAAAATCGAGGTTTTTCACCATCGATACCTTCGACATTTACAGCGGTGATGAGATTGTTTATCATAAGAGCCTGGTATGCACTATTCCATAATAGTCAGTTTGAGATCAATCGATTTCACAGGTCACTCAGTAGCTCAATCGGTTAGCGCGCCGAACTTACGTTCGACTCTATAATACTATAGTTTTGAGCTGGAAAACTTTGGTACGTGTTCGAGTCCCTATGTGGTCCATTCCATCTATTTTATTTTATTTTTCTCTCACTTTGTTCTTTTTTCTTGTTACAAGCCGACGACAGAACGTCGGCTTGTTAGTCTAGCCGAGCGGCGGCTAGACTCCTGTTTCCCAGTAGTTAGTCTAGCCGAGCGGCGGCTAGACTCCTGTTTCCCAGTAGTTTCTTTCTTCTTCTTCTTCTTCTTAGTCTAGCCGAGCGGCGGCTAGACTCCTGTTTCCCAGTAGTTTCTTTCTTCTTCTTCTTAGTCTAGCCGAGCGGCGGCTAGACTCCTGTTTTTGGGCGTTTCTTAGTCTAGCCGAGCGGCGGCTAGACTCCTGTTTCCCAGTAGTTTCTTTCTTCTTCTTCTTCTTCTTCTTCTTCTTCTTCTTCTTCTTCTTCTTTCTGTCAACATTTAACATAATTTGCTCTAGCTCCTTTATTATTTGACCGATTATGACCAAACTTGGGCACAAGCTCCACTACCCCAGCCTTTACATTTGACATGACCCATTTGGGGTCAAACGTCATGCATGAGTAATGTTGGCTAAAATGTGATTTTTACCAAAAATGCTTCTTCTCCTACAGATTACATGGTACAGTAATGAGATTTATACATTGACCTTGGCTATAGCCGGGGCCTATGGGGTCCTCACAGATTTGGGGTCAAAGGTCATTAAGGGGGTATTTCCGGCACATAACCAAATACCTTCAAAATGCTTCTTTTCCTACAGATTCTATGGTACAGAGATGCGACTGACACATATGCATTGACATTAGTTGGTGTATATGGGGTCCTCACAGATTTTTAGTTGATGGTCAAACAGAGGAAAAAAATGGTTGATTACTGAAAAGCACTTTAGAATTCAATATTTTCTGCATATTACGTGCTGTGATCATCAGAATAATGCCAAAAGGGCTCTAGCATTATGTTCATATACGATTGTAATCAGATTTGGCTTAAACATGGAGGAGGGGTCTGTTTTGGGGTCAAAAGGGGTAAAATTCTAAAGTTTGTCCAATTTAAATGAAAATTAGTATATGTGATCTTGATATGATTCAAAATATATTGGAGGTCATTTCAAGGTCACCAGAGGTCAACGAAAGGTCAAAAGGGGTCAAATTCTAATATTTGTCCAATTTAGATGAAAATTAGTATATGTGATCTTGATATGATTCAAAATATATTGGAGGTCATTTCAAGGTCACCAGAAGTCAACTAAAGGTCAAAAGGGGTCAAATTACAAAGTTTATTCAATTTGAATGAAAATTAGTATATGTTATGTGGATATGATGCAAAATGTGGTGAAGGTCATTTCAAGGTCATCAGATGTCATTTCAAGGTCACGGCTAGACTTCGCAGCCTTACTAAGGATGCAATATATCTAGTTTCTTCTTCTTCTTCTTCTTCTTCTTCTTCTTCTGTCAACATTTAACATAATTTGCTCTAGCTCCTTCATTATTTGACCGATTATGACCAAACTTGGGCACAAGCTCCACTACCCCAGCCTTTAAATTTGACATGACCCATTTGGGGTCAAACGTCACGCATGAGTAATTTTGGCTAAAAATGTGATTTATACCAAAAATGCTTCTTCTCCTACAGATTACGTGGTACAGTAATGAGATTTATACATTGACCTTGGCTATAGCCGGGGCCTATGGGGTCCTCACAGATTTGGGGTCAAAGGTCATTAAGAGAATATTTCCGGTACATAACCAAATACCTTCAAAATGCTTCTTTTCCTACAGATTCTATGGTGCGGAGATGCGACTGACACATATTCATTGACATTATCTGGTGTCTATGGGGTCCTCACAGATTTTGAGTTCAAGGTCATACAGGGGACAAAAATTGTTGATTACTGAAAATCACTTTAAAATTCAATATTTTCTGCATATTAAGTGCTGTGATCATAAGAATAATGCCAAAAGGGCTCTAGCATTATGTTCATATACGATTGTAATCAGATTTGGCTTAAACATGGAGGAGGGTCTGTTTTGGGGTCAAAAGGGTAAAATTCTAAAGTTTGTCCAATTTAAATGAAAATTAGTATATGTGATCTTGATATGATGCTAAATATTGTGGAGGTCATTTCAAGGTCACCAGAGGTCAACCAAAGGTCAAAAGGGGTCAAATAGCAAAGTTTGTTCAATTTGAATGAAAATTAGTATATGTTATGTGGATATGATGCAAAACGTGTTGAAGGTCATTTCAAGGTCATCAGAGGTCATTTCAAGGTCACGGCTAGACTTCGCAGCCTTTTAAGGATGCAATATATCTAGTTCTTCTTCTTCTTCTTCTTCTTCTTCTTCTTCTTCTTCTTCTTCTTCTTCTTTCTGTCAACATTTAACATAATTTGCTCTAGCTCCTTTATTATTTGACCGATTATGACCAAACTTGGGCACAAGCTTCACTACCCCAGCCTTTACATTTGACATGACCCATTTGGGGTCAAACGTCATGCATGAGTAATTTTGGCTAAAATGTGATTTTTACCAAAATGCTTCTTCTCCTACAGATTACATGGTACAGTAATGAGATTTATACATTGACCTTGGCTATAGCCGGGTCCTATGGGGTCCTCACAGATTTGGGGTCAAAGGTCATTAAGGTGGTATTTCCGGCACATAACCAAATACCTTCAAAATGCTTCTTTTCCTACAGATTCTATGGTACAGAGATGCGACTGACACATATGCATTGACATTAGTTGGTGTCTATGGGGTCCTCACAGATTTTGAGTTCAAGGTCATATAGGGGACAAAAATGGTTGATTACTGAAAATCACTTTAAAATTCAATATTTTCTGCATATTACGTGCTGTGATCATCCGAATAATGCCAAAAGGGCTCTAGCATTATGTTCATATACGATTGTAATCATATTTGGCTTAAACATGGAGGAGGGGTCTGTTTTGGGGTCAAAAGGGGTAAAATTCTAAAGTTTGTCCGATTGAAATGAAAATTAGTATATGTGATCTTGATATGATTCAAAATATATTGGAGGTCATGTCAAGGTCAGCAGAGGTCAACCAAAGGTCAAAAGGGGTCAAGTTCTAAAGTTTGTCCAATTTAAATGAAAATTAGTGTATGTGATCTTGATATGATTCAAAATATTATGGATGTCATTTCAAGGTCAACAGAGGTCAACCAAAGGTCAAAAGGGGTCAAATTGCAAAGTTTGTTCAATTTGCATGGAAATTAGTATACGTTATGTGGATATGATGCAAAATATGTGGTGAATGTCATTTCCAGGTCATCAGAGGTCATTTCAAGGTCACGGCTAGACTTCGCAGCCTTACTAAGGATGCAATATATCTAGTTCTTCTTCTTCTTTCTGTCAACATTTAACATAATTTGCTCTAGCTCCTTTATTATTTGACCGATTATGACCAAACTTGGGCACAAGCTCCACTACCCCAGCCTTTACATTTGACATGACCCATTTGGGGTCAAACGTCATGCATGAGTAATTTTGGCTAAAAATGTGATTTTTACCAAAAATGCTTCTTCTCCTACAGATTACGTGGTACAGTAATGAGATTTATACATTGACCTTGGCTATAGCCGGGGCCTATGGGGTCCTCACAGATTTGGGGTCAAAGGTCATTAAGGTGGTATTTCCGGCACATAACCAAATACCTTCAAAATGCTTCTTTTCCTACAGATTCTATGGTACAGAGATGCGACTAACACATATGCATTGACATTAGTTGGTGTCTATGGGGTCCTCACAGATTTTGATTTCAAGGTCATACAGGGGACAAAAATAGTTGATTCCTGAAAATCACTTTAAAATTCAATATTTTCTGCATATTACGTGCTGTGATCATCCGAATAATGCCAAAAGGGCTCTAGCATTATGTTCATTAACGATTGTAATCAGATTTGGCTTAAACATGGAGGAAGGGTCTGTTTTGGGGTCAAAAGGGGTAAAATTCTAAAGTTTGTCCGATTGAAATGAAAATTAGTATATGTGATCTTGATATGATTCAAAATATATTGGAGGTCATTTCAAGGTCACCAGAGGTCAACCAAAGGTCAAAAGGGGTCAAGTTCTAAAGTTTGTCCAATTTAAATGAAAATTAGTGTATGTAATCTTGATATGATTCAAAATATAATGGATGTCATTTCAAGGTCACCAGAGGTCAACCAAAGGTCAAAAGGGGTCAAATTGTAAAGTTTGTTCAATTTGAATGGAAATTAGTATACGTTATGTGGATATGATGCAAAATATGTGGTGAAGGTCATTTCCAGGTCATCAGAGGTCATTTCAAGGTCACGGCTAGACTTCGCAGCCTTACTAAGGATGCAATATATCTAGTTTCTTTCTTCTTCTTAGTCTAGCCGAGCGGCGGCTAGACTCTTGAATCCCAGTAGTTTCTTAGTCTAGCCGAGCGGCGGCTAGACTCCTGTTTTTGGGCGATTTAGTCTAGCCGAGCGGCGGCTAGACTCCTGTTTCTGGGCGATTTCTTTCTTCTTCTTCTTCTTCTTCTTCTTCTTCTTCTTCTTCTTCTTCTTCTTCTTCTTCTTCTGTCAACATTTAACATAATTTGCTCTAGCTCCTTTATTATTTGACCGATTATGACCAAACTTGGGCACAAGCTCCACTACCCCAGCCTTTACATTTGACATGACCCATTTGGGGTCAAACGTCATGCATGAGTAATTTTGGGTAAAAATGTGATTTTTACCAAAAATGCTTCTTCTCCTACAGATTACATGGTACAGTAATGAGATTTATACATTAACCTTGGCTATAGCCGGGGCCTATGGGGTCCTCACAGATTTGGGGTCAAAGGTCATTAAGGTGGTATTTCCAGCACATAACCAAATACCTTCAAAATGCTTCTTTTCCTACAGATTCTATGGTACAGAGATGCGACTGACACATATGCATTGCCATTAGTTGGTGTCTATGGGGTCCTCACAGATTTTGAGTTCAAGGTCAAACAGGGGACAAAAATGGTTGATTACTGAAAATCACTTTAAAATTCAATATTTTCTGCATATTACGTGCTGTGATCATCAGAATAATGCCAAAAGGGCTCTAGCACTATGTTCATGTACGATTGTAATCAGATTTGGCTTAAACATGGAGGAGGGGTCTGTTTTGGGGTCAAAAGGGGTAAAATTCTAAAGTTTGTCCAATTTAAATGAAAATTAGTATATGTGATCTTGATATGATTCAAAATATATTGGAGGTCATTTCAAGGTCACCAGAGGTCAACGAAAGGTCAAAAGGGGTCAAATTCTAATATTTGTCCAATTTAGATGAAAATTAGTATATGTGATCTTGATATGATTCAAAATATATTGGAGGTCATTTCAAGGTCACCAGAGGTCAACTAAAGGTCAAAAGGGGTCAAATAACAAAGTTTATTCAATTTGAATGAAAATTAGTATATGTTATGTGGATATGATGCAAAATGTGGTGAAGGTCATTTCAAGGTCATCAGATGTCATTTCAAGGTCACGGCTAGACTTCGCAGCCTTACTTGCAATATATCTAGTTCTTTAGTCTAGCCGAGCGGCGGCTAGACTCCTGTTTCCCAGTAGTTTCTTTCTTCTTCTTCTTCTTCTTCTTCTTCTTCTTTCTGTCAACATTTAACATAATTTGCTCTAGCTCCTTTATTATTTGACCGATTATGACCAAACTTGGGCACACGCTCCACTCCCCCAGCTTTTACATTTGACATGACCCATTTGGGGTCAAACGTCATTCATGAGTAATTTTGGCTAAAAATGTGATTTTTACCAAAAATGCTTCTTCTCCTACAGATTACATGGTACAGTAATGAGATTTATACATTGACCTTGGCTATAGCCGGGTCCTATGGGGTCCTCACAGATTTGGGGTCAAAGGTCATTAAGGTGGTATTTCCGGCACATAACCAGATACCTTCAAAATGCTTCTTTTCCTACAGATTCTATGGTACAGAGATGCGACTGACACATATGCATTGACATTAGTTGGTGTCTATGGGGTCCTCACAGATTTTGAGTTCAAGGTCATATAGGGGACAAAAATGGTTGATTACTGAAAATCACTTTAAAATTCAATATTTTCTGCATATTACGTGCTGTGATCATCCGAATAATGCCAAAAGGGCTCTAGCATTATGTTCATATACGATTGTAATCAGATTTGGCTTAAACATGGAGGAGGGGTCTGTTTTGGGGTCAAAAGGGTAAAATTCTAAAGTTTGTCCGATTGAAATGAAAATTAGTATATGTGATCTTGATATGATTCAAAATATATTGGAGGTCATGTCAAGGTCAGCAGAGGTCAACCAAAGGTCAAAAAGGGGTCAAGTTCTAAAGTTTGTCCAATTTAAATGAAAATTAGTGTATGTGATCTTGATATGATTCAAAATATTATGGATGTCATTTCAAGGTCAACAGAGGTCAACCAAAGGTCAAAGGGGTCAAATTGCAAAGTTTGTTCAATTTGCATGGAAATTAGTATACGTTATGTGGATATGATGCAAAATATGTGGTGAAGGTCATTTCCAGGTCATCAGAGGTCATTTCAAGGTCACGGCTAGACTTCGCAGCCTTACTAAGGATGCAATATATCTAGTTCTTCTTCTTCTTCTGTCAACATTTAACCTAATTTGCTCTAGCTCCTTCATTATTTGACCGATTATGACCAAACTTGGGCACAAGCTCCACTACCCCAGCCTTTAAATTTGACATAACCCATTTGGGGTCAAACGTCACGCATGAGTAATTTTAGCTAAAAATGTGATTTTTACCAAAAATGCTTCTTCTCCTACAGATTATATGGTAGAGTATCGAGATTTGGACATTTACCTTGGCTATAGCCGGGGCCTATGGGGTCCTCACAGATTTGGGGTCAAAGGTCATTAAGGGGGTCTTTCCGGCACATAACCAAATACCTTCAAAATGCTTCTTTTCCTACAGATTCTATGGTACAGAGATGCGATTGACACATATGCATTGACATTAGTTGGTGTCTATGGGGTCCTCACAGATTTTGAGTTCAAGGTCAAACAGGGGACAAAAATGGTTGATTATTGAAAATCACTTTAAAATTCAATATTTTCTGCATATTACGTGCTGTGATCATCAGAATAATGCCAAAAGGGCTGTAGCATTATGTTCATATACGATTGTAATCAGATTTGGCTTAAACATGGAGGAGGGTCTGTTTTGGGGTCAAAAGGGGTAAAATTCTAAAGTTTGTCCAATTTAAATGAAAATTAGTATATGTGATCTTGATATGATTCAAAATATATTGGAGGTCATTTCAAGGTCACCAGAGGTCAACGAAAGGTCAAAAGGGGTCAAATTCTAATATTTGTCCAATTTAGATGAAAATTAGTATATGTGATCTTGATATGATTCAAAATATATTGGAGGTCATTTCAAGGTCACCAGAGGTCAACTAAAGGTCAAAAGGGGTCAAATTACAAAGTTTATTCAATTTGAATGAAAATTAGTATATGTTATGTGGATATGATGCAAAATGTGGTGAAGGTCATTTCAAGGTCATCAGATGTCATTTCAAGGTCACGGCTAGACTTCGCAGCCTTACTAAGGATGCAATATATCTAGTTTCTTCTTCTTCTTCTTCTTCTTTCTGTCAACATTTGATATAATTTATTATAGCTCCTTCATTATTTGACCGATTATGACCAAACTTGCGCACAAGCTCAACTACCCCAGCCTTTACATATGACATGACCCATTTGGGGTCAAACGTCACGCATGAGTAATTTTGGCTAAAATGTGATTTTTACCAAAAATGCTTCTTCTCCTACAGATTACATGGTAGAGTATCGAGATTTGGACATTTACCCTGGCTATAGCCGGGGCCTATGGGGTCCTCACAGATTTGGGGTCAAAGGTCATTAAGGGGTATTTCCGGCACATAACCAAATACCTTCAAAATGCTTCTTTTCCTACAGATTCTATGGTACAGAGATGCGATTGACACATATGCATTGACATTAGTTGGTGTCTATGGGGTCCTCACAGATTTTGAGTTCAAGGTCAAACAGGGACAAAATGGTTGATTATTGAAAATCACTTTAAAATTCAATATTTTCTGCATATTACGTGCTGTGATCATCAGAATAATGCCAAAAGGGCTGTAGCATTATGTTCATATACGATTGTAATCAGATTTGGCTTAAACATGGAGGAGGGTCTGTTTTGGGGTCAAAAGGGGTAAAATTCTAAAGTTTGTCCAATTTAAATGAAAATTAGTATATGTGATCTTGATATGATTCAAAATATATTGGAGGTCATTTCAAGGTCACCAGAGGTCAACGAAAGGTCAAAAGGGGTCAAATTCTAATATTTGTCCAATTTAGATGAAAATTAGTATATGTGATCTTGATATGATTCAAAATATATTGGAGGTCATTTCAAGGTCACCAGAGGTCAACTAAAGGTCAAAAGGGGTCAAATTACAAAGTTTATTCAATTTGAATGAAAATTAGTATATGTTATGTGGATATGATGCAAAATGTGGTGAAGGTCATTTCAAGGTCATCAGATGTCATTTCAAGGTCACGGCTAGACTTCGCAGCCTTACTAAGGATGCAATATATCTAGTTTCTTCTTCTTGCACATCCGCCATCGGCGATGTGCATTCTTTTTACCGCGTTCTTACCTAGCCGGGACACCGGCTAGGTCTTGTGATGCTATCGGATCTTTCTTCTTTCTTCTTCTGCTTCTTTCTTCTGGCAACAAATTTCAAAATGCTTCTTCTCTTACATGTTACATCCTACAATGACGTCACTTGCACATATGCATCGGCTATATCCAGTGTCTATAGGATATTCACAAATTTGGGGTCAAAGGTCATTAAGGGTCATTTCCGGTATAAAACCAAATATCTTCAAAATGCTTCTTCTCCTACATGTTACATCATATAATGACGTCACTTGCACATATGCATCGGCTATATCCAGTGCCTATAAATTATTCACAGAATTTGGGTCAAAGGTCATTAAGGGGGTCATTTCCGGTCTGAAACCTAAAATATTCAAAAATCACTGTCTTTACCAATTACATAGCAGAGTGTTGTCATTAGCACACATGCATTGCTACCAACCAGGGTCTTTGGGGTGTCTACAGTTTTGGGGTCAAAGGTCATTAAGGGGTCGCTTCCGGTCAAAAACCAAAAATCATCAAATATGTTCATTTTTTTATATCTCAAAACGTAACCAGACCAGAGTGACATACATTTCATATATGTATTAGTGATACCCGATGTATGCACGGTATTTTTATTTTGTTGGTCAAAGGTCATTTAGACGTCATTTCCGGTTTTAAGCTAAATAACTTTAAGAATTTTTATCTCCATAACTAAGCATAGTAGATTTTTTAAATTTAAACTGTAACAACGCATTTTCTCGGTGTATATG
This sequence comes from Amphiura filiformis, assembly GCF_039555335.1. Classification (NCBI taxonomy): domain Eukaryota; kingdom Metazoa; phylum Echinodermata; class Ophiuroidea; order Amphilepidida; family Amphiuridae; genus Amphiura; species Amphiura filiformis. The sequence continues at coordinate 61,574,591 of NC_092634.1, forward strand.
AGGTTTTTTTAATATTGAGGTCAAAGGTCATTAAGGAGGTTAAAACGTCAAATTTGCAAAAAAATGTTTAAAATTACGGAAAAGTAGCTGTACCTCAGCCTATGGAAGACGGATAAAGCCCCTATGTACAGTGATGCACCATTAATGGTGTGAGATGTCCATAATAGCCGGTCAAAGGTCAAACTTTAAGTTAAGACTGGCATTTCCGGCCCTGGTTAGGTCCAGATCTGTAACCAGATCTAGTTCTTTCTGTCATTCTTCTTCTTCTTCTTCTGTCAACACTATGATCAGCCATCGTAGCCACATGCTTTCAGGCATGTTGACCATACTTGGTCAGTATAACTGTTTGGTGGTGCCACAGATGTCACATGATCAACTTCCGGTCAAATGTCATCCACTTCCGGTCAATGGCCAAAACTTGGATTTTCACTAAAAATGCTACTCCTCCCACATATTACATAGCACCGTGACGTCACTTACACACATGCATCATCTATAGCCAGTGTCTAAAAGTTATACCACAAAATTGGAATCAAAGGTCATTAAGGGGTCACTTCCGGTAAAAGTCTGAAACATTTGTAAAAAATATTCAAAAAATCACTGTCTTTACAAATTACATAGCAGAGAGTCGCCATTAGCACACATGCATCGCTATTATCTAGGGTCTTTAGGATGCCTACAGTTTTGGGGTCAAAGGTCATTAAGGGGTTACTTCCGGTCAAAAACCAAAATTATCAAAAAGTTTAAATTTTTTATCTCAAAATGTAAACAAACCAGAGTAATATACCCATCATACATGAATTAGTGTTACATGGTGTATGCATGGTATTTTTTATTTTGGGGGTCAAAGGTCATTAAGGGGTAACTTCCTGTTTTAGCTAAATAACTTCAAGAATTTTTATCTCAACAACTAAACATAGTAGAATTTTTTAATTAAAAGTGGAACAATGCATTTTGTCGTTGTATATAAGGTTTTATTTTCATTGAGGTCAAAGGTCATTAAAGGGGTCAAAAGGTCAATCATAAATTTAAAAAAATCATAATCCATGTATAAGTTCCGATAAAGCTGAAAATTCACCAGGAATATTCCTTATGACATCCTAAGCACTATGTAATATTTTTGCGGGGTCAAAGGTAATTAAGGGATCACTTCCGGTTCTCACAGATTCGGAGTCATAACTCATTTGTCACTGCTGGTTGTGCATCCTCGCGGTCGCAGGCGAACGCAATCAGATCTCGTTTACATTATTGATTTTTATTTAGGGTCAAAGGTTATGAGGGGTCACTTCCGGTGTTAAACAAAATACCTTCTAAAATGCCTGGCGGTTGTGCATGCTCGCGGTCGCAGGCGACCGCAACCAGATCTAGTTCTTCTTCTTCTTTCTGTCAACATTTGATATAATTTATTATAGCTCCTTCATTATTTGACCGATTATGACCAAACTTGCGCACAAGCTCAACTACCCCAGCCTTTACATATGACATGACCCATTTGGGGTCAAACGTCACGCATGAGTAATTTTGGCTAAAAATGTGAGTTTTACCAAAAATGCTTCTTCTCCTACAGATTACATGGTAAAGTATCGAGATTTGGACATTTACCTTGGCTATAGCCGGGGCCTATGGGGTCCTCACAGATTTGGGGTCAAAGGTCATTAAGGGGGTATTTCCGGCACATAACCAAATACCTTCAAAATGCTTCTTTTCCTACAGATTCTATGGTACAGAGATGCGACTGACACATATGCATTGACATTAGTTGGTGTCTATGGGGTCCTCACAGATTTTGAGTTCAAGGTCAAACAGGAAAAAAAAATGGTTGATTACTGAAAATCACTTTAAAATTCAATATTTTCTGCATATTACGTGCTGTGATCATCAGAATAATGCCAAAAGGGCTCTAGCACTATGTTCATATACGATTGTAATCAGATTTGGCTTAAACATGGAGGAGGGGTCTGTTTTGGGGTCAAAAGGGGTAAAATTCTAAAGTTTGTCCAATTTAAATGAAAATTAGTATATGTGATCTTGATATGATTCAAAATATATTGGAGGTCATTTCAAGGTCACCAGAGGTCAACGAAAGGTCAAAAGGGGTCAAATTCTAATATTTGTCCAATTTAGATGAAAATTAGTATATGTGATCTTGATATGATTCAAAATATATTGGAGGTCATTTCAAGGTCACCAGAGGTCAACTAAAGGTCAAAAGGGGTCAAATTACAAAGTTTATTCAATTTGAATGAAAATTAGTATATGTTATGTGGATATGATGCAAAATGTGGTGAAGGTCATTTCAAGGTCATCAGATGTCATTTCAAGGTCACGGCTAGACTTCGCAGCCTTACTAAGGATGCAATATATCTAGTTCTTGCACAGCCGCCATCGGCGCTGTGCATTCTTTTTACCGCGTTCTTAGTCTAGCCGAGCGGCGGCTAGACTCTTGAATCCCAGTAGTTTCTTTCTTCTTCTTCTTCTTCTTCTTCTTCTTCTTCTTTCTGTCAACATTTGATATAATTTGCTCTAGCTCCTTCATTATTTGACCGATTATGACCAAACTTGCGCACAAGCTCAACTACCCCAGCCTTTACATATGACATGACCCATTTGGGGTCAAACGTCACGCATGAGTAATTTTGGCTAAAAAGGTAATTTTTACCAAAAATGCTTCTTCTCCTACAGATTACATGGTAGAGTATCGAGATTTGGACATTTACCTTGGCTATAGCCGGGGCCTATGGGGTCCTCACAGATTTGGGGTCAAAGGTCATTAAGGGGTATTTCCGGCACATAACCAAATACCTTCAAAATGCTTCTTTTCCTACAGATTCTATGGTACAGAGATGCGACTGACACATATGCATTGACATTAGTTGGTGTCTATGGGGTCCTCACAGATTTTGAGTTCAAGGTCAAACAGGGGACAAAATGGTTGATTACTGAAAATCACTTTAAAATTCAATATTTTCTGCATATTACGTGCTGTGATCATCAGAATAATGCCAAAAGGGCTCTAGCATTATGTTCATGTACGATTGTAATCAGATTTGGCTTAAACATGGAGGAGGGTCTGTTTTGGGGTCAAAAGGGTAAAATTCTAAAGTTTGTCCAATTTAAATGAAAATTAGTATATGTGATCTTGATATGATTCAAAATATATTGGAGGTCATTTCAAGGTCACCAGAGGTCAACGAAAGGTCAAAAGGGTCAAATTCTAATATTTGTCCAATTTAGATGAAAATTAGTATATGTGATCTTGATATGATTCAAAATATAATGGAGGTCAGTTCAAGGTCACCAGAGGTCAACTAAAGGTCAAAAGGGGTCAAATTACAAAGTTTATTCAATTTGAATGAAAATTAGTATATGTTATGTGGATATGATGCAAAATGTGGTGAAGGTCATTTCAAGGTCATCAGATGTCATTTCAAGGTCACGGCTAGACTTCGCAGCCTTACTAAGGATGCAATATATCTAGTTCTGTCTTCTTCCAATTCTTTCTTTCTTTCTTCTTCTTCTTTCTTCTGGCAACCAATCATGCAACTGCATCTAGCTCCGCAAGGGATTGACAGATTTCAACCAAATTTGACCCAAAAGACCACTGGGCTAGGCCAAACCTTCCATTTGACTTTGACCTTGCTGTGACCTTTGACCTAGCTATAATGGTCAAAATGTGATTTCACAAAAATGCTACTCCTTCCACAAATTTCATGCAATGATCATGTGACTCATGCATATGAATCAACATGTGGCAGTGCTTAAAACTTCCTAAAAAGAATTGAGGTCAAAGGTCATTAAGGGGTCATTTCCGGTCTGAAAGCTAAAAATATTCAAAAATCACTGTCTTTACAAAATATATAGCAGAGAGTCGCCATTAGCACACATGCATTGCTACTAGCCAGGGTCCTTAGGATGCCTACAGGTTTGGGGTCAAAGGTCATTAAGGGGTTACTTCCGGTCAAAAACCAAAATGTTCAAAAAAATTTTATCTCAAAATGTAAACAGACCAGAGTAATATAACCATCATGAATGAATCAGTGTTACCTGATGTATGCATGGTATTTTTATTTTGGGGGTCAAAGGTCATTAAGGGGTCACTTCCTGTTTTTAGCTAAATAACTTCAAGAATTTTAATCTCGACAACTGAACATTGTAGAATTTTTTAATTAAAATTGGAACAATGCATTTTATCGGTGTACATAAGGGTTTTTTTCATTGAAGTCTAAGGTCATTAAGGGGGTCAAAAGGTCAATCAAATATTTAAAAAAATCAAAATCCATGTATAAGTTCCGATTAAGCTGAAATTCACCAGGAATATTTCTTATGACATCCTAAGCACAGTGTAAGAGCAGTTGACCCCATCCGTGACCCAGGGGTCAAGTTATAGGGGTCAAAGGTCAAATTTCGTCGGCTTGTACTCAGATTCTGTTGACTCTAGTTCGTTTCTTTCTTTATGACTGCAGCGATTGATTGTTTTTGCCCGTTTTTTTTTTTTTCATTATATAATTCAGGAATTTTTAGGCTATACTAGTCTAATAGGCGCGGCCTATGAATATATTTTTACAAATTAGATTAACAAAATATTGGTTGTTGGTTTTGTTGTTGTAGTTATTGTTGTAGGCCTATATATTGCATAATCAGGGTATAAATATAAAGCATACTAGGCCTACTATAGCCTATAGAAGCATTGATTTATTTCACGACAGATAGGCCTATCATCCAGGATAATTTTAAAAATTGAAAATTTAGAAAATCCAAAGGAAAATTGCCGAAAACGGCTGCCCACAATCACCCCCACCCCCATCAGCCCATATGGTCCTATCATGGTCGCCCCTTCCCTATCCCTGCAACATATAGGATGACTCACGAGCCGCGGTTTGTCCGTGGCCCTAGTTCAGATTGATACACTATTGTACGCGTGAGTTCATTCTTTTCTGCATGGCTGTTTCCATTATTAACTTACGCCCCTCTGGAACCAAGCCTTGAAAATCAATTGCATTTAACCTTAAGCCACTCAAGCGCCCATAACTCGACCAAATGATATCGTAGAGCAACAAAAGATGTATCAAAATGCGCAGAAGAAAGCTGCGCTTTATATACATTAAATACGTTTTTGCTATATATTTCAGTTCCCGATATATATTATCTGACCATCTATAATGGTTTCGATACTTTCTGGGTTGAGTTTATTAATAACACTCACGATAATGTTGATAGATCACGGCTTACGATTGCATTCACATGGTTTTGCGTAGCCGTATTCCCTATGTAGGCTAGATCTCCTCCGTATCTATCTGCACAATCTTGACGACCCTCATCCCATGTTGCCCATTCATTTTGAGCAATGTAGCACTTCCCGCTACCAGGCATGACATCACGACATTGTTCTAAAGAAATAATTTATTAAAAAAACAGGTCAAGTTTACCCAAAGTTTAAAAAATAAAAAATGAACAACGGTTAGTTAATGAAAAAGAATAAGTGAAATTTAGCAACGCGACGAGGCTTACTTACCCGAAATAGAGTTCCATTTCAAATCTAGTGAAATCCGCTATTGTATTCTTTTCATAAATGGTAATACAGGAATCGCGGAAATCGCTTAGAAAAACATTTATTATTTATATATTATAATATGGATAGTTTGCCCCACACGGCTGCTAAAAACGACTAACCGTGAAAGGTGGATATCAAACTAGTTTGCCCCGTAGGGCTACAGTGAACCACTAACCACGAAATATGGATATCCAACTAGTTTGCCCTGTATGGCTACAGTGAACCACTAACCACGAAATATGGATATCCAACTAGTTTGCCCCACAGGGCTACAGGGAACCACTAACCGCGTAATATTGATATCCAACTAGTTTATCCCACAGGGCTACAAAGACGCACTAACCGCAAAATATGGATATCCAACAAGCCTAAATTATAAATTAGGGGAATTATTGGGAAAATAGTAAAAAGTATGAAATGTTTCTTAAGACCTATACTTGTTGGTTTTCTTAGTTGATAGTGTTTCTTTCGTAGAGTGAATGAATTAATATTCGTAGAGTGAATGAATGAATGTTCGTAGAGTGAATGAATTAATGTTCGTAGAGTGAATGAATTAATGTTCGTAGAGTGAATGAATTAATGTTCGCAGAGTGAATGAATTAATGTTCGTGGGTGATTGAAATTTGTCCGTCGACAGATGGTGGATTTGTATATACTATTGTACTACTCTTTATAAACACGCAGTATAAAATAAAACACATACCTTCAAATGTTTTTGATAATAAACAGCCTATTGCATATTACTCCGTTTTTGAACAGTCTTAAAAATATAACTTACGTAAATTGTTGCATTTAAAAAATAACATTCATGACCTGTTCTTCATGTTCGCATGGGACCAAGTTTTAAAAAGGGTGAATAGCCCACAGGAAGATTTTTTTTAACTTTGGCCCCTTTTTACGTTTAAAACGTTTTTGTGGTAGTTATATAAAACAAATATTGAATAATTTTATTCGTTCAACGGAAAGAATATTTCGGTGAAATATGAACAGTTCCTAATGGAACAGTCCATATTTCAATAATTACCATTGTACATATAAATATTCAATATTTTGTACACTATATGACCCCAATTTACATTTTCCGTCATAAATTTTATTTACTTCCATTGGATCATATTACATTGGTTTCTGTAAAGGAAACACTTACCTTTATTGGGGTAATATTTGCACAAGTAATTCCGTTCTACACTACAACCGTGGTCATTCAACTTTCCATTTGATCGAATAATTTCCATACACATTGCTGAGGGATATCCATTGGGTTCATTTGTATGCCAACTTAAGAATGTCTGGATCTTGCCTTCAACTGTTAATACTTCATATGTATTCGATGCCCGTGTAAGCCCAATCCATGCATTACCGCTATAATACAGGTAATATAAGATAAAGATAATAATGCATTCTGTTATTATTGCAAATTAATTAAGAAAAATTGTCAGAAAAGGACTAAAGTGTAACTGCTAAGGCTTTGAAGGTCACTCTAGGTTTGGATTAAGTTTAAGGTTAGCATTAGGGTTAGTATCAAAAATACCATTTAAACACAATTTCATTAGAACCTCAAGTGCTCATACCCGTCGTACTAGACCTAGTAATTTTCGATGGACCGTCGATGCTGCTTCGATGCTTATTAATGAACAAACAACTAATTGATCAGAATTAATGCTAAATGTATACTGGTTAATATCAATACAGGCAAAGATTCATTTGTTATCACAATTAACAATAGTAAATTTCATGAATAACAAGGATCGACCAAGCATCGATGGTTGATCCTTATTATTAATATTAGTATGTTTCAATTGCTTTAGTTCAGAACACATTGCCACCTCAAATTCAGCCCATAAGCAGCAGGATGGCATTTAAACTGGCTGTCAAAAAGCAGCTGACTGATAGTGCTCTGAAGCAGGAATTTGAAGAATTTTTACTTATGTCCAAATGTCTCTCTTTTTTATGCTTTTGTTTTCCTCCACGTCCATAGTCATCTTTTGTTTTTGGACCCCATTGGAAATAAGCCTGCGTAAGCCGGGCTTTTATTTGATATCCCTGCCTTGCAACTTTTTGTGGTTGTGGCGTGTATGCCGTTCTAATTTGGGATGGCATTTGGTGGTTTGTACACGTATATGTTAAATTATTTGGTGTTTTGTACTGGCTTAATCATTATTTTGTTCTACATGTATTTGGTTCTCTGTCTTTTGGCTAAATAAAAACTAAACTAAAATAAACTGGGTTTATATGAGGTTTTACTGCGAGGTGTGATTATTTACCTTTTAGACGCAACTCCATCATACGAAATACCCCATCAATATTGCGCCAATCTACCCGCCGTACCTCGACCAGCTCTCCTCCCAATATTATCCCTAGAGTGGGCTTGTTCACGGATGCACGTGTACGGTAAACTGTTGCGGGGGGGGCAGCTCACTCTATGGGTGAGGGTGGAAGAATAGCCGAGGGAGGTCTGGCGGCTGAGTCGGTGCGTTGTTGACGGGGTCTTCCGCATGGAAGATGTGGGGTCAAAAACGTGAGTAATAATCTGGACTTGCACAAGAAAAATTTAACCGCATTTACCTTGGAATATCCCTAAGAAGTATGTCATGCGCATGGTCCTGTTCCTCGGGATGAGTTGGTACGAATAGCTGTCCATTCCAGTCGTCTATGCATTTTTGTCGGGCAGTTTCCCAAGTAACCGTTGCCGCTACGGCTTTATAACATGCGCCGGCATAATAATCATGACATGGTGTCGGCACACCTATGAAATTAAAAAAGATCGTCATTTATGATCCGTTCCGACAAAAATAAAACATGTTGGCAAACTATTCTATGTTATAGTTATTATATCATCAGCGCCGCAGCCAGGATTTTTGTTGGCCCGAGGTGTGGATTCTTTTATGATGTATGGACGGAATACGCCATGCACAAAAATAAACTCGTCAGTTATATTCATCATTGCTGTTCAATAACTTGATAATTTTGGATTATTCTGAAATAAGTTATTTGGACTTTCTTTCTCATTTGACACCCTGTTCGTGAACATTGAGCAAGAATTGACCAAGATATGCGCCTCAAACTCTCAAACCCCAAAATGAAAAGTTGCAATTTTAACGATTCAATTGTGCCTGTTACACTGTGTGCTTTATTGATTGGCTCGTTGTGCTTGTGTGCCATACAACGATGCGTTCCCATTGAAAATCGTTGAAAATGCAACTTTTGATTTTGGGGTTTGAGGCTTTGGAGGCGCATATCTTGGTCAATTCTTGTTCGTTTTTCACGAACAGGGTGTCAAATGAGAAAGCAAAGTCCAATTAACAAATGTATATTTCAGAATAATCCAAAAATATCAAGTTATTGAACAGCATGGATGACTATAACTGACGAGTTTCTTTTTGTGCCTGGTGTAGTTTGAAAATCATACTACAGATTCTGTTGGCCATAAACGCGCATGAAATGTGAAATAATAAATGTCCTATGTTCTAGATCCGCCACTTGCGGGCGGGAATGTCTGATAAATTACAGATATATTCTCAAGTGTGAGGTCAAACTCAGATGTAATGGTATTTAGCTTAGCTTACCTTGACTGAAATGAGAAGTGCAGAAAAGAATAGTAACAAACAACACTTGTTGAAGTTGTAAATAAATATTCATTCTGACCAGTTTTGAGTTGAGCGAACATGTATTTTGACCATGACGATGCTTGAACTGAATGATAAGCTACACATGCCTTGCACTTTAGAGGTTGCTAATATATATATATAGAAGTCAAGTCTTTTTGTTTGTAACTGTGGCAATACATTAAAGAATCATAAACTCAGTGTAATATTAATTGCAAGACAAGGTGATTGATTGGAATGTTTTTGCTCTTTACAGTACCATTGTGACAATACATTAAAAAAATTAGAAATATAATATTGATTGCAGAATAGTTTATTGAATTTAATGTTATATCAAAAATGCCATTACCGTTAAGAGGAGTCATTGATCACATTATTTTTTAATGGTCAAAAAATGTGTGGCTATTATTCCAGTAGTAAAATAACCCAAATAATCAATACTTTAAAAATGCAAGAAAAGTGATATTAACTTTGTTTATTGATGCGTGCAGGATCGTAAATGGAGAAATAGCTAACAATCTGCCCAAGGTGATTTTTTTCACAATTTGTGTTTGTTGTGAATTTGTGATGTTATCAATGTTAAAAATATTGTCTGAGAGTTTCAGCCCGGAATATAACTGAGAAAATTGAGACATTTTTCAAGGTAATTCCTATTCTCAACATTGTCCAATAATATTTTTAAAGGCCGATATCTTTATAATACCATAACTTACGAACTCAATATCTTCGCTTAGGAATGTCCGATTTCATTGGGAAAAACGGCGTTGTGGAGCAAAATATCTTTTTTATTTTAGATATGTAAAAACCTTAAAATTGATAACCTGCCCAAAAGTGTCTCCTTTTGACATGACACGTCACATATAGTTCGCAAGATTCTGCTCCGTCAAAGCTCCCCATGGTGACATCGAATTTGGAATTGGCTCGTTTGCACCATGGCATATCATTATTGTAGAGCATGGCTTTTTTGCGTGCATGATTATGTGTTTTTCATAATATCTCAGGTCAAGCTATTCTTATCAGATTATCTTTTACGATCTTCGATTACATATATGCGAGTTGCGACGAGGGCGCGATGTTTGATTTCTTATTACCCACGTTGCGCTACAATATACCCAACACACATCAGAATATTCAAATATTTTCTTAAGTTATGCTAAATTGTGTAAAATGTCTACCCTTTGTATAACATAATTAAAACACAAACTTATTAATTTCAGCCAATGTCTTATCACTTGACCTTGAAATGTTCATAACTGTACATGTTAAAAATCTTAAAAAAAACCAACATATTTTGACATCTTATGTGATGGAAATGGCACCACTTTTAACCTTAAATGTATAAGCAAAATATACAAACTGATTAATTTCGGCCAATGTCTAATCACTTAACATTGAAATATTCAAAATGGCTGCCATTTGTACTGTGCAGGTTAAAAAAAAAGATGTCAAAACATATTTTAATGACTTTTAACCTGTACATTGATAAGATATTAATTGAAATTAATCAGTTTGTATATTTTGCTCATACATTTTAGGCGAAAATGCTGCCATTTGCGTCGCATAAAGGTATCAAAACATAATTTTTGTAATAATTTTTAACCTGTAAAGTGGAAGTGGAAGCCATTTTGAATATTTAAGGGTCAAGTGGTGAGACTATATTCAGATTTGGCGTTGGGAAAAATCTTACTTCCCTTCTTCAAATCTTTTTTTTTTTATTTAACTCCCTGGTCAATAGGATTATTATTTCAAATGCCAATGCATCCTAATAGGCTTGTCTAGCAAAACAGAGGTCCTGGGTTCAACAACCTCTCATTTCCACCCAGGGAGTTAAATAAAAAAAGCTGTGAAGAACCCAGCTAACACAAAAACGTTTTTAAAACGTTTTAAATAAGTTATATTTTGGGTTTTGGTTTAGGTAATATATATATTAAGACAACTATTTTGTCAACACTTAAATAACATTATGTTAAAATATTTGCACCCAGCAAACACAGAAATGTTCTTAAAATGTTTTTTACAAAACGTTTTAATAACATTTAAATGTCGGGTTATGTAAAGGTCGTGAAAACATTTTAAAAACGTTATTGTAAATATTTTGGGCAAACATTTTTTGCAAAATATTTTTTATTTTTCAACCCCAAAATAACATTCTGTTTAGAATGATTTGTACCAAGTTTTCAAAAATGTTTTTGGAATGTTATTAAAACGTTTTTATACCCTTTATATAACCCGACATTTAATGTTTTCTGTAAAACATTTGTGTTTGCTGTGCAGTAAATTACCAACAAATGTTATTTAATGTTATGAAAACGTTTTATACCATTAATGTACCCTTTATATAACCCGACATTTAAACTTTATCTGACAACCTTTTGTGTTTGCTGGGAAGGGAAGTCAGATTTTACCCAATGCAAGCATCATATACTACGCCAAGAAGTAGCCTTACACTTGGAAAAAATTATAATTTTAAAACTATTTGGGTACATTTATTTTTTCAATGGATGCATTGGATTGGATTGGTTTCAATGGGGTGTCAAAATGTGAAGGGTTAGATCATCTGTTTTGCTGTTTTGTTTAATTTAGTGTTTTCCAAGTGTAAGGATTCTTTTTGGCGCAGTATATATCCATATTATCCATAGCAATTTCATGAACAATTTTGTCCGGAAATTTTGGACAGAAAGTTCCTCGAACCGACAAAAACCCTCCCGGCAACATCAGGCTAAAAAAGATTATTTTAGTTGAAATTGTGCTTTCGGCATTAAACACGTTAAAAGCTTTTGGTGTGTTTTACACGCTAGACTCATATAACTTATTGTTTTTTGTCTGTCAATTATTTTGAATTGTTTTGCTAACTTCAAATTTATTTTTTATTGCACAAGGGAACGCGCTTGTTGCAGAATGATAATTGAAGACCTGAGCGCAAGAAGACCGTAAGTCCACTTGGCCCCTCAACATGTATACACTAAAGTGGCGTATAGTTTCGTATAATTTGGTAATGTTTTATACATGCTCAGGGGCCAAAACAAATCTTTCACAACCTTTTATGATGTTTTCACCTTGGAACATGTATTTTAATACATATAATTTTTTAGGGTTTTTAGTTTTTTAGGGTTTTATAATATTTAAAAACATTATAAAACCCTAAAAAACTATACGTGACTTTAGTGTATACATGTTGAGGGGCCAAGTGGACTTACGGTTTTCTTGCGCTCAGGTCTTCAATTAAAGAATAAAGGTATTACTTTTATTCGCTTTCGTGCATCTATGGTCTCATATAACACGGGCGACATCATTATATTGCAGGGGATAACGCGCTGGTTGCAGAATAATAACTATCTATACTTCACGATCACAAAAGAGTACATAAATGTTACTGTGTTTCTTTATTTTGGGACCAATTTTCTGTTATTTTTTCTAAAGATGTTACTTCTTTCACATATTACACAGCACGCTGCATCAGCTATAGCAAGTGTCTAAAAGTTATCATCCAGAAGTGGGGTCAAAGGTATCTAACCAAATGCATTCAAAATACTGATGCTTCTATAGATTGCAAAACGACAATAATATTGGTCTGTTAACATTGTTCTTTTTATGCAAATCCGAGAAGAATGAAGATGTTAAACTCACATTTTAGTGGCGTTTCACCACTACACTAGTGGTTTCATACTGGCAACTCATCACATCTGACTGCTTTCTTTTATAGGCAACAAAAACCGCTATAGAGGGCGTGATGAGGTGGTCAAAGATGTTGTTGAGTGAGTAGGCCCCCTCGTCCTTGTTTAGAGTGTCTTTTCCTTTTCGGCGTATCCAGATGGCTTCTTTCAGCCACCTAGTGGTTTTGTCAGCTTCTCTACCGATGATCACATGATCAGTGATAGCTGACTTGTGAATGTCTGTGTTCGATGACGTGCGGCTGGCTGTAGTGTAGGGCTTCGTTTCAAATTTCTCCACCTCTTTTTGGTGCTCTTTGAGGCGAACGCCGAAAGGGCGCCCGGTTTCTCCGATGTAGGTACTAGCACAATCTATAGCGGTTCCTGTTGCCTATAAAAGGAAGCAGTCAGATGTGATGAGTTGCCAGTCTGATGAAACCACTATTTTTCTTGGATGTGCATAAAAAGAACAATGTTAACAGTTAAATCTAACAATCCAAATGAACTTGTTCAAAAAAATAATATTGGTCATTGGGATTAATGTCTAGGGCTAAGGGTTATGCATGCTTGTATAAGCAATCAGCTCCATTTTTCATTAAGAAAATAACATAATAATAAATTATAAATAACATAATAATTAGAGTTATTATTAAAGTCATAGTTGAACACTCATAATATCCAGGACATGTTATGATAAATATTCATATGCAGCAACTTTGAAGAATAATGCACACAAAGAGTGAAACATCTTTCCACATGTTCAGTGACACTGTTTTTATTGGAGCCGTTTAAATCAAAATTATTTGATATTGAGAAGGACATTCTTCGTATTCAGAATGCAATTCGTTATGTTTGATGTGCTTTCAAGTCCCCCCCCCCAAAAAAAAACACACTGTCCAAACGCTCATACCAGAGTCAGGGGGTGGCACTAAACTCACGGTTTTTGTTTTAGCCACGCAAATCTATGACAAATTTGGTTGGCTTCATATCAATAAATTGAGGCAAGTTATCGATCGGTTATGAATACTTCACTTCAACTCTTATTCGGCCCATGTGATTGAGGTCACCACATAAAGGAGTCGTTAAGTAAACGAATCGTACCAGTTGAAGAGAGTAAAAACGTCATCAATCGCGGTCACGATGGGTAGAAATGGGGTCAACTACTATGATCCCATCAAGCAGCAGTGATTTGATTTTCCAAAAAAGTCTTCTAGTTTGATAAGGGAATGACTTTTTTTATAATAATGTCGAAATTAAGATTTCATATCAATAATACGATTAAGGCACAAAAACGTTGACACCTGACCTGACGTTGCATCAGGCCGTTATATTTGTGTGGTTGTTCGTACTTGTGTTCTTATGTGTAAATGTTTAACAATCTACACTAATCCAGACTTATTGGCGATAGCCTGACAGTATGTATAGAAAAGCACCGTACCACTGACATTTCATTTCTATATAGCCCCAATGATCACTACAGGGATTTCCTATCCCAAAATTATTCAGTTTTAACATCAGATCATGCTCAAAATGCCAAAAATTACCGATCATAGAAGCATATCATAGTGAAGGAAATTTAACCAAGAAATTGCAAGATTATTGAATATTGACGAGGGATCTCTGTTCGATATAACTTGAGAAAAAAGGAGATTCATGGCTCAATGGACAATCGTCCGAAATCTGGACGGCCGAACACCAAGATGATAATAACAACTGAACCCAAACAGTGTTTGCATTGTTGATGATGACCAGCAGTGCAGTCGGGATAACTGCAAGTCGATCATGATAACTTTTTAATAGCAACAGGGCATTGACGTCATAATCAGGTGGCGGCGGATGCGATATCGCCATTTTTGACGTCGCCATTGGATTAACACATAATCATGAAATCTTCACAAACAATTCTAAATTTGTTATGTGGTGTCAAAGCAAACTTTTCTTACTCTTAAACCCATTGTATTTTTTTCGGGTTTTTTGGCATTTTGTGAAGAAATGAGAAAAAAAATTGGACAAAGTGGTATGCAAAACGAAGGGGCAAATCTGTTCGTTCTATTGTTGGCATTGGTATCAATGTACAAATGTAGCTTACATGCTTATAAAGGTAGAAGCCAAAAATTGTTACATGCTTGATTATGTGTGGATATGAAAAAATAAATGTAAATCAATCAATCAATCAATCATTCAATAAATAAATAAATAAATAAATAAATAAATAAATAAATAAATAAATAAATAAATAAATAAATAAATAAATAAATAAATAAAAAATAAACAAACAAATAAATAAAAATAGGTAAAAAATAAGAGCTTAATTACAGTACAATTTAAGAGCCCACTGAAGCTACATTGGCTAAAATAGGAAGTGTATTATTATTCGCCTTGAACGGGTCTCACATAATTATTTGCTTTTTCGTACATCCACAAGAAACAAGCAAGTATTATATAGACTTGTTTGTTTAGTTTGAAAATCTTCGCTTTCGGCGTTAAAAGCTTTTACTTAATTATTTGTTTTTCGTACATCTTCAAGAATACATTGATTAACGAACTTTGTTGTGACAGATGAACGTGTCTGAGATAATGCTATTTTATTGCTGACAAAAATAGAATACGTACGCCTTAAGATGTTTTGTCGATCACTTATTTTGCATTATTTTGTCTTTAACAATCGGGTTTAATGCTCAGAAGATGCATTTGTTGTAAATATTGTTTTCCATACAAAAGCAGATCATTGTTAATCTCAATGTATATTGTCCTATAATGCGCTAACCGTCATGCTCTAACCGTCATAGACCAAATTCTCTAACCGTCATAGAAACAATAAAACAATAACAATCTAATGATCGCAAAACTATAAAGCGGAATGTCGAAGATGAAAGGTGTGTCGCAGATGTTGACGTTGTTCATTGTTTGCTGGAATGGTTTACAACAGAGTAGGGCCCAAGGTAAGCTACTAATATACTAACGAGCACAAAGGCTCAAACAATTGTTCTCTCAAAGCCCATGGGAGTTTCAAAAACGAATGCGGAATGAGATTTAAAAAATAAAAAAAAATGACTAAATTTTGAATTTAAGATGTCATTTTCGAATGCTCAAAAGTACACAGCATAAAATTGTGGTTGATTTGCACAGATATCAATTGTTTTATACCTAAACAAATGCGAGTATCGAACCAAGTAACCTTTCGTCCAAATTTGTCACAGAAAAAAAGGAGAATAAAAAATGAATTTGCCGTTTCAGCTAACATGGACGCGCTAAAAAACGAACGCGCGCGTGGGCTTTGAAACATAACATTTTTTAGCCTAATCTGTGCACTACGATTGTTTGTTTTGGTGTCATTGTTTGGTTTGCTACACTCTAAATTACAGGGATTTAAATTCAAATCCAAAAGACTTACTTTCAAAACTTTCAGAGACTGTAGTTAGGGACCAATCAATATAGGATTAAAATAAGTCTTTACAAAGCTTTATAAATTTCAGTCCCACAGGGATTTAAAAAATGCAAGTCCATTGGATTTAATATTCAAGTCCTTTAAGATTTACTTTTAAGCATATCTGGGATTTATTTCAAAATAATATAAATCTTTATGGGGATTTAAATATCGATATTAAATACAAGTCTGTGTGACTTCTTATCAAGCAATACGTCTATTCACGGCAGTAATACCAAGTCAGGACTACTTCTTTCATAAAGTTCAAGCAATAGACTGCAGTGCCAGTGATAATTCCAGTGTCTCTGCAGTGGCCGAGTGTGATCCTTCATGGAAATAAGCTTACAACATTGAATTCTTTCATTTCGGATGTAATTTTATCCAGTTTTTTTTTTTTTTTTCAAAGAAATTCACTTTGTTTGGCAATTATGATTTTGAATTTCCAAATCATACACCTACGCACAAACATCTCCAGTACATTTTACTAGTAATGTTTAAACGCCCAAAACGCATTGCGCATTATACGCATACTATTCAAAATGCGATACGTGTGCGAACACAGTACGCGTATATGACAAACAAGTGTGCTTACGCACAAACATGCGTAGTACATAATTAGCCTCTCGATATAAAAGGTCAGCAGACCTTGCTCGTCCTTCAACATGTTTGAGGGGAGTATGCCGATTTAATGTGGTTACGTAAGGTATCCTTTCAAAGCAAACACTATGGACCACAAGAGCCTCGTCCAATGGCACAGTCCAATAACCTCAATCACATAATCATAGTGCAAAATTTGACCTCAAGTTGCAGAGTATGAGTTTTTGTACCCAAATCTTCAAAGGTCATTCAATGAATGTACACATGTATTGGGGTATAAGAACTTCCCCTGATAGATGAGAATGTTATGGATCTTAATGAAATGAACTGGGAATTGTTTCATTGTAAAAGTTCTAATGTTGTTCTCGAGAGAGACAGTTATATATGCTTCGCTATGCATCTGTGTGTTAAAACAGGCTACCATTGCAAAATATTATGAAGCGAGAAAAACGTGCGTCTGGTTGTACATAACACGCGGGCAAGACAGGCAAAACAATAATGTAACATTAATGCTTCACATTCATTCCCCCTCCATATCAATGTTTAAGCAAACACTTGACTAAACGTCATTTAATTTGAAGGTTACTACTTGTTTATAAAGAATGCAAATGAAGTGCTCAAACCTAAACATTTTCCTAACACCCCATCTCTCCCCCTCCCCCTTCCCCACCAATCAATGTTGGGTCCTATTAGGCAACATTGTTACGGGGGAGGAGGGGGTCGAATATGGTGCGTGGTCCTCAAGTGTCCCAAGACTAGTTTCCGTACTTTGCGTTTTGTTTACAATTTCCTTTCCGATGGTAATGTCATTTTAAAAATAAATAAAAAAATTGACAGTGATTCGTCGTCATCATTAACATTATCACCATCATCATCATCATTATCATCACCATCATTACCATAATCATCATCATCACTACCATTGTCAAAGGAATACATTTCTTAAATCACGCTTTTAAACTTCGAGCCTAGTTTGCCACCAAAAAATATCAACTTCCAGATAAGGCTCAAATAAAAATGAAGTGAACTATTTACAGTCCATTTAAAAACAAATTTGTTTTAGATAATGATTTGGAAATTCAAAATCATATTTCCAACACAAAGTGAATTTCTTTGAAGTTTAAAAAAAAGTGGATTTAATTACATCCGAAATGAAAGAATTCGGTGTTTTACCCATTTATAAATTATATTATAGGTAAGCTTATACAGCAGAAGCACAGACTACTACCTCGGCGATTGAAGATAATGTTCACATTGGCCCTTCGTGTCACTGACATTGGCAATTACAGCATCTGGGATGCCATTCTGCAAAAAAAATCGTCCATATCACTTCATTCATTCGCTCGCCACCACACGAAATCGCAAAAAAAATGGCGGCTAAGCAGTCCAGGAAAACGTTTCGATTTGATCACGTGCACGCACCATCGCGTTGTGATTGGTTTACTGTTTAAGTCTTTCGAAAGATTTAAAAATGGATTTTCTTTTTCCCGATCCCAAAGAAAATTTAAATCAAACCCCGCGTAAAATAAATCTTAAAGACTTAAAAAAAATTCAAATCTCAACTAAGATTTAAATTTTAAGTCTTTCTAATTTAGAGTGTATACATAGCACGAACCAAATCTATCCAGAAGGTAAACTGGTAAACAAATACTAACGAGTACTATAGACGAATCCAATTTCACGCATTCCTACACCTCAATAGCCGCTATAGCTGGGTCCCCGCCGGCTCCATCTCACCAAAAATGTGAAATGATGCGGCCTTGGAGGGTATTTTAAGGTTATACAATGGATTTTAAAGGCTTGATTACAGAGGGGCGTAAGTTAATAATAGAAACAGCCATGCAGAAAAAATTGAACTAAAGCGTACTTTGTGTATGAATATACATGCACATGACCACGAACCTATGAAACTGTGGCACGTGAGTCATCCTATGTTGCAGGGATAGGGAGGGGGCAAACATGATAGGGGCTGCCGGGTGGGGACAGCCGGTTTTCTGCAATTTTCCTATGGTATTTTATAAATTTTCGATTTTTTAAATTTTGTCCTTAGATGATATTTGTCGTGAAATAAATCAATGTCGCTTTAGGCTATAAAAGGCCTAGTAGGCCTACCCTGATTATGCAATATATACAACAATAACTACAACAACAACAACAAAACCAACAACCAATATCAATTTTGTAAAACATATTCATAGGCGTATATAGGCCGCGCCTACTTAGACAGTAGGCATATTCCTGAATTATACAATAATAAAAAAACCGGCAAAACAATAAAAAACCGGCAAAAACAATCAATCACTGCAATCAGAAGAAAGAAACGAACAAGAAAGGAGACAGAAAAAGAGAAAAGTAAGAAAAAATAGAATGCCAATTCCATTTAGTGATGTATCTGTCGAATTACACTGGGTAAATGCTGTCAGTTCCTCAGTATTTACAAAACAAAAATACTGGCAACTTTTTAAAGTTAAAATCCTTTACATTGACTTGGATAAAGCCAAAAAAAAAAAAAAGTTGTATTGTTGTCACATACTGAACAAAAAAGACAATTAGTATCACCTGAGCTGATATTTTATTGGGTGCGTGTGTGGTATGTGTGTGAATATGAAAAAATAAATGTAAATAAATAAATAAATGAATGAATAAATCAATTAATGAATAAATAAATAATAAAATAAAAAAACTTTAAGTAACGGTTGCCTTGCCAGAGGTCTATACTTTGAATTTGTAAATAAATAAATAAATAAATAAATAAATAAATAAATAAATAAATAAATAAATAAATAAATAAATAAATAAGTAAATAAATAAATAAATAAATAAATAAATAAATAAATAAATAAATACTCTGAGTTTCCCGCTAATGCGATAATCAGACAACTGATGGCTATACGTTACTTACCGTAGGCCTTATCCTATTAATGCGGACGTGATAGAGAAATTTGGTCTGTCGTAGAGGGCGACATGAGATGGCTAATGCGGACGTGAGAGAAATACTTACGAAATATCTTTGGTGAAATTTGCGAGGTTGAACTTGTTCTGGTGTCGGCACTTTGATACTAATTCCGATCTTCTGTTGAGTAGTCTTCCTTTGTCCCCGTTGATGATGAATAGCTTCTCCGTTAGACATAAGTCGCAGCGTTTGGTGCCATTGTCGTAAGCGCGTGCTTTTGCGGCGATAGACCATGTGATGGTGTATTCCTTCTCCTTCTTCTTTAGATTCCATACATACCGTGATATTTCAGTGCTGTACATGTGCTTCATGTCCATGAATGACTGCTGGTGGATATAATAACGCTTCTTGAAGGTCAGTTCAGTAAGTCCGATGTAGACCTTGGTGTTGTCCTCGTTGGCTGCTTTCAATTCTGCTTTGTAGATGATACTGGGGGTCAGACACTTACCTTGTAGGGGGCATGTTGTATTATTGCGGCAATTGCATACTAACTTACCTGTCTTTCCTTTCTGGTCTTCTTTCTTGGATGAAACCTTCTTGTTGTGAGACTTGATAATACTGGCTACGTTGGACATACAGCTGTAACTTACCTTAAGGGCTGGGGTATGAACGTTTGGACAATATTTATTGTGGGACATTAGAGAACATCAGACATATCGAATTGCATTCTGAATACGAAGAATGTCCTTCTGATATCAAATAATTTTGATTTTTGAAATTCACAATGTAATACACATTTTATGGCAAATGATTAAAATTTGATATTTTTGATATTTAACAGTACTTGAAGTAAACTTCATAATCTAATGATTTATACTTAAAGTGTATGTAGGTGGGACGAAAAGCCGACGATCAATTGAAAATTTTGACCTTTCGTATTGAAGATATGGATTTTTTTCCCAAAACACCAAAACAAATTAGGTCTTTTTGGGAAAAAAATACATATCTTCACTATGAAAGGTCAAAATTTTCAATTGACCGTCGGCTTTTCCTCCCTGCTACATACACTTTAATAATATGTCATTAGATTTATAAAATTTACTTCGAGGACTGTTATATATCAAAAATGTGAAAAATATCAAATTTTAATAATTTGTCATAAAATGTGTATTATATCGTTAATTTCAAAAAATGAAAATTAGTTGATATCAGAAAGATATTCTTCGTATTCAGAATGCAATTCGATATGTCTGAGTTGCTCTCATGTCCCACAAAAAATATTGTCGAAACGCTCCAAACGCTCATTCCAGATCCCTTAACTGTGTTCCTGTTGAATATTTTGTTGAGCTTGGATCCTTCGGGAAAGTGTTTGTCGATGAGTTTTAGGAACGATTTGCCGATGTTGCTTGCGACATTCTTGCTGTACGGTGGATTAAACCAAATGATGTTGCGTTTCCGGTTTCGCGTCCTCTTAGGTCTGTTTTCTGTGTATGATATGTTTGCATTGAGTATCCACTGGATCTTAATGCGTCGTTGTATACTGGTGCTGCGTCGTAGAATGCTTCCATGCCGTACGAAATGTCTGATATGCGTCTACTGACCGAGGCTGGCAGGTTCTTGATAATTGAAGGAGGATGGTTGGAGTTTGCGTTGGGTTTGCGATATGGATAGTACTAACCATTGTCTAGGTTGAGGGTGATGTCAAGGAAGTTGGTTACTTTCAGATTGCAGTCGATGGTGAATTTTACAAGCGGCTAGGGGACGCAGGGGTAACCTTGTCAATCAAATACTTCATCTATTGTGTCCAATACTTAATCCGACAAGTGATCGATGTATATCGATAAAAATAGGATCAAGATCGTGGATGAGCTATGGCGGCATGCTTTAAAACTTTAGCCAGGTACCTCGTAGGCTGGATTCAGCAGCAGGATGTCATGACTTAATTTAAAATTCTTTATGATTACGATAAAAAAACACACGAATTAATAATAATAATAAAATGATGATAATATTATATAGGCCTATACGGTATATAATAATACAGGATTTTTTTTTAATTAAAGAAAAACATTTTTTTTTATCATAGGCCTATTAATTAAACATGTTAAATGTACCATTTCGTAACATCTTGTAGGCCTGGTAATGTCCCGCATACTGCAGTTACTGTCCGTTTTCCTATACACAATACACAGTGCTCTCACCATTGACGCGTGACCTCTACAAACAGTGTATGTTATAGGTATATGGGCATTGCCTAGTTAACATCACTGTGTGAAAAATAACCAGCCAATATTTAAACTATTCTCCAAACTTCTAGCAAATATATTTCTCTAACATGACCTAAAATTACAGCTAGGTTAGATGTTCAGAAGGGGTCGCACTTTCGTAGAATATGAGTGAGGGCAAAGCATAGCTAGCTCATAGCTAGCCAACTCCCCGTGTTAATTGAATGGAGATTTGACCGAAAATATTGAGCTATATTGGTAACGGACCGCTCCGTTCTGAAGGATGCCACAAAAAATACGGAACAAGCTACATTTAAACTATTCTATGAAATTCTAGAAAATATAGTTTTGTCACATGTCCTAAATTTTTAGCTAATTTAGGTGTTTGGAGAGGGTCGCACTTTTGTGTTTTAGGAAGGATATGTAAACGACAGATAACACCAAAAATATGAAGAAATTATTTCCAAACCGTGTTAAGTCAACAATCATTATGTTGCTCATTTTCAAGAATGCTGGTTTACAAAAAGCAGGCCATTGTCTCATTTCGTGAACAAAGGTACACATACCATTGTTTCCTTTCGTTTCCTTTATAATCGGTTACCCAACTGAAGCTATAATACCAGCTTTATTGCGATATCGCACATGTAAAACAGACACTTGTGCACAACCAGAGAAGATCCGATTTAATCAGTTGAGCTGTTTCAATGAGTGTTATCTTGGTTTAATAGCTTTTAATGGGGTTTAAGTCCTGCAAAGGTCGAGATGAATTCTACTGTAGACATGACTGCATCATGGCACACTGACAAAATGTCCATCTTGTAGAGAATCCGCGTTTTGTCGGCCGGGATATACATAGAGTTAGAAAACTTGATCCGTTTGATGTCCTCACTTAGAATAGTCTGGAGTGTGTCACTTACCTTTCGGAATTTTATGTTTGCGATCATACCTAGCATATCGTCTTCAAACGCTTTATGCTCCGCGATCTGGGGTGGGCAACGCTTAGTCTTCAGTCCGTGATTACCATCGTCGGGATCATCGTCGCGTCGCTATCCGAGTCGTCATTTTCTCTCTTCAGGAACAGAAGGGCTTTCCATCTCATGCGTTTCAGTAGACTTTCGACATTATCGATTAGCTTTTTCTTGAAGGAGTTGGCCGCAGGCAAGGGGATCTTTTTCAGCGAATGGAGGATGTTTACTGGTTCCATTGTTGATCATTTGCAGAAAACAGGAGCGGTAAATAAATAAATAAATAAATAAATAAATAAATAAATATATAGATATATAAATAAATAAATAAATAAATAAATATATAGATATATAAATAAATAAATAAATAAATAAATAAATAAATAAATAAATAAATAAATAAATAAATAAATAAATAAATAAATAAATAAATAAAAAAGATCTTTAATTACAGTACAATTTAATAGCCCACTGAACACCATAGCTATATTGGCTAATATAAGAAGTTTGTTATCATTCATTTACCTCATTACGCCTTGAACGGGTCTTACATAATTATTTGTTTGTTTTTCGTACATCTACAAGAAACAAGCAAGTATTATATAGACTTGTTTGCTTAGTTTGAAAATCTTCGCTTTCGAAGTTAAAATCATTTACGCTCCTAGTTTTCAAGTTGGGTATTACTCAATTTGACAGAAGAGCGTGTCTTAGATAGTGCTAATATTGCTGACAAAAATAGCATACGTATGTCTCAAGATGTTTTGTCTAGCACTTTTTTTTGCATTATTTCGTCCTAAAAGCATATCATTAGGCAATCAATGTTACTTTCCTTCAATGCTCTAACCGTCATAGAGAAAATGCCCTAACCGTCATAGAGAAAATGCTCTAACCGGCATAGAAAAAAATCTAATAATCGCGAAACTATAATATCGGCATGTCAAAGATGACAACTACAACATGTGTGTTGCAGATGTTGACGTTGTTTATTGTTTGGTGGCATGGCTTACAACAGAGTAGGGCCAAAGGTAAGCTAATAATATACTTACGAGCACTATCTGAGTAATATGATTGTTTGGTTTGGTGACATGGTTTGTTAAAAAGAACGCACCAAATTAATCCAGAAGGTAAAACTACAAATACTAACGAGTACTATAGACGAATTTAATTTCACGCATTCCTACTCCTCAATGGCAGCCATAGCCGCGACGGGGACCGACCTATCTCATCTAAAATGTGAAATGATGCGGCCTTGAAGGGTATTTTAAACTGTATTCTATCACCCGTGTTACACGTAGACAAAAGAATAATGACAGTTTACAACACAAAAGAATCTAACATCGAATTTTAAGCGGGTTTAATCCACCCAATTGGGCACTCACAACACCTGTTCATGTGCATGCGGGGAACCAAAATGGCCGACCAAATCCTGACCACGAATTGGCTCGTTGGATTCGTCTATAGTCGATGCATGTGTGCAAGTGACGTCACGCTACTTTTTTGAGTGAAAAACACGTTTTTGGCCATAACGACCTTGACATGACCTTTGCGCCAGCCATTTTCACATGCCATTTGGCCCCCCCCCCCCCCAACCCAACCCACACACACGGCCGTTCGCCGCCTATGCGTGATGTCTACTTTATCTAGAGCGCCATTAGTTTCGAAAATAACCCATTTTGATTACTAGAATAGACCCACAAAGACACTCCCAATTACCTTTTATCAATTTTTTCAAGTAAACCAGAAGCTTTCGATAAAAAATCTACCCAGGATTTACCGTTCACACTTCTTAGATGCGTAATAATTGACAACTTATGTCCGTCACTGCTTCACTGCACAAAATGTGAATTATACCGTAATTTAGTAAGAATATTGGAACATAAAAACAGTTAAACATGGTTTGTTATAAAGAACGAACCAAATTAACCCAGAAGGTAAAACTACAAATACTAACCAGTCTCTACGCAGGACAACCAATTCTTTTGTTATGCAAGGCTCTCTCAGTCATTTAATGAGGCAATACAAACGATCGAATTTGGTCAGTGTTGAAATGAGCAACATTTTGAGTTACACCTTTTCAATGTAAAATTTATTTTCTCGGCCGAATGAAAAGCAATAATTTTCATATTTTCAGTAAATGTCAGAAACATCTGTAATGCTTGATACTGTATTTTTTTTCAAATCCTAGTGTTAAACTTAGGCGTGAAATTCAGTCATTTAATGTAATATTTTCGATTTTGATTTGCTTCAACTCTGCCCGCGAGCCTTTTTTTGGATCAACCTTTTAGCTTTTCAAAGTAATATAGTTCGTAGGAGCGCTAGGCCTGGAAATTTCTTTGCTATATTGAAGTTCTGGCAAGACTGTAGCGAGGCCGGGCACCCAGAGATATCGATCCACAATGCTAGTAATAGCCTAACATTTCACGCGTGGATTTTGAAAAATTTACAGCCGGCAGTAGCGCTAAATTATGACAAATAGGCCTACATATCAAATTAAAAACAAACCCGAACATAAGGTTTGAAGGGTGTAATGAAAATGCCAACCCGCGATGGGGGGGGTCATTCAAAATTCACCTGGAGATAGGAGGGACAGAAAATTAAAATCCCCTATAATATCACGCGAATTTTGCTAGGTTTGGACAGTGGATTTTCCCATGGACCTCATCCTAGGTAAATAAACAAACAAACAAACAAACAAACAAACAGACAAAATGTTTTTCATAATCACGGAATCCATAGCCCCTATAAATTGAAATTGCAGGCTATCACGGGAGCAAATTTCCAAAATTCACCTCATTTACCAGAACACCCAATTGGAGATTTGGGCTACCAAATCGCTGGTCATGGAAACCTTGCTTTCTGCAAAAGGGACCTGGTTGACAACAATTGAAATATCGATTACTTCTGCTGGTTGCTCTCGAGATAAAGTACAGAGTTTGACATTTTCGGAGCATGAAGGGAAAAAGGGTCAAATAAAAACGGAAATTCTGACAAAACTATAATATATAGACCCACACGATGTGCCTTACAGAGGTGGGAAATATCTTTCTTTAGCAAACTATATTAATTTGAGACGCTAAAAAATGAATTCCGTAAAAAGCTCGCGGGCGAACCTATAAAAAAAAAATATCACACTAAAAGACAAAATTTGATGCTTAATTTTAACACCAGGATTTTAAAAAAATGTATATCAAGCAAATATTGCTTTATATTTGACCGAGAAAATAAATTTAATAGCAAAAAGGTGTATCTCTGAATTGTGCTGATTTTAACATGTATCGATCGACTTTTAGCGCGACTATGCATTTCTAAAGAATCGGTTGTCCAGCGTAGAGACTGTAACGAGTACTATAATAGAGGAGTTGACTTCTGACGTCAATGACTGGCAGTATGCGCACGCATCATCACAATTTCCATTGTTTTTTGCCTTGCAGTATGCGCGCGTATCATATTTTGTTCAGGGCTCGTGTTTTTAAAACTCCAGCCAAATCACAATAAGGCTATTGAACAGTGTAGTGGTTGCATTGTGTTAACTCAAGATTATCGATATTACCAGTCCCCTGGCTTTGTTGATAAACATTTAGGTCACTTCATCTATAAATACCACTCAAAGATGGGGTGCATATATAATTATCGATTCAATCAGGAAGGTACACATAGAAAACGTACATTAACCGTATCCAAAACACTGTCGACAACCAGGCCGAAGAAATGGTCCTGTAGAAACACTTTAAAAGCCATAACGTGTGATTTGCTCCACAGCAACGCCCTCAATTTTTCGAATTTCTACTTTTTGCACCATTGTAATGGCCATTGATATACATAAATGCCATGTGAAAGATTAAGTCTGAAGTGCTTTAATTACAGTAAAATTTAACATCTATAATAAAACCGGAAATCTCCGGTTTAATTTTGAGCTCACCGATCGAGTGCTGAATAGCTCTGAATAAACACATCGCGTGCGTGTGTATATTGAATCGGTGACGTACCGTATAAACTGTATGCATATCGCTATACGTCGTGTTTGTACATCCCATCAGCTGCGTGTAGCTCCGCCAATAATCATGATAATAACACGATCGGCAATATTATGCACGCATTGTAGGCGCTGTCCGTCGACTTGACGCATAAACTGTGTGTATGTCGCTATTCTTACGTCTGGTTTGTGCATCCCATCAGCTGTGTGAAGCTCCCGATAAATAATCATGATAATAATAATACGATCGGTGAGCTAATACACGCATTGTAGGCGCTGATATGAAATAGCAATTTTCTCCGTTTTACCCCATTTGTTACACCCGAAATTAAAAGGGGTCAATGCGATCAATAGCTATCAGTGAAAACTAACATTTAAATAGGATTCTATTTTTATGCAAATCGCATATTGCTTTAAATATTGCCACACATTTCGCCATGTGGATTGATAGAAATCAGACTTGCCCTGTTCGCCTGTACATTAAACTGATGCAGGGGCGTAGCCCTCCTCCTTGCTCCAGCCAGGTGGGCAAGTTCATGTGAAATCTTTCTTTTCATCCTCAGATCCTGTAGCCTTTATTTTTACATTACGTTTAGCATACTGCAGTTACTGTCCGTTTTCCTATACACAATACACAGTGCTCTCACCATTGAGCTGTGACCTCTACAAATCGTGCCACGTTAAAAGGATAGGCATTTGCCTAGTTAACGTCAATGTGTGAAAAATAACCGGCCAATATTAAAAGTACTCTCAAAAACTTCCAGCAAATATATTTCTCTAACATGACCTAAAATTACAGCTAGGTTAGATGTTCAGAAATATTCGTACTTTGGTAAAACAGTGAGTTAGGGCAAGGCATAGCTAGCCAAATCCCGTGTTAATTGAATGGAGATTTGACCGAAAATTTTGGTAAACGGACCGCTCACTTCTGAAGAATGCCACACGAAAACGGTACAAGCTACATTAAAAGTACTCTCTGTTCGATCATCATGATGAGTTTTTTAAATAGTATGCCGAAATTTGGTACTGTAGGTAATTGACAAAGGGTCGTACTTTGCTGATGAGTAAGTGACAGTGAACATGAAAATCAGGGCCCATAACCCAAGTTAGTAGCTAGTTAGTGGAGGCCGTCACGGACTGATTATTGATTATTGAAGTGCCTTATTAATAGATACGCACGATTTAGGGCAAGAAAAAAAACCGGGACACTTTTGGAGACATCATCATCATCATCATCATCATCATCATCATCATCATCATCATCATCATCGACATCATCATCATCATCACTTTCTACATTTTTCTAAACAACATAGGGCCTACCGTTTTAATAAGATTTTTTCTTGAAATGCATGTAACTATAATTATTGTTTAGAGCGTGATGAAATAAAACATCACGATTTTCATCACAAAACAAATATAATGCACAAGAAATCGTTTGTTTTAGAGCGTGATGATGAAATAAAACATCACGGTTTTCATCACGAAACAAAGTAATACATAAGAAATCGTTTGTTTTAAAGCGTGATGAAATAAAACATCACGATTTTCATCACAAAACAAAGTAATAGGCCTACAAAAGAAATACATTTTCGAGAGTGATTAAATAAAACATCACGATTTTCATCACGGAACAAAGTAATACATAAGACATCGTTTGTTTGATTGCAATCAACCGCGACAGTTCGTCTCACACACATAACAATGCACTGCGATCAAATAGGTTGATGACAACATTTGATTGAATGGACTGCACTGCGCCATGATTACGTGCACCGGTTCAAATCCTTTGTTTGGAGCCAATCAATAATTTCACGTACAGCCTCTATGCAAATTAGAGTTTACACACGCTGCAGCTGGGGTAATCGACCGAAGCTGGTTGCCGTTAGTGATCGAATGCATGAGCTTATTTGCTTTATTGAATCGATTTACTGGATTAATTTCCTGTTAACTGGGTTTAATGCCACAAAGGTCGAATCGGGCTTGCCACGGACCATAAGTGCATCATGGTTACTTGGAGAGATCATGGCTCATCTCCTTTTTCAACCAAATCGACGGTAATAACTCTTGTAGTGAGGGATCACTTGAACATTTAACCACAAATTGCCTCAGGCAAAACTCACTTCCTGGGAACTAAATACCACGCAAGGTCATTTTATGTAACTCATTGACCCATTTGTGTTATATAAAGTCTGCACAAAAAGAAACTCAGCTGTTATGAACACGCTTATAGCTTCAGAACTAATAATTGTTTCCACAATATTTCAACATAAAAAGAAGGATTAATTATTTACGCGCATTTTGATATCAAATTTGTCAAATGTCGTTCAATATTAACAACACAGTAGTGCTTTTGAAGAAAAATATCCTAATTTAAAAGTTGCATTTTACATCGATCAATGGTTATTATGCCAGCACGGTAACACGTAAAGCCCGCCATTATCTTCACGCTTATTTTCAAATCAATACAAATAGCTGCAACTTTTAAATTCGGGTATTTTTCTTTCAAAACACTGCTGTATTATTAATATTGAACAAAATTGGACAAGGTGGGTATCAAAATGCGCGTAAATAAATCATCCTTCTTTTTATGTTGAAATATTGAGAAAACAATTAGTAGTTCTGAAGCTATAAGCGTGTTTATAACAGCTGAGTTTCTTTGTGCAGACTTTATATTGCCTTTAGCTATAATGATATCCCTGTGATCTGGTCAACTCATTCACAGATACGAACCTCAGGAGGGAATTACATTTTTGATCAAACGTAAAGATTTTATTTGTCAAACACATGTATCTGCTATATTATTCAGCGTCTATAGGGTGTACACGAAATTGAGGTCACATGTCATTTAGTAATTACTTCCGGTATATAATCAAATTTCGTTGAAATATTTCTGCTTCCGCAAATTACATAGTACAACGATGCCACTTGCTCACTGGAATCAATAGGTAATGGCGCAAAATTTCAATAAAATGCTTCTCCTTCCATAGATTACATAGCACGATGACGCCACTTGGAGTTATATAGTTCTCATTTAAACCATGCTCGCAATACTGTTTTCTTTTACTCATAGAATTATCTCTTGAAGTACGATTATCGGAAAGGGCAAACCCACAAAATCTCAGCAGACTGGAAGTCCGTCGACAACATGGTGATTGGGGAACAGTTTGCTGCTTAAAATTCTGTGTCGACGAATCAAACGTT
Source organism: Amphiura filiformis (assembly GCF_039555335.1). Classification (NCBI taxonomy): domain Eukaryota; kingdom Metazoa; phylum Echinodermata; class Ophiuroidea; order Amphilepidida; family Amphiuridae; genus Amphiura; species Amphiura filiformis. The sequence continues at coordinate 61,604,681 of NC_092634.1, forward strand.
CATCTTGTACGTTTTACGATGGATGATTTGTGTCAACTTGTTGGATACAAAGGAGTTCTTTCATACAGCAATCAACTGGAAGCATCCCTATTGCTAAATGGTTCTCTATCTGCAGTCCACTTAGAACTAGCGTACTATAACTATCGACCGTCTTATACAGCGCTTTCTGACTTCGGTTTTAGTAATTGGTCGCAGCCGTCGTGTGGGTCATCAACTAATTTGTATATTTCTTGTTACTCAGGTTATTATCAATTCTGTTGTTCATTTGATTAACATTTAATATTTATTAGGTAAAACAAAGGCGCCCGCATTTCGTTTTTGACGGCTTATTTTGCGCATTAGAATTTTTTTCACTTATAAAGGAAAAAAATGAAATAAAATAATATAAAACATACTAAGCGGCCATTTTGTTTCCTACATGATGTTATTCGCGTATCGTTATACTTTAGAACAAAATATATAAGTTTGTTTTAAAACAGGTTTACAATTTTTAAATCATTATACTGAGCATACAGTATAAATATTCTGTGGTAAATGACGGTGATTGTTCAGGTATTATATGCTTTATAGAATTAGATCGTCTGACCAGCTAGTATTCTCCTTCTCCTCCTCCTCCTCCTCCTCCTCCTCCTCCTCCTCCTCTTCTTCTTCTTCTTCTTCTTCTTCTTCTTCTTCTTCTTCTTCTTCTTCTTCTTCTTCTTCTTCTTCTTCTTCTTCTTCTTCTTCTTCTTCTTCTTCTTCTTCTTCTTCTTCTTCTTCTTCTTCTTCTTCTTCTTCTTCTTCTTCTTCTTCTTCTTCTTCTTCTTCTTCTTCTTCTTCTTCTTCTTCTTCTTCTTCTTCTTCTTTCTTCTTCTTCTTCTTCTTCTTCTTCTTCTTCTTCTTCTTCTTCTTCTTCTCTTCCTCCTCCTCCCCCCCCTCCTCCTCCCCCCTCCTCCTCCTCCTCCTCCTCCTCCTCCTCCTCATCATGTTTTGTTACCTTTATTTGTTGTTTCTTTGGGTTTTACTTGCAGAGGAAGATTCTTTTCAGTGGAGAATCGTAAATGAACAATTTGGACCCTCTTATCGTGGAAGACTTGAAATACGTAGAAATACTGAGCCGTGGGGATCTGTCTGTGTTGATTCGACTTATGAATACGAAGTGCGAGATATTTGCAAGACCCTTGGGTTTAAATCGAATACTCCGTTAGTTTTTGTATGGGAAGGTAACGGTTCAAGTGCAGTTATCTGGAATAGCTAATCTTTTCCCAGTGCTCAGATTTCAGTTTCCTGGAAAAATGTGCGTTGTGTCAAAAACCGCGTTGTTTAAATCGCCTGTGATCCAGGTAAGTTTAATTATCTTTTTAATGATCTCTCCCCACTTGCCTCCCCTTTCTCCTCTCTCTCTTTCCCTCATTTATTTCCCCGATTCCCCGTATGACTATCTTTCTCCCTCTCTTTACACTGTCTCATCTCTTTTTTTTTTGTATCACAGGAAATAAAACTATTGGTAGGTGGCGTCTTGTAAATGGCACCACTCTGTTCGATGGACGTCTACAATACAGATTCGAAGACGAGGAATGGAAAGCGACATGTATTAGATCAAACCCCATGAATTTGCAGCTTGTTTGCATGGCACTCGGCTTTCCATCGTTCTTGGGATATTACATCATAAGTGAAACTGGAAATGATATCATATATAATATTGGCGTCCATTTAACGTATCTGTGTAGTCAAGATCGCATTTTGAGAATGCGATGTTCACCGAGTAAGCTTTAGCCATTGTTTTACAATTTTATTAAGCCATAAGCCCTAGTCATCCACGAAGAACCTCCTGACATACAGCAATGGGGGGTGCATTTTAGGTTTAACCCTGTTATTAAACCCGTTTCTTTCCAAATCGTGCTTATTCTCTTGGGGAACAAATTACAACAAGACCTTCCTTAAAGATTTTTATGTTGTCCTTTACAATGTTACATTATGTAGGCTACTAGTTTTAGTACTGTTATAGTTCTTCTCAATATCCTCTGGTCATGATACTGCATATACCTAGTCTGTCACCCGCGACGTATAAAGTCTTGTTGAATAACTGGTATAAAGTCGTTAATTTGTTTATTTACAGGGTGTCCCAGAAAAAAAAACAACATTCATGCGTTTATTTCCATATATAAAAATATACAACAACATCAAAAAATCATTACAATTTACAATAAAGTACAAAAGAGTCACAAATAATTATATTGGTGGATTCTGATGTACAAATGTATATGACTCGACTTACGTCCTAATTCATTCGCCCGGTTATTTTTTCTGGGACACCCTTTATACAGAGTTCCCAAAATGTAAATCCCCTAAGTTATTGCAATATAATCCATAAACTACTTGACCAATTATCTTGTTTTAAAGTTTGGAACACAAACTGATTAGTTATTCATTAAGTAAGCGGATTTTTGTCGATACCTTTTTATTTATTTATTAAATTTAAATTAAAGTTGCAGTTTCTCCATAGGGTTGTATGCTTCAATATGTTTTTGTCAACTTTTCACTTTAAGTAAAGTAGGAGCTTAGTGCAACTTTCAAAAATCCGACTTGAAGTCACTCAAGCGCCCATAACTCGACCAAATGATATCGCATAGCATCAAAATGCGCAGGTGAAAGCTGCGCTTTATATACATTAAATAAGTTTTTGCTATATATTTCAGTTCCCGATATATCTGACCATCTATAATCGGTTCGATACTTTATGGGTTGAGTTTAGATGTCATACATAGAAATATTTCTCTATGAACCATTCAAGGAATTACAAATGAAATAAAGGTATTGGGTTCCAGCAAATGAAATTGAAAAAGTTAGTGTTATTTTTCCTTAATAATTTGAATTAGGATGAAAAGCGTGTTAAATTTACTCAGGATAATGCATAGGATTTCAACAGAAACATAAAAGTGATGCACAAGAAGTGTACCCAGTTTTCAAACACAATTGCCCAAGATTGCAAATGTACCGACATCCTACAGATACCCGACTAGCAAATGTACCGACATCCTACCCGATACCCGACTAGTTATTTCTAACTGCTTCAATTAATTCTACACGACATACATGCTCAAAACCGCATCTTGATTCCGTACTCTTACTGAGTGACATCTGTCGTAATTTATACGGAGATAGATGATTAGGGTACACACATGCTTCGATCCCCATACGCCAGTATGGCTTTCGTTACGAATCGAGCCCAAGGTGGGAACTGAATTATTTCTGTTTTTATTTTAGATGATACTATACCCCTCCGTTTGATCAGGAATCCAACTAAACCGGCTATTGTGGAAGTCTCCAATGGCATATCATGGGGAAGGTTCTGTACCGACGGATGGATTCTTCAAAGAGCCCACAGAGTGTGTCGGCATTTTGGATATGACGGAGCCTTAGCTGCGCTATCAATTCCGAATGATGGGTCAGAGTCCAATCAAAAGGAAGTGTTCGTGAGATCTGACAAATGTTACGGGAACACCTTTGATTTATGCCACAAGGGCGAGATAACAGCTAATTGTGAATGCAGGAATGATAACGCTGGAGTGATATGTAGTAGGAATTACACAATGTTAAAATTGTTAACAGAAACTTTTGAAGGAATCGGGTATTAACGTTTGTACAATATTTTTTGTGGGAGCTTAGAGTACACCAGATCTATCGAATTACGAGGAATGTCCTTCTGATATTAAAATTTTTTGATCTTTTAAAATTCGCGATAGAGTACAAATTTTATGACAAATTATTAACGCTAGGTGGTTACCCGTATTTCGCGGTTTTCGGCTATCAAGGTCATCGTGGAAACTTTTCTTTGTTAGTCCAAGGTCAACCCACCCACCAAGTTTTGGATGGGATCACTAAATTCCTCACAGCTGAGCTCAATTGCAGCTTTTTGCAATTTGACCTGACTTTCGCCCTCAATTTGAAATTTGACCCGACCTTTGACCACGGATGACCTAATAAACCTCAATGATGACCTAATAATGATGACCCAAACCTAATAATGATCTGAGCTCTCTTGGCCACCCACAAGTTCGAGCTCCGTTATAATGAGCAATTTGAAATTTCTACCTTTTTTGACCTCTTAAACGTAGGTCTGACAAAAAGGTTACAGCAGAAAACTTTTGTTTGTTAGTCCAAGATCCAAAAACGCACCAAGTTTGAGCTCCATAAAGGCAATTTGAAACTTCTACCTTTTTTGACCTATGACTTTCTTTCTTCCCCATATGAAGCTGCACCCACCCACCAAGTTTGAGGAACGTGCGACCCCTAGTCTCCGAGAAAAGATGCGGACAGACAGACACACAGACAGACAGACAGACAGATTCCAGTGAATTATAGTAAGATTTGATATTAAAATTTTTGATATTCAACAGTCCTTGGATTAAACTTTATAAATCTAATACAACTGTATGTACTTAAAGTGTATGAATCTGGGATCAAAAGCCGACGATCAAATTGAAAAAATTGACCTTTTCATCCCAGCTACACACACTTTAAAGGGCCGTAATAGGTGACCAGGCCAGCCAAGCACCATTTCTGTCACCAATAGCACCCATAAAATTTGACCTTATTGACATTTTTTCTATTTCTAAGATTCAAACCTGTTTACAAGTTGTCAAATTCCTTATACGAGATTGTAAAAAATGTCATTATCCAATAATGAGCACCCCCCTGGTGTATGTAGTTGGGGCCGTCAATACGGCCCTTTAAGTACATATCATTAGATGTATAAAGTTTATTACGAGGACTGTTAAATATCAAAGAATTTTAATCTTTGCCATAAAATGTGCATCATATCGCGAAATTAAAAATATTAAAATTATTTGATATCAGAAGGATATTCTTCGTATTCAGAATGCAACGTCCAAAAGTTGCTACCAAAGCCCTTATTTTATCTTTTGTGCGTAATTATAGAAGGCCAGTGGATTCACTCTATCATTATAAAAATTATTTGAAGAAATCAAAGAGCCCTATGAATAAAAATTGTAGTGTAATTCACGACAGATACAATTTCTTTTAATGACAACAATTAATTTTTGTAATCGGTCAAAAAACAAACGTTTGATACCAATTTTGAATTTTAATAGCCTAAATCGGTAAATATGCCACCTCTCGCCCTTTTTTAGGTCAAGGTTGTTTTTACAATCATGGAGCGAACCATTGTTGAAGCATGTTCAAATAACTCTAGAGAAAGAATAAGACCATGTACTGTTGAAATATATTTTGTTGATTTCGAATGAAAATGTCATGAAGTCCTCAAATTCCCAAAAGCAAAACAAAACATTGCGAAGCAGATATTTCTCGACTTGTCATGATCATATCAGGGTCTTTATTATTTGTTTGAGACTTTTTCCAAACGTTCGTGCTATTTATACATAAAACGGCTAATCTATCTTTACAAAATACATCATTTTTATGTAAACAAAAGGCTAAAGATAGCACTATGAGATTTTATGATTTATTATTAAACTCCTTTTAATTATTAAACTCCTAGCGGTAAAACCCTCGACTCGTAATCGACGATGTTCCGAATCGTTGGTTCGAGCCCAAGTGAAACCTGTGCTGTGGAACATTTTTTTGCTTCAAAATACATGATCACATTCCGAAACGAGTTACTTGTCGGTAAATCGTGTATCGTATCCTTAACAGGATCTTTAAAAGTAATGATAAAAAGTATTCATTTTCAGAAAGAAAACGATTAACCTTGATTAATGATTTATTTTTGCTATCGCAAGTTAAAGAACTAATGAAAAAGGAGATAAGATGAACAAATAAGTCATTTGGCACCCCCGGGAATCGACTCTCCGACCCCTCGCATGCCACGCACAAGATCACCGGCCCGAACCCACGGCGATTTCGCTGGTCCGGTCAGAGATTCCCTGAGTATATATATAATTATGTGTGTTACAGTTTGGTTAGGGTTATTTAAAAATTCCTGTACAAAGAAAGAAAAAAAAGTAGATTCCTATGTCTTTGATATTATTTATTTTTTACTAACATTATATATTTTGTGACTGCAATTTGGCGTTTTCAATGCGTTTTAAGCTTATCATGAAATTAAGGCAAATATCTGGCCACGCTCTTTTTAGAATTTTTACCTGATCGGCGGCTTTTGCAGGCAACAGAATGCAGATTGGCTCACGATAGATGTCGTATTCCTCTATGTGGGTCACTTGATGATAAAATTACTTTGAATTCCTTGTAACAACATACAAATTTTCGTCTGGAAACAGGGTTTCGGACTAATTATGGAATAGCTGTAGTCTTCGGCGCCGTATCAAATCTCATAAAAAAGGCACGACTGGCGAGTGTTTTTATGTTTCCCGCACCGTCTACGTTTATACTATACTTCTTTGGAAACGTTGACCTATGACCATTCTTTGTATAATGCCCTGCTATGACCTTGATGTGTACTCTTGATTGGGTACTGTTATAGCATCCACTTTAGCACCTGGTCAGTAGATAATCCTACAGAGATACAGTCGTTTAACTATCGAGTGAACATGGTGAAAGACCCATTATTGATTAGGCGCGTATATTAAAAGCACAGGTCCTTTGTGTGTATGGTAGAAAATTATAAATATTAGAATGTTTGGAATTTTGTAACTAAAATAATAACTGCATTCTGCATTGTGTATTTATTTATTTATTTATTTATTTATTTATTTAGGTCTATGCTTATTATTTTTTATTTACTGACTTATTTATTTATTTATTTATTTATTTATTTATTTATTTATTTATTTATTTATTTATTTATTTATTTATTTATTTATTTATTTATTTGGTAGATTAAAAAAGTAATTAATATTATTCCATGGTTCATCGGTTTAGTATTGATTGTTGATACCTTGATTGATTGATCGACTGATGAAATCTTGATTGATTGATCGATTGATGCCATTTCACATATATTCCTAGTTTATAGGCCCCTATGGAACGTCTATTAATTTTGAAAAACATCGTACAATTGATAAATAGTTCTATAAGTATTGATTTATTCTATTTACCAATATCAATGATTACTATCAAACTTCTCACAGCTAAAAGTTAGTTGGCTCAGTGGTAATGCACTCGTCCCGGGTTCGATTCCCAGCTCTGCCTGTTTTGTTTTTTCAAGGTTGAGAAAAAAAATGCAATTTCTGAACTGCAAACTTATTTGGCCCGCGATCTGAGCTGGTCCTTTTCTGATGGTTGTGTCTCTTACAGGCACACTCCCTCTGGAATCCAGACCAGGTTCCCGCCCAGTATATATCCCTTATTGTGGGAGCCCTATAACGCTATATCGCCTCCATGTCATTGGCTTCTTTGATAGCTCACAGTTGGTTAGAGCACTGGTTTAGATACCTAGTGGTCCAAATCATAGTCAAGGATGAAATATTGTCTTCCTTGGCCTCCTGGAGGGAGAAAATAAATTACGCGTATGCCATTAACCTAAATACTAAGTAACTGTTAACGCTTTCTTGTTAACATTGAGGACGCACGCCAGCAAAAACAATCTCTGCGTCATCAGATCGTGTAATCTATCATTTTTAATACCGTCCTCGTGGCTGACGTCATTATCATCATCATCATCATCATCATCATCATCATCATCATCATCATCATCATCACCACATTTGCCATAATTACATTTTAATCACATTAAAAAAATTTCAGACACTAATACCGTACCAGTAACAGCATGGAATGTAAGCCTTGTACCAGCCGACGAATATACCACCAATCTATTCACGATTGATGTCCGTAGTCCATCAAACGTCACGGAATGGTACAAGTTATGTTCGAAAGATCTCATCATTCACGCGGCTGTAGGCCTACTCGATTTTTATCAAATTACGTGTGAGGCAACGAGAAATCATACTATTCAATATTCATCGAATTCGGCACAAGTTGCAATTTTATTGGATAATCAACATAATTATTGGAAGCCAAATATTGCTCTTGTAAGTGGCACCTGCGCCACTTATGGATTGTTTCATAGTCATCTCTATTGCCCAAAAGGTTTGAAGTGTCCAATATTCCTCTATGTGTGCGAGTGTGAAGTGTGTGTATGTTGAGTGCATAAATAACTTTAACAGGTTTCGTACTTAGTAAATATACTTTCTGAGGTATAAAATCGAACTGATTTATTACGATTTATTTTTCAGACTTACAACTTGATGATTTAGACATGAACACAGCTATTTCCCACGAGGAGAGTTGTGAAGGACGGTGCAATCATAAAGATCATACCACGTGTCGATGTGACGTAGACTGCCTACAGTTCGGAGACTGTTGCATAGATTATAACTCTTCTGGTGACTTAACGATAACTGACAGTATTAAATCGAGGTATTGGGTAGATCCAAAGTCACATGCGTGTTATAAAATGCGGGGATCTGTACAAGTCCAACTGGTAGCTTCATGTCCATATTCCTGGAAAGAAAACTTCATTAAATCGGCATGCGGTCGACTTAATGATGGAATGCCTGTTTTTGACGATTTTGGCTACAACTTTCGTAACATATTCTGCGCCATTTGCAATTATCGCGAGCCTATGAAAGTTCACCCTTGGAATATGTTTTCTGTAGACTCTGCTGAGTGCATCAAATCAGCTCTCGATACCGGGGGGACATTATTTGGAAGTGCAGGATTTTATGACATGGACAAGCAGAATGAGTTCAAAGTCGGGAAACGCATTCGTGTGTGTTTCAATGATGATTGTCCAACATCTTTAAATTTATCAATGTCCGCAGCATGTAAATCATATGTACTCAAACGATGTGATCCAAGCACATGTGCTAAGTACAAAAATCCGCATTGTGCGATATGTAATGGTTATACCTCGCATGCCTCTTGTACGAAATGAAAAAATCTGTTGCACTTCTCAAAAATCGTTGTATCGAAATATGTGGGCGTTCCGCAAAGTAGATGAAACTGCTCCAACTGAAATTCAATGTTCATCTGGAGAATTGCTTGATCAAGTGACAAAATTATGCCACACGATTACGTGTAGACCTGGATATTCCATTTCACTTTCTGGTCATTGTGTTATAGATAACCAGTCACATTTACATATCATTAACAATTGGAACTGTTCAAAGCAAAAAAGTGTGTTTTTCTTTGGAAGCTCATCGTCGCACTTTGAAACAACTCGATGTTTGAAAGAAAAATTGGGCAAACCTTGGAATAGAAAAGTAGATGAAAATGATTACAGTCATATGCAGATGATAAACGACAATCAAAAGGAGTGGACAGCTTTTGAATTTGGTCCAGAGAACGGGTTTGAACTATTTCGGATGATCGAAAATAAAGCACAGTTGATCAGACAAAATCGGTCTTTCTGTGGTGTAACAAACGTTGATGCCTTGATATCATGCGAACAAAGATCACGCGACGAATCAATAAATACTGGGTGCAAGGAAAACTGGTATTCTGGGACCCCGTTTGAATTTCTACATGTTCCGTCTCTCCTCCAGGAGAATATGGTGTTATACGTAACCGACAATATCTATATAACCACGATATATATGATTTACTATGAAAAGCGCATATTGGATTCTCCCGATGCATCCGGTCAACGTACAGTACTAGTGTGCGGTCATGAAGTTGATAACCCGATTCTTGAATGCACATTCATAACTTTAAACGCCAACGAGTATACTATCAATGGAAATGGCACGATTCTGATCTATAAAGATCTGGAAATTAAGAACGAGGACTTCGCGCTTTTATTTGACGGTAAGGCGCAGGTTTGCATTAATTCGTTATTGAAAGAAGAAAGATCGGATTCTCGTGTCTTCAACCCAAGTGATATTGTCAGTATTGTAACGTCCTCTTTCTCCCTCACTGGATCACTTGGAACACTTACTACGTACATAAAATTTAAAAAGCTTCGTAATATTTATGGCAACGGAATCATATCACTTTCGATTTCTCTCTTTTCCGCTCAACTATTTACAATTTTCTCCAACATGGCACCACTTTCAGATACACCATGTATCATATTTGCCATTATAACTCATTACTATTGGCTGGCTATGTTCTCGTGGACAACTATTTTGGCGGGAATTCTGCTCTACAGATTTGCATTGCATGAGATGCAGAAATTTAATGATGGTTTTAAGACTCACTTCTTGCTACAACTTACGGGTTGGGGTTTACCATTGCCTATTGTTCTCACAACGGTGTCTCTGCATTTATGCCAGTGCCTTCATTCAAGTGTGTATGATACCAGCTCATGTTGGCTTCGATCTGGACCGACAACTCTGCTTGCATTTGGGATACCCGTAGCGATATGTCTTATTATCAACATCATCCTTGTAACTGTGACGCTTATTAAACTACGAAAAGCAAGACTTCGATCAAACACACTGCAGCAAAAATCGTGCAATGAAAATGGATGGAAAGAATGTATTATTTTTGCCAAGGTAAGCTAACGTCTGGCATGTAAGAGGAGAGGGGTGACGTTGTTGCAGTTCTTCTATTTTATTGTGTCTTGCTAATTGAATAAAGAAGGAATCCACTTTGGCTGTAAATCAAACCATCATAAATTTTACGCTCATTTGAGCATAAAAGTAATGGGCTATTGTGGTGTTGACGAATAAGAACTAACACTGGTAAGGCCCTACCAATCGGGTATGAGGAATCATCCACCAAGTCCACGAATTCCTCGACTGGATGGTTGGCGAAGCCTGACTTTCTCGAGATGTGTTATATACAAAACATTTATAAATACCATTTAGCCATATAAACCAAACGACAATGTCACTAATCATCATTCACATTATTGTCTTAGGTTTCCTCTGTGCAAGGTCTGAGCTGGATTATGATGTTTATAGCCAGCGCTGCTGATGTGGAGATAATCTGGTGGATTGCTATCTTGATTTCGTCTCTTCAAGGTGTCCATGTATTCTTCTCGTTTGGATTTAATAGCAAGGCTCGTCAGATGTGGAAAGAGTCGTAGATGAAATGTATCGAAAACGTTGGATATCTTCTAGTAGCGTTTAACACTTTAGTTGTGTAAATCATCTTATTAATAATTAATTAGAGTTGTTCTCACTTAAGAATACGTTTTTGAAACCTGCAGTTCATAGGTCACGCGCGCTGCATCTTGTCAAAGCCTAAGACTAAGGCCATTAATATAAGGATCGCCAATGCCAGCCCATAAAAAATATACAATATTTCAATGAAGGAGTAAGGTCGGGTAAACTGGCATGTAATGGGAAAAGTCAGACCTCAGGATTACCAGTCGAGAGTTAAACTAATGGACTACCTGAGTTCACAATTATTGGTGTATAGGTAATCTTACCTAGTCATGGTAGCATACTCGATTACTCATGTCACAGTGGCCAACTATATATCAAATCATTAATATTAAATAAAATCACCTGCTACCGAGTTTATTCAGCAAACACACAAATTCACTATTTATTTAATATTGATTAATTAGTGCAGTATGGCTGTTAATCAAATTATAATATAAGACCATACAAGAATTAAACTTAATATTATTACCAAGATTTCTCTGTTACTTAACTAAGCCTTGAGATCTTGATTACCTGACGTTCTGATGAGATTCCTTTGATGGTCTCAGTTCTTGATCCAAGATAAAGCAATTTTCAAGATCCTGTCTACCCAATGGAAACCCCTGATCTACCACAGCATCAGTCTAAGTCCTGAATACTATGTTTTCACTATCCTACCTGCTATGCTAGTGTTTTCAAATGGTCATCTATATACAAGGTGTCCCATAAAAAGGTTACATGTAGAAAATGAACCGCATATTTTGATGATACAACAAAACAATGTCATTTTTACAGATATTATTTATTGATCCTTCTTGTAACGGTTTCCTAAGTTTCAATTCCGTACCTTAAAAGCAACTTAACCTATGAGCACAAGATGGCAGGGCTGACAAGAGTGGCTAACCATCAAAATATCGCACAACGAAAGTTGAACACACGCACAGATTTTTTCTTTATTACTTTTTATGTTTGTCTTATTTTTCATTGTTGAACTTATTGCACAAAAGAAACTTATTGAACAATTTTAATTGTACAAACGAAAATAAATCAGTTTTAGAACTTTTTGGACTCTTGGTGGTATTAAATAAAGGAAGATGGTCATTAGAGAAGAACACGTTTTTGGTGAAAGCAGTTCTGAACGCTGTAACTCCTGTCATCAACATCGTGTTTGGATTTTGTTGACTTGAAATCGCATGCTCTTTATTTTTACATTTCTGACTGAACTCTTGAAATAAAACTGAACAAGTTTTATTCTTTGTTTATCAGAATAAAATACTGCATCTGCCATGCTATGGCTGCGCCTACTCAAGTGCCCCGCCAAATGCACAAGAGCTGTGACGGACAATGAACCGCGTGTTGCATTATGTCTTGTAAAGAGCTTGCTCAGGAATGCGTGGAATGCGGACTAAGTACGTAGGTTGTGAACTTGACATTCACAGGGGTACTAGAAGAGGGTACAAAGATTGTGTCATGAAAAGGATATTTAAATTTGTTAGCATTAACTTAGATTATTTTCAAAAATCTACATGTAACCTTTTTTTTGGGACACCCGGTATATTGAAAGTAAGCTCCTCTCTCGGAGATCACTTGATCAACCTATCTGCTACACTTGACACTTCTTTGAGTTGACAAGACAATCAAGCACTATTGGTTTTCACTACTGTCCGATATGTCCCCTTCTAATTTGGGCTCAAACAAACGAGGCGATACAAAAAAAAAATCGCTATTTAATACCAGCGCATATGTTGCTAATGCGAGCGACACATGCGAACTTGAGCCGTATCGGTTCTTTTGATAGGTCACGACTGCCGGGCGCCCGCACGCCATGTACGTACTGTGTTATGCACATCGTACGCGTTCGACTAATATTCCCATCGTAATAATAAAACGGCACTTCCAGCGTTTTATTAAATTAAAATATCGATTTTTGACAAAACAAGTCTTGGTTTTTGCAGGGTATCTTAGTTTACTAAAGTATATAGCAATCGTGTAAAAACAGAACTTTGAAAAATATTGAGGGCGTCCTCCGCAGCAAATGTTATAATATGGCTTAAGCCCAGACTTTCAATTTATAGTATTTAAAATTCAAGTTTGAAACCAATCTTGACGAATCGTGCGCTGTTTCACCGTTAACAAGTTCACACTCCTCGCTGTTTTGATTGTAACTGAATCCGCTACAGTCTAGATGCATTTTACAGTACGAGGCACATCGTGTAACACTTTCTGCCGTGGTAGATGAAGATACATCAAGATGACGCTGGTCAGGGAGGATTCCGTCTGTGGTATATGTGTTAAAATTGACTGATAAAGAAGAGGAAACGGAGAAAAGGAAAAAACATTGTTGTCATCATTGATTTTCGGATTTATATTTTGCCAGTAATAGCTAGAAAATTGGTCTTACAATAAAATTGTACTGATCATTATCATAATGGATGAAGTGTGGATATTCGGAAGATTTTATTTTAAACACATCGACACTAGGGGGGGGGGGGTCTTAAAACTTGAGAACTAGATGCGTCAAAAACCAGGAAATGAAACAATTGAAACTATTTTCCCAAAATGTGACAGTTCCAGGCATTAGCGCCAATCCGGCCAAAATTGTTAAAAAGTGGCTGAAAAGAACAAAAAAAAATGGAGCCCCCGGGATTGACGCACATGGCTCCAGGTTTTGGCGCAACATGTCACATTTCCAGAATTGTAATAGTTCATGGTTGTTTGACGCCACCAGTCGAAAAGTATGTATTGTATGAATTCCGGAATCTTAACGGGGTCCACGGTCATAAGTCAACATTCGATATTCAGTGGCGCTCGGGCTGGGTGTGGCAGGGAAATAAGAAAAACACCACTGCATGTGTGAGGGACTTTAATACGCTCAGGTTATGAATGTGACACTTTGACATTTCAAATTTACCACAACCTGATATGTATTTTATTTTACATAAGCTAAAAAAGATTCATTCATTCATTCATTCATTCATTCATTCATTCATTCATTCATTCATTCATTTTTTAATCATTCATATTATTTATTATCTATATAATTTTATTTATGCTTTCATTCACTTAAGTTCGTTCAAGATTTCATATTTATATCAATATTTAATCAGTAATTTGATCATCTGGTGGATCGTAAAAATTATCAACATTAAGATTCTGACACCTTTGTGACTGTCATAGATGTGCTAACATGACAAAGTAAGACCTGTTACATAAATCCGAAATGTCTCTACTATAGTAAAGAAATTAGCTATATGTATTTGAACGGACCTCATCTTTGTCAATATACTGCTGTTTTTTCGCATTTTTTGCGCAAATTTGTCATTTCAAAAATACCAAGTGACCATTTTAATGACTTATCATTCTCTTTTAGGTAATTTATAAACAATTTTAATTTTATACACTTCAGCTGGGATCACTCAATGTGCATTTTATTAAAGCAACATACACAAGACGATTTATTGAATAAACTGGTCTAATTACTTTAAAAATACGAACATACTTCACCCCCATATTTTTATTAGTATGTGCTCATTTTTTACACACCAAGCTCAAGTATTATAGTCCGTCCTAGAGTGATTCTCTGGCCATGTTGTAGATGGTTTCTAAATTATTTTCAAGCACTGCTATTCAGCGCGGGGACCCACGAAAAAAGTATTGACGTCACTACCGAACTTTAGCCGAACCAAAGAATAATCAATATTAAAAACTTAATCGTGTGAATAGAAAATAATAGCAGCAACTTCTGAACTTACCAAAAGAGCAGAATCTCCAGTCCCCAGGATTAACACTCCCGCTCTCACTACCGGAAGCGTAGGCAACGTAATTAATTGGATGTGGAGTCGAATATTGATGTGACATGAAAGGTGTCTGTCCATTTTGACCAACCTCAATTAAACCATCTTTAAATGAAACATGAAACTCCCGATGTTCATTAGAGTTCAGCATACCAGGCGTTGATACTTCTATATCTGCCGGGCAACTACTGACATGCCTGTCACATGGGTAAATACGGGATTTGGAGTTTCCCCATCCTCCAATTACTAAGAAAAAGCAAAAAAAATGTTACTTACATTTGTCAAAAATGGTGGATAGGAATGCTTAATAGAGCACGATTATTCAGCACAATTGAATGAATTAGCTGGCAACCAAATTGGATAATTGGATTGGTTTATTTGCTGGCTCTAAATGTTGCATTCTAAGTTGTTTAATACCCAATGCCAAATTTAAATTGACTCCATAGGATCACAGAGAGGTTTAATATAAAGGGGCTAAAATTCAGAAAGCACCCTCAAATAAAACACACTATTTGTCTGGTCCTAAAAGATTACAATTATGTATACATAATTATGATCCATGTGATCTATAGTGACAGAGTTATTGGAAACAAAAGGTCCTATCGAGTGGGATGTTGTGCATATGGTAAAAAGTTTAACAGTCAGCAACCTGGACAACCGATTCTTTTGTTCTGCTTATCGCGCTAAAAGTCGATCGATACATGTTAAAATCAGCACAATTCAGAGATACACCTTTTTGCTATGAAATTAATTTTCTCGGTCAAATATAAAGCAATATTTTTTTTCTTCAGTAATGTCAGTTAAAAACTTGGTGCTTGGATATACATGTAAAAAAAAAATCCTGGTGTTAAAATTAAGCATCAAATTGTGTCTTTTAGTGTGATATTTTTGATTTTTATAGGCCTTGAGTTCGTCCGCGAGCTTTTTACGGAATTCATTTTTTAGCGTCTCAAACTAATATACTTTGCTAAAGAAAGATATTTCCCACCTCTGTAAGTCACATCGTGTGGGTCTATATATTATAGTTTTTTCAGAATTTCCGCTTTTATTTTACCCTTTTTCCCTTCATGCTCCGAAAATGTCAAACTCAGTACTTTTATCTCGTGAGCAACCAGCAGAAATAGTCGATATTTCCATTGTTGTCATCCAGGTCAATTTTCCATTGAAAAGCAAAGATTGCCCGACCAGCGATTTGGTAGCCCAAATCCCCAATTGGGTGTTCTGGTAAGTGATGTGAATTTTAAAAATTTGTTGCCGTGATAGCCTGCAATTTCAATTTATATGGATTCCATGATTATGAAAACCATTTTGTCTGTCTGTTTGTTTCTTTACTTAGGTTAGTCCGTATTAAGAGACGCACGCTTGAGGTCCATGGGAAAATCCACGGTCCAAACCTAGAAAAATTAGCCTGTTATTATAGGGGATTTTAATCTTCTGTCCCTCCTATCTCCAGGTGAATTTTGTATGACCTACCCCCCCCCATCGCGGGTTGCCATTTTCATTACACCATTCAGATTTGTGTTCGGGTTTGTTTTTAATTTGACATGTAGGCCTAGGCCTAACCATATTTGTCATAAGTAAGCGCTATACCTAAATGTATAGCTATGCTATATATTATTATGTACGAGTATGTAATATCATGTACATGTAGGCCTATGTGGGTGGGCGCAGAGGTGTGTGAGGTGGGTAGTGGGGGTGTATGTAGGGAAACGTTGGGGTGGTACTCAACACACATTAACCATGACTTTCAATGCAAGGCTTATTGTTGCCACAAATGTTTTTTTCTTAAGGTTATTTAATAGGTTTTTATAAACTTCCATGTTTAACCTGGTATTGTTCTGGCTGCTTCATTAGGGCCTATGACTTTCGGTGGGTTTCCAAAGGCAGTTTCAAACAAGCACAAACAAAAGGCACCATACCCAGTCACCTTCATGACAATTGAAACACTACGTCAAGTATTAACATCCAAGTTATTCTGTTTTTAGGCAAGCAATTTTAAATAATTGCTTGAACAGGTTTTTGTTTAAAAACAAAAACCTGTTTAAGTTAACAATTATAATGAATGGTTCTTATAAGGCACAATCTCTTCTGATGAAGAACTCAAAGCGCGTAAAGCACGAAATTTACAAACAAACATAAAAACAATCAATTTATAAAGATTGGTTTTAAGCTGGCGTTTAAATAACGAAAGTCTGGGGGCGTTACGAAGGTTATTTGGAAGTGTGTTCCAAACAGTTTGCTTGATCATAAAACATACAGCGTAATATTTATGTTTTGTAAATGAAAGTTTTGTTTAAAATATTGCCCAATTGCATGTAAGATTGTTGGGCAAAGTTGTTTTGAGGAGAAGGAAATTTCAACACATTGGTCCGATGATCACGGTGATGATGAAATCAAATAATTAATCACTCACGTGATGAAAGATCCTCATCGTGCTATAAACATGATCAGTAGGAGCGCTATTAGGCCTGCGAATTTCTTTGCTATATTGAAGTTCTGGCAACACATGCCGGTATTCATATTAAACCCAGGTGGTGTATGACGTGCAGTCCCCGTGTAATTGAATGGGATTATTTTGAAATTTTAAAACGCTTGAAATATCACAAACAAATAGGCCTATGTTGATAAATAATATAAATACAAGCTAAAACCGTTGGGGTTCGATAATGAACCCCACAAAACTAACCGAGTATATGGAAAATGCCATACGGCCGGGCGGTTTCACGAGTTGCCGGCTCGATCATGTCATCCGCCGCCTGATTAAACCCAGAGATATCGATCCACAATGCTAGTATTAGCCTTAGATTTCACGCGTTGATTTTGAAAGTTTTTCAGCCGGCAGTAAAAAATGGTGAAATCAAAAATGGAAATTCTGACAAAACTATAATATAGCGCTCACGGTGATGTGCGTTTATAGAAAGTTGGGAAAAATCCTTCATTAGCGAACTATATTACTTTGAAAAGCTAAAAGGTTGATCCAAAAAAAGGCTCGCGGGCAGAGTTTAAGCCTATCAAAATCGAAAATCTTACACGAAATGACTGAATTTCACGCCTAACCCCCCCCCAATATTTTACCAGGGTGATGGTCCATACAATCAACCCCCATGTTGACGCCTGAATATTCTGACCAAATTAACCTCATATTTCCCAATTTTAGCTCCAAAAGTGCAAATTTCCGCCCGCTTCGCGCAAATTTATTCCACTTTTGTACCATATTTCACCAGTTTGGCTTCAAAATAGCAACATTTTTCACGCGCTTCCCGCGAATTTGTACATTACACTTATTCTGTCGTCAAAAGGTGCTGGGTTCAAAAAAATTTTCCAACCCCATCCCCCCCCAATCGCAAAAAAAAAAATTTACGCTACTGGTAATATCGGAAAGCTGCCTCAAAGCGAGCTTGAGTTAATGAGCCACTCAATTACAAGTACAAGAATAAATCTAAATCATCGTGGAATGAATTATAGAAAATCACCGAATATCTAAATTATGACGTGTTCTGTTTCATTTTAACGGGTCACATTGTCAATAGAAGATTTAAAGACTCACCTATTTGATAGGTATTTGACAGGGTCGATTTCGTTGAGGTCAGAGCAAGATGAACACCATTACTAGTTTTGACTTTGAATCTGAACTTTGTAACGTCGGAAAGAATCACAGAGTCTATAAACTTATATTCATAGGCAGTACTTGTTTGGTAAGAGGCACATCCTTGTAAGGGCCGAGTAAAAGAGACAACAAATATGGAAAGGTAAAAATATGATAATTACATATAATATGATCATTGGGGTATTATTAAAAACTAGGTCTAAAATGCAGTTATCAGAAAAGTATGAGCTTTTTTCACTAATAGCGTCATTAAAATATAATTGCGTGGGTGAATGATGCTGCCAATCGTGCTAGCAATATTTTAAGCATGATAAATATATCAGGAAAATGATACAATCACGTGGATTAATTACTTGCTTTCGTTTCATGTAGGCAAAAAGTTACTCCCAACGTGTTAACTTGCTGCGAAAAACATCTTCAATTATTAACATTGATTAAATTTTGACTTCCAATCACCCAATTCTTCATTAAGAATGCGATAAAAAGGACCATACCCATATACGTAATCACAGTCCGTTTCGAAAAGAGTAGGGGTTGTTTGTTAGGTATCTATTAACTATGCAATAATAAAGCAGCAATAATATATCATAATTCCATGGATCAAATCTAAGCAGATTACGTAATTCAATGTTTTTAATGAACTTCTTTAAGCTTTACAAGGGGTAATAAAATTGTTCTTACTTGAACAGGATTTTCCATCTGCCTCCAAGAGATATTTTGCTTGACACGAGCAGATATAGCTTCCAGGTGTATTAGTACAAATATCTTCGCAATTATCAGTGTTTCTAGAACATTCATCAATATCTAAATCCAGATCGAAAAGAAATGTACATACTTGTGGTTTAACGGAAAATGTTGAGATTGAAATTGGCAAAGCACATAGTTTTTTCTTTAAAGGAGTATTTCTTGATCTTTTATTTTCTTTCTTGTGCAGGCATCAGAATCTTGATCTCAATAACAGCATTAGTTACTAAAAAATTACATAAATGTGCTGAATTAATTTTGACAGTTTTGTGCAAAGTTTCGTGTTTAACGTTTGACGCGATTCACTCTCAATAACAAAGTTTACCTTAACATTAATTATTTTCATCAGTTTTGTTTTAAAATAACTTAATAGAAAGAAGACAGCTTGGAACGGTGTAATAGAGGGAATCTGTGGAGTTTTTTAATACTTTACCTATTTCACAGGTGCTGCCTTCATAGCCAGGTAAACACTCGCATTGATCCGGCGCCCAAATACATATTCCATGTACACATGTAGGACTGCAAATAGCTAATTATGTATTCAATACAAGAATGAAGGACGGTATTATTTAAAAGCACTCAATATTGTGGCATTTCCATAAATAATATTTTTTTTAAAACAAAATGTTAATCCTGTTGGCAAATCAATTCGACGCCAAAGGAACAATAAGTTACGTAATGTATTGACTCTCCATGTATAACCGCTTTGGGGTGAAAGTCTAGTTACTTTATTGCAATCATACAACCCGAATTTGCACCACAGAGTATGTGTATAGTGAGCCAGCTTATCCGTTTTTAGCGTGTTACACATTATAACCACAGGTACAGCACTATACGTTTATTGCCACACAGAATAAACGGAATTGAAATTCATCGAAATCTATGGATATTAAAGTATAATCTTTCCATAATTTATGAGCTGCACTATAAACAGATTAGGTACCGCGATGACATTAGTCCCGGAGGTCGAGCAGGTAATATAACTCCCCGAACTCGAATTTGCCACTGGGATAACACATTACCTACAAAATTGATACGGCACCGCGTAGCATCGCACCATTGATTAATATCAAAGAATAGGCAAAAATACCTCAAAGGAAGTTTCCGGCAATCGCAATATTATGCTTTATATGCTAGAAATATAACTATCAAGCACGCGATATTCAAAATTCCCGGGCGCCGAAGCTATCTGGGGCAATGACGTCCCAGTAATACAATGAGGGCTACCGACATTGAGCACAATTAATAATCATGACGTCATTGCCCTAGACAATTTCGGTGCGGGAATTTTGAAAATCGCGTGTTGAGAGCCGGCTGTTGTTATTCGTTTTATGGTCAATATGAGTTTGATTTAAATAAAACCATGTGATTCGTGCTTGATTATTCTAACATATACGACATAATGTGATTGTGACTTCTTTTAACATTCTAATCGTAATTCTATGGACATGTCCCATTATGCAGAGTACGTGCACGTTTTACTCGCACCTGTACGATAAGTGTCTTTGAAAAGAACGGTATTGTATTCAATATATTGCACACAAAATACAGACATGACATGTGGTGAGCGTGAGCGTAGCCTACTTAGTGAAGGGCAATACATTGACATATCGCTATGGTAATTAATGATACAGGGTGTAATAACAAACAAACAGAACCCTCATTTGCCCCTCTTGTTCTGCTAGTTTAGAAAAGTTGATCAAATATATTTTGGCATACAAAGAAACATGTAATCGTTAGCTTTAATAACCTCAAAAAATATTTCAATCGGCTCATAACTTTTGAAGATATACTCTTTTAAAGAAATGTACCCGTTTTACATTCTGTCCACGGAGGAGGTTTGGCTACTTCAAAGATTGAAAAGTAGTTCACATACTATGCATGAATATCATACAGTCCGCAATGATAACTTTATAAATAACTTTATTTAGGGAATGGCTTTACCGGTACCCCGCGCGGTGGGCTTATGGGCTATATAGATTTTGTTAAGTGTCGTTAATTTGTGTGTAAAATGGATGTGGGATGGGACTTCTTTTGCTATACTTGCAATTAATTATATTTTCATGGTTATTTATGCCTTTTTGTTTTATTATGTTTCTTACTTTGTTGTGTCTTGTTTAATTTTTATTTACAACATAAATCAGTTCTCTATTTTGGATAAAAGGTAGCCCTGAAATGGATTGTTTGGCCCGGGTTGTTTGGTTTGTCTTTGGTTCGTCTGAAGTGAGTTTACTATAAAAAAATAAAATAATCGCATCATCTAGGCCAGTTGCAGCCGAACCTGGCGCAGACCTATCCGCACTTAGATTGTAACATCCACCAATTAGCTGTGCAGCTCCCAAAATTCCAATGGGTGAAGGAAGTTTTTGACGAAACAACTATTCACCGATTTTTTGTGCTGCTCTGTCTTCTACCTGGTTGAATGAAGGTTTCAGGCCTGGTTCTCATTGCATCAATTGCGTTGCGTACCATTCTTATGCGCTGGATACTTTTGTGAAGATCTTGGAGGCTAGCTTATGGCCGTCGCTCATAGACATTGCTTTGGAATTTGCCCCAAAGGAAGAAATCAAGTAATGTCAGGTCTGGTGTTCTTGCAGGCCATTCCATAGTATGACCCATCCTAACCGCTATGTTTGCTATCCGGTACATTTCTTTAAAAGTGCATATCTTCAAAAGTTGTCAGCCGGTAGAATAATTGTTTTGGTTTACCAAAGCTAACAATTAAAGGCTTCTTTACATACCAAAATACATTTGATCGACTTTTCAGAAATAGGAGAAAAAGAGGGCGCAATGAGGGTTCTTTAAAAAAAAAAACATTGGGGGGTACCCTGTACTACATCATTACTTCTACGGCGAATTGTATGCGCACATGGATAACGTTTAAATGCCAAAAACATTATAAGCCTACTTACGTCTTAGTTCAAAAATATTACTCCTCCAACCGGCTCCGCACATTTGCCCGGCGTCCCCAGAACAGGGCATATTACATGACGATTCTGCATCGAGACCATACTTTGAATAATTGGTACCCACGGCTCCACAAAAACACTGACTTCCATATTGCAGTCCAACATAACGTATTCCTTTAAACGTGTTAATAAAAGGAAAATAAGGTTAAACAAAGTTATTTAATGGCAAAAAGTATTTGCCAATGACGAAAAGCAAAACCTAGACTACCTCATCAGTAAGCACGGCCGGATTTACCATTTTCAGGGTCCCATCCAAGCTAAAATTTTCTCATTCAAACAGTTTCATTAAGTTGCCGCCTTTTTTTTTTATCTACCCAACATATCGTGGCCGCTCCTACCCGCCGGGGGATTGGGGCTACAGAAAATGTATATTTTTTCGCCCCCTGCAGCCACAGGTTGACCCATTTTTTAAGATTTCTTTTTGATATTACAAAATTAGAGCTGTTACACCCCCTCCAACTTATCTACACCGGTTTGAGTGATGGCTTTCTTGAAACTTCTTCTTGCAGCCCTTTCTGCCCCTTCTTTTTACCCGGGGAGCTCGCGCCCCCAAAGCTCCCAAAAATGAGCTCATTTTGCCCTGTAGTAAATTCGGCCATGGCTGTAAGATGCTATCTAAATGAAATACATTATTCTCACTCACACAAACCAAAAAAACCTACCCCATAAATCATATACTGCATTTCGCCATGGACCTCCACATGTCTGCAGGGAATTGCCGATACACGAGGTGCTACAATCCGCATTTGATGCAGCCGTCCCATATACATCATACTGAACATCATCGTTCCCACACGTGCAGTAATTCCCGTCTTGAACCGCCGCGTAGCGTTTACCGTTGGAACGGCAATGACTGAAGCAATTAGACAGCGTCAGTTTTGGGTTTGTTTGTGCCAAGTCGGTTGGAAAGGCGCGGTCTGCTCTATCAACATAACATCCAATATAACGATGATGCTCTGTGAATTGAACGAAATCCGAAAATGAGATTTATTTTTAATGGGACTTAAAAATCCCCACATCAACTACAATCAGAACAATCCCGGCTGCATTTGGTTATAGTTCTCTTAAAAAATTTAGTTTACACAGGATATTTTGCAAATTATATTTACAAGTTTACGTCTAAGTGTAAGTTTACGTCTAAGTGTACTCTTCATTGACATTTTTCAAAAATACGAGGGAGCTAGGGGGCATGGAAGGGACATGTATGTGCGTGTGTATCATTAGTCCCCCTTTTTAAGGTTGGTTTGAACCCTGGAATTATGGAAACTTTCGGGCCTCATAACTTCTAAATTGTTGGTCTAAAGTATATAAAAGTTTACATATTTAGAATGGCAAAGACTTGATAAGTTCATACCAGATGGCTATCTTCTTCACATCCTTTTGCTAGAATTTTATCATTACGCAGAAACGTTCAAATTATATTTGTCTACTAATTTGTATTGTAAATTGTGCAGAAGTCTCATTCTAAAAGTCACAAATCGTGACTTGTTACAAAACTGACGTCCAAACGGTAGAAGCCCCCTCACTCGGGACCAAAACTACGTACAACAACAACGAGAACTTGCTCTAGATTCCAAATAAGTAGTACACATTGCATTAGAGCAATATTGTTCCAACCTTTTGGCATCTTGCATATGAATCTCCATTGAACACTACACGAATAATCTCCAACGTATCCGTTTGTTTCCATAGTAACACAATCCTCTTGATTGCTAGTGTCAGGATTTCCCGCGGCCCATGGTACGTCAATAAACTGTACAAAATTATATTCAAAATGTAAAAGAGGTATTTTGAAGCGAAAATCATGTGTTTAGGTCATAAAGAAGAATCCAGGAAAAAATAAACTATATCATCGTCTAAGGGAAGAACGTGAACAATGCTGCGCATTGGCTAACGGAAGAACGTGGAAAATGCTGATAATGCTGCGCATTGGCTAGGGGAAGAAAGAAATCTGACAATGATGATAATGATGATGTGAATGATGATGACGACGATGACGATGATTTTTACAATTTTGTGACCTCTGACCTATCGGGGATATCGCTTAATTAGTATTCATTCATTTATTATGTAATATGAAATAACCATGCATTTTTTTCAACATTTTAAACAATATTTTGTACGAACAAAAAAATATTTTTTCGATAGGTCAAAGTAGACAAATTGTCCCACAATGTTTTGCAAATTTTAATGCCGGTTTAGCTTATTATATACCGTTGTTCCATCCACCCATTTGTGGGTCCCTTCCACGTCAAGATCATCCAATCCTATCCAGAAATTTGTTCTTGCGCCCAGCGCTTTTTCTACCGAAATAAGAACCAAAACAACATCAGTGTATTTCATGCAAACGACATATTTTTACCTGTCATGTTCCACATTTTTAAAGGTAATGAAAGTTGATGTTTTTAAAGTAGGAAATAGAATAGCGTTGGTGATCAATGCAATGACAGAAGAGGAAACTGAATATTCTCTAGTTCTTAATTCTTTGTATTCAATTTCAATTCAATCAATTGATCCCCAACTAACAGTGTTTGTTTGTTTGTTCTCTAGACGATGCATAATAGTCAAAGTTGGTCAAATCTTGTTACCAACCATACTATGTATTGCTCTTATAATATTAAAATATGCTCAATTTTTTTTAATCCAACTGGTCTCAAATTGTTCCTTTGGCAAAAATAAATCACAATGATAAAAGTTGCATTGTTTTTGATGCTTTGTTTCATAGGTAATACCACATTAATACAGACTTGACTTGACATTTAGTATGGAATATATTTTCGCAAAATTTCAAGACTAGTCTGGAAGGGATCTGCATAAACCGCACGGGCTAAGTATTAATTGGGGGTATATCGGGAGATGGTGCAAAATAATAATATTGTTTGATAGAAAATGTGCTTTCCATAAGTTTACATTATGATGCTCAATATGTAGCGAATTTGCCTAAAATGGCGGATTTAGGGAGGCTGAATTTGAGCTTTGTGGGGGACACAATTTCGGACTTTATGCAAAATTGTTCTGTTATTATCAAGTTTATAGATGTTTGAGGTGACATTTCGTAAACTTCGTCAGCAATTGGCATTTATCACAGTTGAATTGCACTTGTAATGTACCAATTTTTTGTACATGGGAGGGGCTTAAAATATGGCTCTTAAAAGTGGTACGTACTCAATAGGTTTGAATGGCCCCACTGGGGTCAAATGTTATAAACTTACGGTACAAAAACAACTGCGAGGATTCCTGGTTGTCCAATAAACTCACATTGCTTCTTTGTGTACAGTCAATTTATAACATTTGGCCCCAGGGGCCATTCAAGTTTTCCGAGTGCTTACCACTTTTAAAAGCCATATTTTTAAAGCTCCTCCCACTTTCAAAACTGGTATATTACAAGTGCATTTCAGTTCTGATGAACACTTATTGCTATTTAGGTTCAGTAAATATCACCTTAAATCTCAATAGAATAATGTTGCTCAAATTCAGAAATGTTACCCCAACAAGAATGCAATTCAGTCTCCTTAAACCCGCCATTTTAGGCTAATTCACTACATTATGAGCGCCATAATCAGTCAAGATTAATAGGAAAATATTAACCGGAAAATTTTCTGGACACGTGACACCCATGGGCGCAGATATATTAGCATTATGGAATGTGACCCCGAGCACAGCGGGTGGTCTTCCAATGTATTTGAATAGGAAGAATTTCTCCTTGGATGCAAAATAAGTTACTTGTCGGAAGTTTATAATGTTATAAGGGAGTGTTCAGAAATACTTTGGTGGGGGGGGGGGGCTGGTAAAAAGGGAGGGGGGGCCAAAAAGTTTTGGACCTTAAAAGAGGGGAGACTAAAAAGTTTTAGGTGGTAGGAAAGGGGGGTCAAAAAGTTTTCCACTTTAAAAACCCAAAATTTTAGCGCGCTTCGCGCGCATTGACATCCTCTATATCACTTTTAACATGGGCAAGTTTTGGTTTTCAGTGCTTTTGTTTGAAAAAATGATGGCACTTATAGCCAAAATATTCAATTCTCGATCATGAGAACCAACTTGGGTACGCACAGTTATTTGCTCCCAGCGTACTACGCAAATACCGGCGCTTACGGCGCAAACACAGCTTTGAGAATTGACCAATCACACGGTCGTTGCTAGGCAAGGTCAAGGTTTGGTCATACAGGTCGCGCGATCGTGTTATTCTATGAAAAGTACGCTGACGCAGAAGGTACATCCTCTCATGATCGAGAAATTGTTATTTTGGCTATAGTCAGTGTACACATATCTATTAATCAATATAACATTAAAGATGTTCACCAACATCTGGGATGGTCTAAGAAATACTGGCACTTTTTATCATAGAATTTTATATCTCTTCAAAGTAGGCTACAAACATGATTATGTACCAATCTGATCAAAATACAATCAAATCAAGAAAATATTGCAAATAAATAGTTTACTATTTCTCATCGCAAAATTATTTTGTACACATAGGCCCATGGGTAGATTTACCATAGGGCAGAGTGGGCACAGGCCCAGGTGCCACGGTCTTTGGGGGCCAAAACTGATACCCGTGTACATTTGCGTGACCAAATTAATCTCATATTTGACCATTACTTTTTGCATAAATTAGTTCCAATTTTAACAATATTTGACCATTCAAGCTTCAATATGGCGAAAGTTTTTGAGCGCTTCGCGCGCATTTGTACTATCATAATAGCCACAGATCCAAATTATATGCTGATGTGCCTATGAACCTCCAAATAAATCCTCTATTTCATTTATCCCTGTAAAATCAGATAAACACCCTGATTTGGGAGTTGGGACAAATCTAAATTAAGTATTAAAATGAAAATTTCATTGTGCTTGTATTTCATGCGCAATTGTCCCACCGGGAATGTTTCAAACATTTGCCTCCCTCAATGACATGTGACCCAGATACTATGCCACTGGAAACAACATTATTAAGTATAATGTTTGTTATGCGAAAATGGGGGGGGGGGGGTTGGTCAAAAGTTTTGTCTGTCAAAAGAGGGGGTCAAAAAGTTTAGCGGTCCATCGAGGGGGGGTCAAAAGTTTTCGAGCGAAAAATTGAGTTAGACCAGCCCCCGTAATGAACACTCCCTAACAAGAGTTTCCGTAGGTAAATATTTTTGAAATTACGTTTTGATGACATTGTGAAGAAATTAAGATTGCATAATTTTTCTATACTTTTTGTAATGCACGAATTTCTATCGAAATTTCGGCCAAAACTACTATTCCAATTCAAAATAACTAAGACTTGAATAGCGAGGTCACACTTACATTGATATGCATTGGTATGCATTGGTCACGTCTCCAGAAAATATTCCCGTGAAAATTTACCTATTAATCTTGACTGATAATGTAAATTCTTAGTCAGTGGGAGTGGTCTATTAGTAGACACATAATCTGATTGGACAATCGCATGATTTCGGGTGTCGTCTATCAGGCTGTAGACCATAGACATACCACCTAGACCTATAACTGCCCATCCCTAACAATGGCAGTAGGTGAAGCCACGTATCCAAGGTGATTTTGGTCGGGTGGTCGGACGCGGAGAAATAAGCGTTCATGTCTGGAACGAAAAACGCGATCGTTTGCGTGATTGCTGCGCCGTTATCGCCCGCGTCAAATGCAACATGTTCTGTAGACGCGAACATGTCTGCTTGTTTGCGTCCGGGTTGCGTCCTTGTCAAAATCGTTGCTAAGCAGTGTTGACTTCACTACGCAAACCAAAGTCATAGGTCTAGGTACTTGTTTGTCTGGGCTGTAGACGACCCCACGTCATCATGAGTGTTGATAACGCGTAACACGCTCATAGAGGTGCGCGTATGTATCGCGTTGTATGCGTAGACGCAGTGCGGAATACTCGCACGCGCTAGCAGTACGCGTAACAAAAGGTGTGAAGTTGTAAACAAGTTTCGTTCATTTTAGAAAAAGGGGAGTTTTTATGACGGTAACTTAATTTTTGCTTTAAAAAATAGTTTACAGTATTAAAATAATATTTAACTGACTAAGAATGAGAATAAACGATAGGAATTTTTATTTTGCCTATCCTCTACCTATGATAGACGACAGGCAGGTCCAATATTTTTATCGTAGTGAATATAGGCTGCGCCGGCATCCACTACTCAAAATATTGGACCTGCCTGTCGTCTATCACACGGTAGAGGATAGGCAAAATAAAATTCCTATCGTTTATTCTCTAACTAATGGAAAGCACATTTCCTGTCAAAAAATTAGTTTACACTATCTCCCGACACACCCCAATTAATATTAGCCTGTGCGGTTTATGCTGACCCCTCCAGACTAGTCTTGGAATTTTGCGAAAAAATATTCCATACTAAATGTCAAGTCTTTAGGTAGGTACTTTTTCTGAATCCTTATAACAAGAGCAATACATTGGTATTGTTTTAGCAAGATTTGACCAAATTTGAAATTTCACGTCCTGCATAAGCAGCCATTTTTGATTTATGCAAATTAGGCATTGTTCCACTACTTTGATTCTTGGTGTCCTTTGATATGCTTTTGTGTGAGCTTTTGGGAGATGGACGCATGCAAAATGAATTCTGTTGCAATTAGTGGTGGGTGAGTTTTTAATTTGACTAGCTTATAATTATATTTCCTACGTTAAAATAAAGACTTCACAGAAAGTAAGTCAGAAAAAAGGAAATACGCATATAGCTTTAGCAATATTAATCATATTCACAAAAATTTAACATAGAATTAACGATGATTTATCTAAATACCTATTTGTGCAATATCGTTCAATATTAACAACACAGTAGCATTGTATTGAAAAATAGCCGAACATGATGCAGTCATGTCTACAGTAGAATTCATCTCGACCTTTGCAGGACTTAACCCCATTAAAAGCTATTCAACCAAGATAACACTCATTGAAACAGCTCAACTGATTAAATCAGATCTTCTCTGGTTGTGCACAAGTGACTGTTTTCATGTGCGATATCGCAATAAAGCTGGTATTCATAGCTTCAGTTGGGTAACCGATTATAAAGGAAACGAAAGGAAACAATGTTATGTGTGCTTTGTTCACGAAATCAGACAATGGCGTGCTTTTTGTAAACCAGCATTCTTGAAAATGAGCAACATAATGATTTTTGACTTAACACGGTTTGGAAATAATTTCTTCATATTTTTGGTGTTATCTGTCGTTTACATGTCCTTCCTAAAACACAAAAGTACGACCCTCTCCAAACACCTAAATTAGCTAAAAATTTAGGACATGTTACAAAACTATATTGTCTAGAATTTTAGAAGAGTACTTTTAATATTGGCCGGTTATTTTTCACACAGCAACGTTAACTAGGCAATGTACTATTACCTATAACATTAACTAAAACACCAAAGTACGAATATTTCCAAACATCTAAATTAGCTAAAAATTTAGGACATGTTAAAAAACTATATTTTCTAGAACTTTAGAAGAGTACTTTTAATATTGGCCGGTTATTTTTCACACAGCGACGTTAACTAGTCATATCCCCATACTGTTAACGTAGGGCTATTTGTAAAGGTCACGCGTCAATGGGAAAGAGCACTGTGTATTGTGTATAGGAAAACGGACAGTAACTGCAGTATGATTTAAAAGATGCAATGGTTATTACCCATGGCAAGCATTGTGACATGTAAAACCCAACATTATCTTCCCGCTTAGTTGAATTTGGAAGAATTTATCGAAATCTTGCACAGGGGAGTGTGGTTTGTTATTTTGACCCACAAGTTGGTAGTTTCGAGATGCCCTGGCTACTGCATTAATGTTCTTTGTTTCACACCCCCCTGTTCAAGGCAGTAGTATGTCTCACATGTCCTTGAATGTGGGCACAATGGGCCATTCACGAAGGGCAGCTTATTCCAGGGATTTTGAACAATGGGAAGATGGGCGACTGAAATGTCGTAACGACTCAAGTGTGTGTGCTAGGTATAGACAATACGCGCCATATTGCATGACGGTTAGAGTTCATAGGGGAAACGTTAAAGCTTTAGTAGATTAGGTCACCCAGGCACTCTACTTCACGAGTACTATTACCGGTAGTTAAAAACATGGATTTGGTAAAATGTTCCCGATTCCAAATTACTAAATATAAGTACAGTAGGCTACTTTAGAAACTATTCTTTGGTAAGTATATCAAATATGGTGGTGATTATTGAGGTGTATATACGCATCACATTTAAACATCTTCCTAATTTGCTAGAAGGACGTATGACCATTGTTTTTTGTACAGGTGCTATTAGACTAGCCACAGACTATCCGGTTAAAACCTTAACGTGCTTTAACAAACAATGACCGTGAGTTAGGGGTGGTGCAATACAAAGGTGTCTAGAAAACGTTAGGAACACGTTTAAATATGCAAAATTTCCTGCTCGCTGCACTCGCAGTATATGATAAGACAATTTAAGGTTTTAAATTCAGGTTACCCAAAATCTTGCATGTGTAAGGGGGGGCAAAGATTTTTTGCCACGTCAAAAGGGGGGCAAAGATTTTGGCACGGTCAAAGGGGGGGGCAAGCGATTTTGCCAGACCATATTGAGAATTCACCACCCCGGGGTTACACATAATTATTGCACAACACCTTAATCTTAATATTTACAAAATGGCAATTGGGTGTATCCACAGAGGAGTAAGATACACAGAGCGCGTACCACCAGTCAAAGTCCCCGTGTATTGTATGCTACCAGTTCTCGCATATTCATGAGGGCCGATTGTTCGATTGTGCCGTGTCAAACAATCACGCCAGCACTGCGTGCCTTCGCGTATACGCGATAGAGCGTTGCGTGCTTTCGCGATTACGCGATAGACCATGAAAATACGCGGTAATTGCGTAGCAGTCTCGCCCGTCGCAATTCATGGAACAATCGGCCCTCATTATCGGATGAGGCGGAGACTTTGACTGGTGGTACGCGCTCTGTTTTATCTTACTCCTCTGTACTGGGTGTATCCTAAGTTGAACACGGGGTCCCGACATTACCCTTACATGAACTCTCACCCTACTGCTTATTCTGGAGTATCAGTATTCAAGAGAACATACTTACGAGCGATAAAATCAACTTCAACTTGAGTGTGGAGGCTGGTAAGATGAGATGATCTATCGTTGCAGTATGCTCTGGCGTCGGCATAATTTTTATTATCACTGGAAACAAAATAACAATAGCTGTTTGACTCCTCCCATCCTGCAGGGCACTTGAAATCTATAACATTATTATAAATGTAAAATCAGGAGAAAAGGGATTTACCTGGCTTTGGTATCCACTAATACAGTTAAGAAAATAAAAACACTTACAGAATATGCCAGTTATCGACCCAACCCAAAAGAATGACATGCTAGAAGGCATTATAATACATACAGATACGGCTATACCTAATGTTTAGCACCGCTTTAGCAAACGCTTTAAATGGGGACCCCACACACCGACATCGCCTGGCTAATAATAGAGGTTATCCATGTTCTATAAGCTGCATATCCTATCAACGACTGCTATACCTTGTTTAGGACTTTCAAAAGAAGTACCTGTATGTGCAACCATGACTGTTTCAAAATAGCCCGCCAAAGTCATGCAGGTAACTCCGAGGTCGTGCATTGAATTGGTGTGAATGAGGAATACTACGGGAATCAGCGACTTTTGTTAGAAGTCACACATGAGTGAAGTGGATAACCTCTATTACTTTGTCAGCTGAGATACTAAAATAAATACCCGGGATCGATACACGTGAACTTGCTATGCACGAGTTTGATATGAGAAGAAAATCTTTGGATACCGGGGTAGAAAATGATGAATGTGTGGTTCCTTGCACTTGAATATATATTTTGAACAGATATGATAGTCGTTAGCTTGCGTCTTGAGAGAGTAGCTTGCGTCTTGAGTCAAAAACTGACAATAATTCTGATTTATATGTGCCGAATTATATAGCGCAGTGTATAGGCCAATCGTGGAGGTAATCTAAAAGCATATGAATAATGGCGTACCATGATCGACTGACACACAGCGAGGTCAGTCACCGAGCTAATCGGGGCTATTGTCAGTAGAATTAGTCAGAAATCCTACAAAAGACACGCAGCCGCAGCCGAACAATACATAAAATCACCTTCCTTGGCCTTCCCTTTCAGTCGTTCGATTGGGTTAACGTAGTAAGCCAAATTGGTGCAAATGAAAGCAAAATTATTTAGTTGTTTATTTCTTAATGTTTGTGAAAATTGATATACTGAACGGAAAAGCAGAGATTGCAACACATGCACTACCCATTGAGTTTTTTCCAGTTGAATCCACAAACACACCAGAGAATATGAATTTGAAATGGGGATACCAAAATGAGCGACTCCATTTGAAATCCACAACCCTTGTGTGTGAAAGATTAAGGTCATGTCTTCCATAGGGGGCGTATGGATTTCAACCGGAACAGCCCATCAGTAAATAAAGGTATGTCGGTTCTCTGCGCCTCTGGCCCTCTGCTGGCGCCCTCTTTCTAGGCCCCTCCAGGCCTGTAGGCAATGAACATTGGTCATATGGATATACATCAATACTTCACTTCAGACCTTCAATACGCAAGGACACCATAGCATTTGATTCAATTAGAATACTTACTGATACATGAAAATATTACAATGAGTTTATAGTAATAATTCATTTTTTCTCAAGAAAAATATCGTTGGCCAAATTTAGCTTTGAAATGAAATTTAGACACAGATAAAGTAATAAAAAAAAATTAAAATTATAAACTATAAACTGTAAATACAAAATAAAATATAAATAAATAAATAAATAAATAAATAAATAAATAAATAAATAAATAAATAAATAAATAAATAAATAAATAAATAAATAAAAGGGCGACCCTGATTTTAGCCAATTTTAGGTCGGTCGGTGGAGGGCAAGCAAACAATTTTTGGCCCTATATTCGGACATCGCGATCCTAGGGAATTAACTTTGAGCTAGCAATTACCTTCACAGCCAAGAAGTTCAAATCGCATGCTGATATGATCATACCATTCAGTAGGGATTATACGGATAAAAGACGCGATGACTGGTACAAGAAAAAGATTGGTAACAACCGTAGTTCGGTCGGTGTTTCCATCAAATGTCTGTGATAGGGATTGGGTTGAATAACGACAAGAAATATCAATGTAATGTATCAAGGGTATACGATGTATTATTGGTCGAAGCAGCAGGAAAAGTAGTTCACAGCATCTTGTGAATGGTAGTGAGCTTTAGCAAAAATTGCATTGCTAAATTCATAGCGAGCGTGTAGAAGAATTCAAATATCACAGATTTACTTTTGTAGGTCCTGTGGTTCTTGAGTTATGTTGTAAAGAGGGCTGAAACAACAACACTTTTGTAAAACGTACATAACTCATTAACAACAATAAATTAAGCAGGTATATGCTTTGTAGAATGAACCAAAGTGTTATTTCTCAATAATATATTGATTCAGATAATGAAAATCGACCAACAATACCTCGTATACCCTTAAGCTTTGTATGTTATTATTTTAGTAAGATATATTTTGTCTGTATTGAACTGCTAATGTACTCGGTGTTGTTTTTGTTTGTGTAGAAAAATTTATATATAGCGCACAATTCATGACTGCACAAAACGTATATAACACAGCCGTTGTCTATTATTCCGAACTATTAATCGTATTCACAATATTTTAGCATAGAAAGTCAGGTGGTTCATGTACGCGCATTAGCCTAATTTCGTTCCAAAATAACATAGCAGTGATTGAAAGAAAACAAAACGAATTAAAAAGCTTACCATGCTAACATCGACGATGATGGTAATTGCCGAATTATATCGACCGATCCGCAGATTAAACTCAAGTAGATCAATCTAAGTACTACAATAACATTCATATAAAGGTTTCGAGTAATGAATGAACAGGAGACCAAGAAGATGGCAAGATGTTGCGAACTCGATGCCCATAACTGCTGGCGAATTCGCAACAAGTGATATGGCTACATTAAATTAATTCGTCGACGTGCTGCGGCTTAAAACGGCAAGCAGCAGGAGAGCCATCGAAATGATCCGAGACGCCGTTGACTTAGTCGGCGTGATTGAGCACCGGGTCCTTATTGCACTTTTAATTAGGGGTTTTTATTTTTCCGTTTTAATATTGAACACAATTGGGTATCAAAATGCGATTAAATAAAGCACCTGCTCTTCTATGTTAACAATATGAATACAACTGATAGTTGTTCTGATGCTATAGACGTCTTTGTAACGGCTGCGATATTTTTATGAATCTTTATTTGATACACGTTTTTGAAGTAGGTTATCCATGTTTGATGGATAGATACATTCTTACAATATTCTCACACTTATTCACTTCTTTCATTTCTTTGGGACGGCTTCAAAACTTGACCGCCGCGGTGGCGGCGGGCAACCGGTAATTGTATCTATTTGAACCCTAACCCTAACGCCGTCTGTTGGAGCTGGTTCTATTGTTCCAAACAATGGAACGCTGTTCAACCGTCACCAACCGCCTGTCAACCGGCGGCCGAGTTTTGAAACCGATCCTTATTACTTTTAATCTAAAAGGAAGAATATAGAAACACACACAGTCAAGTATAAACATGAAGATAAAATCCTTACTATTTCTCCATTGTTCTGCTGAACAGACGTCCAATCGTCACCGTTATTACTGTATTGAACTTTGAATTTGGTTACCCACTGTACCCCATCCTGTCTTCCTTGAATCAACACGCCAGTTACACGTGTTGGGTGACCAAAAGCTGCCTGGATCCATTGGTTGACGTTATTGACCCCGGCGCTCCATGCACCAGTAGTACCGGCCTGCGCAACGCGGTTCAGACGAGCATTGTTAGCCCCGTGGTATGCGCCACCCCATTCGGTTGAAGCTGTGATTTGGGCGTCACTTATACGACCATCCTCCACCCCGAGACGGTCTTGGCAAGCTATTGCTAGTTAATAAAATACACCAATAACATTATTTAACTTGGGTAACGTTAATTTGGAATCTAGTATTATAATTTTCCTTAACAAAGACATTAATAGGCCTGGTTGAGAGTTGACTAAGGAGCTTAGCAAGCAGATGGACAGAATGGACGAAGTCAAGGGGCCCAGGGGGTTCAGGGGCCGCCGAGCAAACGCGTAAATTAAGTAAAAGTCGTGTTCACAGGGTCGGACATAAGTCACGTATTACCTTTAACAAGTGACTTGTTACCGTTACTTATGTCCGAACGTGTGAACACGACTTTTGGGGAAAAAGGCTGATAAAGGAGATGCTAAAAGGGCCCGCACTGCTACTTATCCATGGGTCCTCGAGGCTCTTGCTACGCTCCTGAGTGGACTCCTACATTATGGACTCAGATGCTCTTTTAAAACGAGTACTTTTTTTTATATAATGCACCATTGTGACTGAACGCAATAATGTGTGACGCTCTAAATTGGTCCAGACGGGCAAATCAAATATGACAACATACACCATTTTACATTTTACTATTATCATACAATATTTTTCCATTTCTTTCAAAAAGCGTTAAGCGGAACTTGCACATTATGGGATCCGGGCACACAAATACGGCTATACCCGCATTAGAACCTCTCCAACTTAGTACCCATGTGGATGTTTTAAGTGTATATATATACAGGTAACACAACTTCTAAGTTCCCCCTAAGTTCCTGAAAATAAGTCGAAAAATATTTTACGAAATGTAAAAATGTAAAATGATATGTATAGCCCTGTTTGTTTTACCCTGTGGACCAATTTATAGCGTCACACATCATTGCGTTCAGTCACAATGGTCAATTATGTAAGAAAGAGGCCGTTTTACATGATGCAGTCATGTCTACAGTAGAATTCATCTCGACCTTTGCATGACTTAACCCCATTAAAAGCTATTAAACCAAGATAACACTCATTGAAACAGCTCAACTGATTAAATCGGATCTTCTCTGGTTGTGCACAAGTGTCTGTTTTCATGTGCGATATCGCAATAAAGCTGGTATTATAGCTTCAGTTGGGTAACCGATTATAAAGGAAACGAAAGGAAACAATGGTATGTGTACCTTTGTTCACGAAATGAGACAATTGCCTGCTTTTTGTAAACCAGCATTCTTGAAAATGAGCAACATAATGATTGTTGACTTAACACGGTTTGGAAATAATTTCTTCATATCTTTGGTGTTATCTGTCGTTTACATATCCTTCCTAAAACACAAAAGTGCGACCCTCTCCAAACACCTAAATTAGCTAAATATTTAGGACATGTTACAAAACTATATTGTCTAGAATTTTAGAAGAGTACTTTTAATATTGGCCGGTTATTTTTCACACAGCGACGTTAACTAGGCAATGTACTATTACCTATAACATTAACTAAAACACCAAAGTACGAATATTTCCAAACATCTAAATTAGCTAAAAATTTAGGACATGTTAAAAACTATATTTTCTAGAACTTTAGAAGAGTACTTTTAATATTGGCCGGTTATTTTTCACACAGCGACGTTAACTAGTCATATCCCCATACTTTTAACGTAGGGCTATTTGTAGAGGTCACGCGTCAATGGGAAAGAGCACTGTGTATTGTGTATAGGAAAACGGACAGTAACTGCAGTATGAAAAGTTGCACCTGAGCCCATAGCAGGCAGGTTTTCTGTATTTAGGGATTCAATCATGTGTCACCATTGTTCATCACCGATTAACAACGGTGCGTCTGCGTCGTTTGCGTGGTTTACTTCGCGAGGACAGCTTTAGCTGCCCTCGCGTAATAAACCACGCAGACTACGCAGACGCATCGTTGTTACTCGATGATGAACAACGGCGAAACATGATCGAATCCCTTTCAACAACGGAAACAAGCTAACGGTCGTCTAATTC
The DNA here is from genome assembly GCF_039555335.1 of Amphiura filiformis. Classification (NCBI taxonomy): domain Eukaryota; kingdom Metazoa; phylum Echinodermata; class Ophiuroidea; order Amphilepidida; family Amphiuridae; genus Amphiura; species Amphiura filiformis. The sequence continues at coordinate 61,641,670 of NC_092634.1, forward strand.
ACACGATTATTTCATGAGGAATAACCAGTTTAGTCATTTTCACTAAACACAAGAAGATCGATGCTTTCCTGTTGATAGCAGCAAAAGAACTACAGAATAAAAGAACAGTATTTAGCCGCTTCTTCCAAAATAATGAAAACATCATGTAGCGCACACAAGTTCCAAGTATGGCAAATTTCTGACGCGTATCGCGTATACGCGCTTCCAATAATTTGCGTTCGCGTATACGCTACTGGCAAATTGTGGATTCATCACGGATTAACAACGATTGGCGCCTGTAAAAAGGTATAGGAAAATTGTTGAACAAATACATGAATAGGCCTGGCCTGCTGAATTGTTTGAGAGTTGACTCCTATGGACTCAAATGCAACTTTTAACACAGTTTAAAACGGTCTCTTTTTTACATAATGAACCATTGTGACTGAACGCAATGACGTGTGACGCTATAATTTGTTCCATAGGTGTAAAACAAATAAGGCTACACATGTCTTTTTACAAGTGTGCATTTTGTCAAATATTTTTCGATTTATTTAAAAAAGTATTTAGGGGGAACTTACAACTTTTGCTATGGGCTCAGGTGCAACTTTTAAAACGGCCTCTTTTCTTACATAATTAACCATTGTGACTGAACGCAATGATATGTGACGCTATAAATTGGTCCACACGGGTAAAACAAACAGGGCTATACATATCTTTTTAAAATTTTACATTTTATAAAATATTTTTCGACTTATTATAAAAAGTATTAGGGGGAACTTAGAAGTTGTGTTACCTGTATATATCAGTGTACGTATACGTATTATATCCCAGCAAACACAAAACGTTTTCGACATCATTCGCAAAAGGTTATAAAAGGTTGTCAGAAAACGTTTAAATGTCGGGTTATATAAAGGGTATATTAAGAGTATAAAACGTTTTCATAAACTTAAAAAACATTTTTTGATAATTTACTGCTCAGCAAACAAAATGTTTTACAGAAAACGTTTAAATGTCGGGCTATATAAAGGGTATAAAAACGTTTTAATAACATTCCAAAAACATTCTTGAAAACTTGATACAAAACATTCTAAACAGAATGTTATTTTGGGGTTGAAAAATATTTTGCGAAAAATGTTTGCCCAAAATATTTTCAATAACGTTTTAAAAACGTTTTCATGACCTTTATATAACCTGACATTTAAATGTTATTAAAAGGTTTTGAAAAAACATTTTAAGAACATTTCTGTGTTTGCTGGGTTCAAATATTTTAACATAATGTTATTTAAGTATTGACACAATATTTGGCAAAAATGTTTGCAAAAATAGTTTACAATAACATTTTTGAAAACATTTAAAAATATTGTTGTTGTGTGTTTTCATACATAACGTTTTATAACAATATCATGACCTTTATATAACCCGACATTTTAATGTTATTAAAACGTTTTTACCCAAACCAAAAGCCAAAATATAACTTATTAAAAACGTTTTTAAAACGTTTTTGTGTTTGCTGGGATAGTCCTGAAGCTACTTTGTATTTGTTAGAAATGGCTGGCCCTTCACTTTTCATATGGGGCTCTTAAACCCATGTAAAGGTGTAATGCCGAAGTGCTGTTACCATCCGAGAACCTTGTTGCTAATTATATTATTGAGAAACGTTTTAACATTTTGGGCCAGGGCTCATAATGTTTAAATATGGGGTTCATGTACTTTTGTCAATGTTTAACATTCAAGGCTATCAGGGTACCATTAGGAAATGAATTTGGAGAAAACCTTCTGTTAATAAAATACTATGCTGAGCCACCAGCCTGGGTAGTTCAAGCTCAAGTTTTTTCAAATGATTGAGCTCAGAAATACATCAAAGAATGTCTTCCAATTCATTAAAACAAATAGATAATCAGCTTATCGGATTAAAAGCTTAGAGGGAAGGTCTTGCTGCTCAGCGAGTGTTTGTATTTATCAGAAGGTCTCTAATGACCAACTCATAATGTTTATTAGTGTACTAACTCAGACCATATGAAGAATTAAAGAATGCAAGGATATGTCAATTTTTGAAATTGTTATTTTTCTTTTAATTAAAGGGAAGGGGTATGAACGTTTGGACAGTATTTATTTTGGGACATTAGAGCACATCAGACATATCGAATTGCATTCTGAATACGAAGAATGTGCTTCTGATATCAAATAATTTTGATTTTTTGAAATTCGCAATGTAATACACATTTTATGGCAAATCATTAAAGATTGACATTTTTGATATTTAACAGTACTTGAAGTAAACTTTATAAATCTGATGATTTATACTTAGGGTGTATGTAGGTGGGATGAAAAGCCGACGATCAATTGAAAATTTTGACCTTTCAGTATTGAAGATATGGATTTTTTCCCAAAACACCAAAAAAAAAAACCCATATCTTCAATATATAACTTTAAGAATATATCATTAGATTTATAAAATTTATTTCGAGGACTGTTATATATCAAAAATTTGAAAAATATCAAATTTTAATAATTTGTCGTAAAATTTGTAATATATCTTGAATTTCAAAAAATGAAAATTATTTGATATCAGAAAGACATGCTTCGTATTCAGAATGCAATTTGATATGTCTGATGTGCTCTCATGTCCCACAAAAAATCCCTCAAAGATCTAAATAAATTATAAAAAAGTGTTTAAGCAAATAAATAATCCTTACCGGCCTGGTTTTGCTGACAATGTTCCACACACGTTTCTATTGTCATAGTGTCAGACGATGTCACTCCAATAGGTAGAGCGCGATCGTTTCCATCTTCAAAACATCCTTGGTATACAATCTCTATAAAATTGGTGTGAAACTTGTTAGAAATGTTAATGGCACACACATTTTGTCGCCAGGCCAAGCAAAGTTAATAGTTTGTCGCATATCCCCTTTAGATTTGTATTGCTCCTTTAACTGCTCGTGCAAAATTGCAAAAGTTGCATTTTATTTCTTTATATTGATTTTATTTTACATTTTAACTAATATTTGCCCGAAAATATGCGGTAAAATTAATATTCAGTTTCAAATTTGAATCACCCTATTCGAAAATATAATCTATATTTCAGCTAAAAACAGCCCGAGCTAGTGTTATTTCGACGCATTGAAATCGCGGAATTTCATTTCATTTCAATTTAATTGATTTTCAATTGGTCATTTCGATGCATTGAATTGGAATTGACTTGAAAATATTTTAGTTGACCAAGAATTGAATTGGAATTGAATCAAAATAACTTTGAGTGTTTAAAAATTGAAATCAATATTTTAGTGCATTGATAACTATCCCACTCGCCTTAAGGGATCTAGTAGCAACGTTTGGACAGTATTTTTTTTATGACATGAGCACACCAAGACACATCGAATTGCATTCTGAATACGTGAAATGTCCGTCAGATATAAAATAATTTTGATTTCTTTAAAATGTGATATAATACACGTTTTATGGCAAATGATCAAAAGTTGATATTTCTGATATTTAACAGTCCTCGAAATATACTCTATAAACCTAATAATATGTACTTAAAGTGTATGTAGGTGGGATGAAAAGCCGACGATCAATTGAACATTTTGACATTTCGTATTGAATATAATGGACTTTTGTCTCCCGAATACCAAACAAATGTAGGCCTTTTTGGGAAAAATGTATACCTTCAATATCAAAGGTCACAATTTTCAACTGATCGTCGGCTTTTCTGCCCATTTAGAAAGTTTAATTCGAGGACTGTTAAATATCAAACATTTAATGAAATTTTAATAATTTGTCATAAAATTTGTATTATATCGCGAATTTCAAAAAAGGAAAATTATTTTATATCACCAGGACATTCCTCGTATCCAGAATGCAATTCGATAATGTCTGATGTACTCTCAGCTCCCACCAAAAATACTGTGCAAACGCTAATATCCAAATCCTTAAGATGAGTTGACCTCAATGTTTATGAACCAAGGCAAGGGACTAGTATATCGATATGCTTGAGTGAACCTCATACAACCACTGCACTGTTCAATAGCCTTATTGTGATGTGGCGGGAGTTTTAAAAACACGAGTCCTGAACAAAATATGATGCGTGCGCATACTGCAAGGCAAAAAAAACAATGGAAATTGTGATGATGCGTGCGCATACTGCCAGGCATTGACGTCAGAAGTCAACTCATCTTAAGAAATGAAAATATGAGTACATTAAAGTGTTATGTCGATAATAGGAATTAAATAACTGAATTGTGTAAATATCTATTTTCCTACAAATTCCCCCTTGGTTTCCATCCTTATTCTCTTAAATGATTTAAGTTTTCTTAATAATTAAATGGTAACCCTTAAATTGTTAAGTGCAAAAACGTTTTCTGAGTCTAAATAAGTTTAGTTTGATAATTAAGTGTGTATGAATAAGTCAATGAGTTGAAACTACCCAAATTTGATTTGACATTCAAAATACCTAGACATTGATGACCATCCATACTCAATTGGTAACCGTCATTACACGAGCAAGAGAAAGCTCCTATTCCGGGTTCATTCTGGCAATTTTGGTCACAAGTATGAGTTCCTTCTAAACAGTCGTCGACGTCTAACAGAAATGATAACAGATTTAAACATCTACAAAAAAGTAAGTGCCCCCCTTAAATAATGACCATTATTCAAAAACGGATGATTGTATTACAACTCTGTAAAATGCGTTGGAAGCAGAATTTATTTCTGCACATTTTGGCACCTCATTTGTAGCAATTGACTAAATATTGACGTTACAGCGTACATTTAAATCAATGTAGCCCAAGATTTGAAAGTTACAGTAAATTCTACTGATTTTGCATTCAGTATAATGGATAATGGTATCTGAGTGTTTTTCTATTGTAAAAATTTGTATGTAAGTGCAACTTTCAAATCTGGACCTCACTACATTAAATTGACCGGTGTTTTATTGTTTTCTGCGCTATCGTATCAAATGAGGTGTCTAAATGTGCAGAAATAAAAGATTTGTAACACAATAGCCCCTTTTTGAATAATGGTCATTATTTAAGGGGGTAAGTTACTTTTTTTGAGATGTTTATGACAAACACTGACAAGCTTTTATGAAACAAACGCCGCGACTGAGCGCTATATCTAACCATAAGACATAAGCCCACAAGTACATAGCTTACGGTAATTCCTCCGCTTGTTTGGCACGATAATCTCTTGAGCTAATTAACAATGTCATTAGGGTTAGGGTTAGAATCAATGGCGTAGCCCGTGGAGCCGTGGGGAGGGTAAATTGTCCAACAGAAAATTTTGAGTGATTAAATGGGGACGGCAAGGACAAAAGTGTCATTAACATTACTGAAAATTGGACAAAATTACCAATGGGGACGACAATTTGGCTTTCGCCACCCTACATAGCGACGTTCCGTGGGCGCTCCTACCGGGGTGGTTGGGGGGGGGGGTTAGTAGGTTACCGTGTATGTCGAACAACTGGGATGTTTAACAAACGGAGGTCAACGTTTGAACCTTACCAGGAATGTATTCACAGACAAATGGCAGTATATCTGTACAGTCATTGTCATTCCATAAACCATCGCCGCTTATCTGTCTTTGAATACAGTATTGTCCGGTCCCGGTTCCACTAGGCGAACCAATTTCCCAATTGGTATAGATCCCTACGACAGTACCATCAGCCTTATGTAGCACGGTTGAGTTTGAAGGTATGTACATCCCTATCCACGTGTTAGTTTTAGCTGAATATGAACTTGGATAAAATATTACACTGAATAGATTAGGAAAAATTAGAAAAGCAACATTTAAAGTCACATTTAGAGGATTTATTCAAACTTATTTGCCTAACTACTCAACGCATAATTATTGATCCATAAGTTAGTTGTAGATGTCATTACCGCTTACAACATGTACAGTATACGAACATATTTTATTGACCCAGTGACGTAGCCGGGGTAGCTGTCCCCTGTGGGATGTCTTTTATGCCCCCACCCCCTGATATTTTAAATTGTAGGCCTTTGACCAAAAAGGTCTGAGAAGACAAATATAAATAACACTCACGATAGTGCTGATAGATCACGGCTTACGATTGAATTCACATGGTTTTGCGTAGCCGCATTTCCTATGTATGCTAGATTTCCTCCATACCTATCTGCACAATCTTGACGACCCTCGTCCCATGTTGCCCACTCATTTTGAGCAATGTAGCACTTCCCACTACCAGGCATGACATCACGACATTGTTCTAAAGGAATAATTTATTAAAAAACCAGGTCGAGTTTTCCCAAAGCTTAAAAAATTAAAAATTAACAACTGTTAGTTAATAAAAACGAATAAGTGAAGTATAGCAACGCGACGAGGCTTTCTTACCAGAAATAGAGTTCCACTTAAAATCCGCTTATGTATTCTTTTCATAAATGGAAATACAGGAATCGCGGAAATCGCTTAGTAACACATATATTTATTTATTATAGTATGGATAGTTTGCCCCACACGGCTGCAATGAACAACTAACCGTAAAAGGTGGATATCCAACTAGTTTACCCTGTAGGGCTACAGAGAACAACTAACCGCGTAATATGGATATCCAACTACTTTGCCCGCAGGGCTACAAAGAGCCAATAACCGCGAAATATGGATATCCAACAAGCTTTAATTATAAATTAGCACCCGATAGAGGGTAGGGCCAGAAGAATGATGGAAATTATTGGGACAATAGTAAAAAGTATGAAATGGGTGACAGGTTTTCGCTAAGTATGACGGACTGTCGACAACGAAATGCCGTCACCCTTAACTGGGGGCCCAGTTTCAACAAAAACATCAAGGCGCAGGTCCGACGACTCCCATATGACTCCCAAACACTCCAAGTGGGACTTCAATAGAAGGGCCCTACATGGCAAAAAAAGCAAGAGTCACCTTATTTTTTTTTTAAAGCATCAATATCTACCACTAAACGTTTCAACGTAAAAAGTTTGAAAAATCTTTCCTGTGTGGCTTTTCCCCGGGGGCTTTTCTCCCTTTTAATAACTTGGTCCCATTTGTGAAATTTCTTAAAAGACCTATTCAGAGTCATCTATACTTGTTGGTTTTCTTAGTTGATTGTGTTTATTTCGTAGAGTGAATGAATTAATGTTCGTTCAGTGAATGGATTAACGTTCGTGCGTGATTGAAGTTTTTCCGTACAGACGTTATGATGTATTTTCATTCAAGAAAGTAGAAAAGACTCACGTTGTTAAAATCCTCATTGTCATGTGAGATTCTGCGCCTTAGTATAAGCTTTTTTTGAAGTATGGCGGGCACAAAAGGAGAGGGCGTAATTTGGTTTGAGTAAACTTTTGTCAGCTGAGAAAGCATATAAAGGTTTACTCAAACCAAAGTACGCCCTCTCCTTTTGTGCCCGCCATACTTCAAAAAAAGCTTATACAAATGTACGGCCTATGTGCAGTAGGACAGATAATATTCTACTACTCTTATAAACACGCAGTATAAAATAAAACACATACCTTTGATAATACACAGCCTACTGCATATTGCTCCGTTTTCGAACGGTCTTAAAAATATAACTTGTGTAATTTGTTGCATAAAAGTAACATTTATGACCTGTTCTTCATGTTCTTATGACTATAAATGGAACCAAGTTTTTAAAAGTGTGAAAAGCCAAACAGGAAAGATTTTTTTAAAACTGTGGCCCCTTTTTACGTTTTGTGGTAGTTATACAAATATTGAATATTTTTATTTGTTCAATGAAAGAATAGTTCGGTGAAATGTGATCGTTCCTAATGGAACAGTCCATATTCATCTCATGAAAATATTACCAATGTACTCAATGGCTACTGGGGAAGAGAGAGAGATGCTGCTCAGAGTACACCTGTTGGTGACGACAGATCATGATTAAAGCCTGCTACAGGAAGTCCTGTTCTTGACGGTCCCAGGAAGGAAAGGAACAGCACCCCTTTAAGGAAGCCAATAAATATTGCTACATGGAATGTACGCAGTATGTCAGGAGGAAAGATTGAAGTTGTGGAGAAAGAGATGGTTGCAAACAATATTAAGATCCTAGGAGTAACATAGTTGTGGTGGCTTGGACAAGGGAGGTTCACTACAGATGATGGAAGTATGTTCATCTATTCTGGAAAAGATACTGGAAGGAAACAAGGAGGTGTGGGTTTCATAATAGAAAGAACCACAGCCAAGTGTGTTTTGGGATATAATCCATTGAATGAGAGAGTGATGACTGTAAGACGGCAAGGATATCCTTTAAATATTTCTATCATACAAGTTTATGCACCAACATCAGATGCATCAGAGAGCGAGATGACAGACTTCTATGAGATGGTACAAGGAGTTATGGATAGTGTACCTAGAAGAGACTTACTCATCGTACTGGGGGATTGGAATGCTAAGATTGGCAAAATGAAGGAGAAAACTGGGTGTATAGGCCAATATGGACTTGGGATCAGAAATGAACGTGGAGACAGACTGGAGGAATTTTGTGAAGCTAATAACCTAGTCATTGGGAACACGTTATTTCAGCATCATCCACGGAGACTGTGGACTTTGATGAGCCCAGGAGATAGAACAAGAAACCAGATCGATTACATCATGGTCAGGAAGAGGTGGAGAACATCACTCCAAAATGTCAGGACCTGACCAGGCGCTGACTGTGGTAGTGACCATCAGCTACTTGTAGCCTAAGTGAAACTAAAAGCTAAGAGAGACAATGCACCACCTACCAGGTATGATGTTGACAACATTCCCACTCAATATTCAGTAGATGTGAAGAACAAGTTTGAGCAGACCCCAAATGAATTGTGGGAAGACATGAAAGAAGCAGTCCAGAGCACAGCAAAGAAGAAACGGATACAGCCATGTATCTCTCAGCAGACCTTAAACCTAGCCGATGACAGGAAGAGAGCAAAGGCAGATGGAGGAAAGGAAGAATGGGCACGCTTAAACAAAGAGGTCTCCAAAGGTGTTAAGGAGGACAAAAGAAACTACATCGAAAGGAAGTGTGTGGAAATGGAAAGATGGACCCCCAGGATGGATGTTATAAATGATGAAAAAGGTAACACTCTTACTGAAAGTGAAGACATCAAAAGGCGATGGGTTCAGTATAGTTCCCAGCTGTTTGAGGCACAAGATGACAAGGTGTGTGTACAGTGTGAAACGAGTGAGGAAGAACATCCACCATTGAGATCTGAAGTTGAGCTTGCCATGGAACAAATGAAAAATGCTAAGTCATCTGGCATTGATAATGTAGCTTCGGAGTTGTGGAGGGCAACTGGGAAAGAAGGGATAGACCTAATGTGGCGTCTATGTGGTATCATCTGGAAAAAGAAGAAACGGCCGAGAGACTGGTGCAAGGCAGTATTCATTCCACTGCCAAAGAAGGGAAATTTGAAAGAGTGTGCCAATCACCGGACCATAAGCCTGATTTGTCATGCAAGTAAAGTGCTTCTGAAGATCATCATCAAGAGAATAAAGAACAAAATGGAGCAAGAAATATCTGATGAGCAGGCAGGATTTCGTGAAGGAAGGGGGACTAGGGACCAAATCGTCAATATCAGGAATGTGATTGAGAAATGCAGAGAGCATAGACTTCCTCTTTGTATGTGCTTCATAGATTACAGTAAAGCTTTTGACTGTGTTAGCCACCCTCAGATGTGGGAGACTATGAAAAAGATGGGTTTCCCAAGTCATCTTGTGGATCTGATCAGCTGCTTATATGAAGACCAAGAATCGGCAGTCAGAACAAGTAGTGGGGACACAGATTGGTTCAAGATTGGATGAGGCTTACGACAGGGCTGTGTGCTATCACCAAACCTATTTAACATCTACTCTGAAGACATAATGAGAACAGCTTTGGAGGGGTTTGAAGGTGGAGTGAAATTTGGCGGTACAAGAATTACTAACCTGAAGTACGCTGATGATACCACTCTTATTTGTAGCAGCAGAGTAGAGCTGATTGATCTTTTGAAGCGCATCAAAGAGGCCAGCGAAGAAAAACACCTTCTCCTGAACACAAAGAAGACAAAAATAATGGTTGTAGACAGAGAGCGGAAAAGTGATGAGTTTGTGATAGATGGACAGCAGATTGAGGAGGTGAAGCAATTTGAATATATGGGTTCAATGATTAACAGCAGTGGTGATAGCACAACTGAAATTAAGAGAAGACTGGCTATTGCAAGGACAACTGTGCAGGGCATGTCAAGCATATGGAAAAGCAGAGGCCTATCCATTGACTTCAAGGTACGCCTACTTCGTGCAACTGTGTTTTCCATTGCCACTTATGGATGCGAGTCTTGGGCTATGACCAAGAATGATAGGAAAAGAGTAGATGCTTTTGAGATGTGGTGTTACAGGAGGCTTCTACGAGTGACATGGAAAGACAGGAGAACAAATTCCTGGATCCTCGACAAGATTGATACAAGTCTAACCATCAGAAGCGGCATAATGGAGAGAAAGCTGAAGTACTTTGGCCATATTGTCAGGAAACATGGAGGTGTAGAAAAACCGATTTTGCAAGGGGCTATGGAAAGCAAACGAGGAAGAGGACGTCCACAAACATCTTGGACTAATGACGTGAAGCTGGTTTCTAACCAAGGAATGCAAGGTGCTACGCACTTGGCATCAGATCGAGTGAGATGGCGTACTTTTGTGAAGACCACAGCAGCGCTACACAGCGCCACCTGACACAGAGAGAGAGAGAGTACTCATAAATATTCAATATTTGTGCACTATATTACCCCAATTTACATTTTCCGTCATAAATCTTATTAACTCCAATTGGATTACATTACATTGGTTTCTGTTAAGGTAACACCAACCTTTACTGGGGTAATACTTGCACAAGTAATTCCGTTGTACAGTACAACCGTGGTCATTCAACTTTCCAGCTGATCGAGTGAGTTCCATACACATTGCTGAGGGATATCCATTGGGTTCATTTGTGTTCCAACTGAAGAATGTCTGGATCTTGCCTTCAACTGTTAATACTTCATATGTATTCGATGCCCGTGTAAGTCCAATCCATGCATTACCGCTATAATACAGGTGATATAAAAAAATAATAATAATAATGCATTCTGTTATGTACATACAAAATACTCATGTCCAGCGCGCTAATCCATTGGGCCACATAATAGTGAGAGCCAAATTAAAATTTAAACATATATGCTATAGGCAAGTGTAATTTCTTTCGTCTGTGCCCCAATTTTTTATTTTGCCCCCCACCAAAAAAAGGTGACTACGCCTCTGCCACCCTTCCACCGTACGAGATACCATATTAACATTGCGCCGACCTAGCCACCGCACCTCCCCAACTCTCCTCCCAACATTACCTCTAGAGTGGGCTGTTCGCGGAGTAATTGTAAGCGCTCTTTTTTAAAAGTCATAGCTCATTGAATTTACAACCGTATGACATTTGTAACATTTGTACAAGATTTGCAATATAAAGATAATTGACCATTGCCCATTCTAGTGACTCTAGTATATGGACAATATAAGTGTGCTTTTTCATTTAATGTATAGAATTTGAAAAATATTGTAAGGAACACTTGAGGTTTTGACTTTTTGAACCTACATTTTGGTCAAAAAATGTGCTTGGATAGGTAGTTTTCAAGATTTTTATAGATTTCCCACATTCGCTTTGGTATAACATTGAATTGTGTTATCTGTTGACCTAATGACGAAAAGTGTTTTTATGGGGAAGTGTTAGCTTTCGTTTGATATAAATAAAAATCTGATTGGATGAAGGGAACACTTGAGGTTTCGACAAAAACCAATCAAAGAGGTCCATTTTGTAGCTAGAAGCTTCACAGCTCCTACATTATTATGCACTCAACCGTGTAGTGTAATCAAATACTGTGGTGGAGACATTTACCATGTTTACTGCCTGCTTGTTGTTCTCTGCTTGGAAGCACTTGGGACGAAAATGTGTGCTCAGGTGTATCGAGGTGGAAACTTGTGCGCATCACGGTTTATAAGAGAATCATTTTTGTAGAGAAACCTGTCCACATAACACAAGAGTGGTCAGCTATTGCGGGGGAACAGCTCACTCTAGGGGTGAGGGTGGAAAGATAGCTGCAGGAGGTATGACGGCCGAGTAGTTGCGTTGTGAACGGGGTCTTCCACACTGAGAACATAGGGTCTAAAACGCGAGTAATAATCTGGACTTTTACAAAGAAAATCTAATCGCATTTACCTTGGAATATCCCTGAGAAGTATGCCATACGCATGGTCCTGTTCCTCGGGATGAGTTGGTACGAATAGTTGTCCATTCCAGTCGTCTATACATTTTTGTCTGGCAGTTTCCCAAGTAACCGTTGTTGCTACGGCTTTATAACATGCGCCAGCATAATAATCATGACATGGTGTCAGCACACCTATACAATTAAAAAAGATCATCATTTATGATCCGTTCCGACAAAAATAAAACATGTTGGCAAACCATTCTATTTTATAGTTATATATCATTAGCACCGCAGCCAGAATTTTTGTTGGCCCGGGGTGTGCAATTTTTTTAATGATGTATGGACGGAATAGTGTTAAATTTATACTACAAAACTCAGATTCTGTTGGCCATAAATGCGCATGAAGTGTGAAATAATACATGTCCTAAGTTCTAGATCCGCCAACTTTGCGGGCGGGAATGTCTGGAAAATTACAGATATATTCTAAAGTGGGAGGTCAAACTCAGACTAATGACATTTAGCTTAGCTTACCTTGACTGAAATGAGAAGAGCAGAAAAGAACAATAACAAACAACATTTGTTGAAGTTGTAAATGCACATTCATTCTGACCAGTTTTGAGTTAAGCGAACATGAATTTGACTATGGCGATGCTTGAACTGAATGATAAGCTATACATATATGTATATATATATGTTATTGCCTTGCTCTTTACAGGTTGCTAATAAGTAAGTCAAGCCTTTTTGTTTGTAACTGGGGCAATACATTAAAGAATCATAAACTCAGTGTAATATCAATTGCAAGACTGGGCGATTGATTGGAATATTTTACTCTTTACAGTACCATTGTGATAATACATTAAAAAAATTAGAAATATAACATTAATTGCAGACTAGGTTATTGATTATAATGTTATATCTAACATACCGTTACCATTAAAAGGGGTCATCGATCACATTATTTTTTAATGGTCAACAACATGTGTGGCTATTATTCCAGTAGTAAAAATAAACCAAATAATCTATACTTTCAAAAATGAAACGGAAAAGCGATATTAACTATAAACTTTGTTTATTGATGCGTGCCGTCAATAGAAATATACCATTTATAAATGACGAATGGTGGTTTGCACTTTCGGATTGACAAACTTCTATTATAGGCCAATCAAATTAAGGAAAATCAGGGCTAGGCCCACTCCTAATTGCAACAGAAACCATTTAATCACCATTCATTTCAGAAAAGTATATTAAAGAAAATATTAAAAGTCCCCAAAAGTCCAAGTAGTGGGAAAAACTATGACCGCCGCAATTGGCATCAATACTAAAAATGACTAAAAATTCTCATAAATATTAATGCTTATTCAGCCAAACTTGAGATATCTTTGACCCTGTATGATAAAAACAATTAAATTATAACAAGTATTGTTTCCGCCCAATTGCAAGTTTACATCAGTAATATTATTTAAATAAATAAATGGAATTTTTTCATAACAAATATTCTTTTCTCTCTATTTAATAGGTTAACATCAGCAATGACATCAGTAAATAAATAGACATATTCTATAGCGGGTGTGCACCGCTTTCAACTCACAAATAAATGTGTAAACCTGTTAAAAATAAATATATGTGTTTAGAAAATGTATATCATAAGCTTTAAAATAGTATATCATTTGACTTCAAACGATATTCAGAAGCGGGGTTATGGTTTGTTGAACTCTGCTCCTTCAACAAAATGGTACCTTTTTTCGGTTCTACACGTGACTCTTTTTCCACATTGCTTGTAATAAAGTCACAATTGGCGGTCATTTCAAATCATCCCCAAGTCAACGAGGTTCAGGAATGTCCTCTCATTGTCATTGTTGGTGATACATACCTAGACAAAATACAATGCAATACGCTGGCGAAAATACGTAATAATCGGTTTAACTACCATAGCAATAGGTCAAAACAATTTTTGAATATACCGCGCTGCACTGATACGTTCACGCGGTACCTCTGCATTGAACCATATCACGCTGATCACTTGCACCTATAAGATTAGTATATTTGAAAAGACCAGTATTGTATTCAATCTATGATTGCAGACATACACAGGCGATTAGTTCAACATACTTGTAGTGCAGCGCGATATGTTCAAAATTGTTTTAACCCATTGCTATGGTAGTTAATCCGATTAATTACGTAACTTCGCCAGCGTATTGTAACCCACCACTTGAACAGGATTTAGCCAAAGCAAACAAAGACTAGATCTATTTAATGATTCTATAATGTTGAGGACTACTATCCTCTTCAGCAATAGTTGGTTTAAACGTTATTAAATGAGAAACATGTCGCGCCTAATTGACACACCTATGAATACGATCTTCACGTATATTTTGCGCTGTATCTCAGAATACAATTTGCCGAGTTTACCATTTACGGCTCATTCGTAGTGTCCACTCACATATAGGCTAACAAGTATTCTTTTCTCACTATTGAACAGGTTAACATCAGCAATGACATAAGTAAATAAATGGACATTTTCTATACCTGGTGTCCACCTTTCCACCTAAATAATGGTATTTGCTCATCTCTCTACCATTTAACCAGTCATTGTCAGAGTCTTCCATATCTGAGAAGTCGGATTCCATGCAGACAGTGTCATCTTCTTCTACATTAACATCTTCCTCTTCTTCCTCTGTGATATATACTTTCCCCTAGAAGTGAAGGAAGAACAGCTCCTTCTCTAAAAACTGGTTCTATGAACTCTCCTGGATGCCTTATCCAGCCATGCTCTATCGGGGGAGGGACGTCTGTAAAGTAAAAAACCGCGTGCAGTGGCGCCGATCTCCTACACTCTAAAATAAATTACTTTACTCAACCTGAGTAAAATCGTACACCTTTTGATAGTAAAGGGTCACAACTCATTTGTTGAGTAAACGTGACTCAACAAAAGTTGAGTAGCATCTTTACTCTGCCTTTGAGTAATATTTTACTCAGTAAATGAGTCAATACGTGACTCAACAATTGTTGAGTTAACTGTTACTCAACCTTACTCAATAATTGAGTTGTGACATTTTTTTACTCAACTTCACCAAAAACCATGTCTAAAAGTGGCTTAATAATTAGTAAGATATTTAAATAAAATAAATAAATAAATGTAGGTATTTATATAGCGCTTTATGCCGTAAACAGCCTCAAAGCGCTTTACATTAAATTATGTTGTATTTGCAAAACTTGAAATATCTGTATCACATAACGACCACTCCGTTGTCAAATTTAGCGATCGATAGGTGTTTTGGTATTCGCTTCGTAGCGTCGATTAGTATTTTGCCTATTGAAATATGCGCAGTGTGATTCTGCGTTGTAGGGCTAGCTAGCGATGATTAGGAATCTATTCAGCCTATTAGGGCTAGGTTCAGGGTTAGGGTATTCATTGGTAATATACTAGTAATAGTATATCGTGTGTTTGCGCTTTATTCCGTAAACAATAAGTATGATAAATAGACGGCTTATTGGTAGACGGACTCGTAGCACAGTGGTTTATTGATACATAGGTTGCTGGTTCGCACCCCGGTCGATACTTGGTAGAATATTATATCTATCATATTTCTGATCACCTGTACCGCGCAAGCCCAGTATGTCGTATATGCAATTTGAAGAATTTGCCATTTCACATAGTGACGTATTTGCGCGACGTATTTGGGCGACTTTGTTATTATTATTTAATATTGAAGTTTTGCAGAATAAGTTATACTCTGATAATGATAAGTGAATTACATTGAAAGTATGGTATATTAGCATTACTTTTAACCAGGTTTTAATCGACAATGTTTTTATTAAGATTATGCAGCAAATGAAAATCGCTTAATTGTCAAATAATAATAATAATAATAAAACAAGCAAAGCATATGAAATGACGAAAATTAAAGACAACAAGGCAAAAGACGAAAAATAAAGACAATCTCACTTAACATAATACATGATAATTAATTTCGGAAGTGGCATAAACAAACTACTGCGAAATTTGGATATTTGCACAGTATCAACAAGAACACAGAGGCCGCAGGGCCGGCAGGCACGATGCCAGAGCCTCCCCATACGACAACTTAACATTCTAAAGTGGGACCCAAATATAAGGGCCCCGCAGGGCTAGAGCTACCAACAGTAATTATAATGTAATTTGATACCACAGAATATATATTCTAGATAAGACGTTAAGTGATAAAGGGTCATTATACAGGCTGAGTCAAAAAAAAGTGTATCAGGGCAAAGGATCGATATTTTCGTGAGAACAAAGTTGAATTTTCCCATTGTTGAAAGTTTTTACAAATGCCACACTCAATTATTTGAAAAAAAATGAAGTGAATCGGAACGACCGTAAAATTTTATGAGCCTTTTAACTGCGATATCCAATTTAACTTTTTGCCCACGAGGCACAAAGTATTTTAAATGAATAATAGAAACATCAGATCTGAAACTGATTTGAACTTGAATCAAATTTGATTTTTGCGTTCTTGCAATTTTTTTTTCAGTTAAAATAAACTTTCTAACATTACTCTTAAATATTAACATTACTCCTTATCTTCCCCGACTCCAACTTTAATTGTTCTGTTCCCACCATGTTCAAGTTTCTGGATATTTTATAGTTCACTCAATTTCCCGCAAACCTGCAAACAAATTAGTATGTTAAAGTAAAAGTATTATATGAAAATAACAACAATGTTTCTTCTACTTAAACAAGGGCCAATAACACTTTGGGTGCTCCATTCTACTTCAGTGCCAACGAGGTTAAGAAAATGGCATTTGTGTCAAATATTATTCTTTGCACAGAGTGTGCTGACATCAAAATTAATTCAGATACATTTTATAACCATAATAACTCTCCGATTACCGTACGTAATTTACACTTAGATTTACCATGTGGGAAACATATAGCCACTCGATTTCAGAATTGACGGGTGGGGGTGTTGCGTGATTCAAAAGTATGAGTCTTTCGGTGAGAGATTTGACATCATAATGGGTAACAACGGGTGGAAGTTACGACAAACTGGGGTCATTCAGTGTGCGTTCTGGGCAATTTTGGGCCCATAAGTGGCGAAATATAAAAATTGTCAAAAAGAATCTAAAATTAGTACATAAAAATTACAAAATTCTGGTCATTTAGATAAAAAGAAATGGTGTCATTCAGCGAGAGCTTATCTAAAATCCATTGCGAGAGAGGGGGTACATGTGGCCGTACATCATCGTCACACATTTTCAGTAAGTATCCACTCACTCCGCTGGGTCTCTAAAGCTATATTTAATATAACATTTCCATAAGAAATAGAATTGTATTTTTTTTTATGAAATATTAGTTTTCACTGTTTGGGCTCAAACAAACGAGGCAATACAAATAAATCGAAATTTAATACCAGCGCATATATGGCCAATGCGAGCGACTCATGCGAACTTGAGCGTATCGGTTCTTTTGATATGTCACGACTGCCTGGCGCCCGCACACCATGTACGTACTATGTTATACACATCGTACGCGTTCGACTAATATGTCCATCGTAATAATAAAACGGCGCTTCCAACGTTTTATTAAAATATTGATTTTGACAAAACTACAGCACCTCAAGCCTTGATTTTTGCAGGTTATGTTAGTTACATAGTACATAGCAATCGTGTAAAAACAGGACTTCGAAAAATATTGAGGGCATCCTCCTCAGCAAATGTTATAATATGGCTTAAGGGATCTGGAATGAGTGTTTTGAGCGTTTCGACAGTATTTTTTATGGAACATGAGAGCACCTCAGACGTATCGAATTGCATTCTGAATACGAAGCATGTCTTTCTGATATCAAATAATTTTCATTTTTTGAAAATCACGATATAATACACATTTTATGACAAATTATAAAAATTTGATATTTTTAAATTTTTTATATATAACAGTCCTCGAAGTAAATTTTATAAATCTAATGATATATTCTTAAAGTGTATGTAGCTGGGAGGAAAAGCCGACGATCAATTGAAAATTTTGACCTTTTATATTGAAGATATGGATTTTTCCCCAAAAGACCTAATTTTTTTGGTGTTTTGGGAAAAAAATCCATATCTTCAATACGAAAGGTCAAAATTTTCAATTGCTCGTCGGCTTTTCATCCCACCTACATACACGTTAAGTATAAATCATCAGATTTATAAAGTTTACTTCGAGTACTGTTAAATATCAAAAATATCAATTTTTAATGATTTGCCATAAAATGTGTATTACATTGCGAATTTCAAAAAAATCAAAATTATTTGATATCAGAATGACATTCTTCGTATTCAGAATGCAATTCGATATGTCTGATGTGCTCTAATGTCCCACAATAAATACTGTCCAAACGTTCATACCACACCCCTTAAGCCCAGACTTTCAATTTATAGTATTTAAAATTCAAGTTTGAAACCAATCTTGAAGAATCGTGCGCTGCTTCACCGTTAACAAGTTCACACTCCTCGCTGCTTTGATTGTAACTGAATCCGCTACAGTCTAGATGCATCTTGCAGTACGACGCACATCGCGTAACACTTTCTGCCGTGGTAGATGAAGATACATCAAGATGGCGCTGATCAGGGAGGATTCCATCTGTGGTATATGTGTTAAAATTGACTGATAAAGAAGGGGAAACGGAGAAAAAGAAAACATTGTTGTCATCATTTATTTTCGAATTTATATTTTCCAGTAATACCTAGAAAAATGGTCTTACAATAAAATCGTACTGATCAATATATCATAATGGAAGTAATGCGGATATTCTGAATATTTTTTGTAAAGACTTCGACACTGGGGAGGAGGAGGTGAACCAGATGCGTCAAAAACCATGAAATGAAACAATTGAAACAATTTTCCCAAAATGTGACAGTTCCAGGCATTAGCGCCAATCCGGCTTGAAATGGGAGGGGGGGGCTGAAAAAGTGGCTGAAAAGAACAAAAATGGGTCATTTTGCCGAAAGGTGGGGCCTCCGGGATTAACGCCCATGGTTCCAGGTTTGACGCAACATGTCACATTTCCAGAATTGTGATAGTTCCTGGTGTTTAACTCAACCAGTCGAAAAGTATGAATTATCACAATTCCGGAATCATAACAATGTCCACGGTCATAAGTCAACATTGATATTCAGTGGCTCTCGGGCTTGGTGTGGCTGGGAAGTAAGATAAACGCCACTGTATGTGTGAGGACTTTAATACGCTCAGGCTATGAATGTGACACTTTGACATTTCAAATTTACCAAAACCTGATATGTATTTTCTTTTACATAAACTAAAAAAAAAACCTGATTCGTTCATTCATTCGTTTTTTTTTCATTCATATTATTTAAATTATCTATAATTAAATTTATGCTTTCATTCACTTAAGTTCGTTCAAGCTTTCATCTTTATATCATTCAATCAGTGATCAATTCTGACACCTTTGTGACTGTCATGGATGTGCTAACATGACAAAGTAAGACCTTTTACATAAATCCGAAATTTCTCTAAATTTTCTAGCTAAAGAAATTTCTCTAGCTAAAGAAATTAGCTATATGTATTTGTACGGACTTCATCTTTGTCAATATACTGCTGTTTTTCGCTTTTTTGCGCAAATTTGTCATCTCAAAAATACCACGTGACCATTTTAATGACTTATCATTCTCTTTTAGGTAATTTATAAAGAATTCTAATTTTATACACTTCAGCTGGGATCACTCAATTTGCATTTTATCAAAACAACATACACAAGACGATTTATTGAATAAACTGGTCTAATAATACGAACATACTTCACCACGTATTTTTATTAGTATGTGCTGGGACAGTCATATTTTACACACTGGGCTCGAGGTATTATAGTCCGAGAGTAGTTATCTGGCCATGTTTCAGATGGTCTCTATTTCCTAGCACAGTTATTCAGCGCGGGCACCTACGATAAAGTATTGATATCAGTGCCGAACTTGAGCTGAACCAAAGAATAATCAATATGTTAAAAACTTAATCGTGTGAATAGAAATTAATAACAGCAACTTCTTTACATACCAAAAGAGCAGAATCTCCAGTCCCCAGGACTATCACTACCGGAAGCGTAGGCAACATAATTAATTGGATGGGGAGTCGAATATTGATGTGAGATGAAAGGTGCCTGACCACTTTGACCAACCTCGATTAGGCCTTCTTTAAAAGAAACATGAAATTCCCTATGTTCATTAGAGTTCAGCATACCAAGTGATGATACTTCTACATCGTACGAGCACCCACTGACATGGTGGTTGCATGGGTACATGCGGGATTTGGCGTTTCCCCATCCTGCAATTACTAAGTAAAAGAAGAAGAAAAAAACCCAAAACAATAGTACTTACATTTGTCAAAAATGGAGGAAACGACTGCTTAATAAAAGTGCATTCAGCATGTTTGAACAAATTAGCTGGCAACTAAATTAGATAATTTGATTGGTTTATCTGCTGACTCTAAATTTGCATTCTAAGTTGTGCGTAATATCGGAAAGCTGCCTCAAAAAGAGCTCCTCATTGCCCCAAATAGGGAACATAATTAACTTCGGGTGTTAGTTATCTTTTGAATTCCCACCTATTCACAATAAATGAAAATGCAGAGTGTGGAGTTAATGAGCCACTCAATACAAAGTAAAAGAATAAATCTAAATTATTGTGGAATGAATTACAGAAAATTACTGAATATCTAAATCACGACGTGTTGTTTTTGTTACATTTGCAATAGAAGATTTAAAGACTCACTTATTTGATAGGCATTTGACACGGTTGATTTCGTTGAGGTCAAGGCAATATGAGCACCATTGCCAGTTTTGACTTTGAATCTGAACTTTGTAACATCGGAAGGAATCACGGAGTCTATATATTGATATTCGAAGTCAATACTTGTTTGATAAGAGGCACATCCTGTTAAAGGCCAAGAGAAAGAGACAGAAAATATGGAAAGGTAAATATGTTATAATTACATGTGACTAAAGTGTACCTGTGGCGTGTCTAAAATGCAGTTATCTGAAATGTATGAGTTTTTTTCACTCTTTTTATCATGAAATGAAATAACTCATATTATTTGTCTAATTTAAATTAAAAATATATCTATAGGGTGTCCCAAAAAAATGAGGCCCCACATTGCGCCCTCTTTTTCTTCTATTTTTGAAAAGTTGATCAAATATATTTTGGTATGTAAAGAAACCTTCAATCGTTAGCTTCAATAAACCAAAACAATTATTTCAATCGGCTCATAACTTTTGAAGATATGTCCTTTTAAAGAAATGTATCCGTTTTCCACTCTGTCCACGGAGGAGGTTTGGCTACTTCAAAGATTGGAAAGTGCATATACCATGCATGAATATAATACATTCCTCGATGATAACTTTATAAAATAACAACTTTATTTAAGGGAATGGGCTTTACCGGTGGGCTTATGGGTTATGGATTTTGTTAAGTGTCATTAGTTTGGGCGAAATTGATGTGGGATGGGACTTCTTTTGCTATACTTGCAGTTACTTATGTTTTTCTCGTTTCTTGCTTTCTTTTTATTGACAACATAAGTCATTTCTCTTTTTGGAATAAAAGGTAGCCCTGAAAAGGGCTGTTTAGTTTGTCTTTGGTTCTTTTGAAGTGAGTTTACTGTGCTGCTCTGCCCTCTACCTGGTTGCCTCCGTGAAGAATACAGGTTTCAGCCTTATTTCTCATTGCATTAATTGCGTTGCGTACCATCCTTAAGGCCTTGTGCGCCGGATACTTGCGAATGCAGCAGTAATACGGGGTTGCAAAGATGTTTGAAGCTAGCTGGTGATCCTCGCTTATAGTGAATGCTTTCCCAAGACTAATGCAATTATCTATCCATGTCATTAACCGTGTGTTTCGTTTAAATCTTTGATGTAGCCAAACCTCATCCGTGGACAGAGTGAAAAACGGGTACATTTCTTAAAGAGGGCATATCTTCAAAAATTGTGAGCCGATTGAAAGAATTGTTTTGGTTTATGAAAGCTAACGATTTAGGGTTTCTTTACATACCAAAATATATTTGATCAACGTTTCAGAAATAGGAGAAAAGAGGGCGCAATGTGGGGCCTCTTTTTTTTGGGACACCCTGTATATAGCGCCCTCAATTTTCACACAAATGTACATTTTATAGAATATAAATTACAAAAAAAGATGAATAATGCTAAAATTGCTACAGAATATATGTGTATATACAGGTTATTAGTGTGATAGCTGTTGGTATTATTCAGGTCTAGAATTGAACATTTATATAATTTTTTATCAGAAAAAATAATAAATGATCCCGTCATACAACCGTGAGCTTAAAGGACTATTAATTGGAAACATGTTGACTTGCTGCGTTCTGGTGGAACACGTCTTTAATAATTAAAATTGATTAAAGTTTGACTTCCAATCACCCCATTTTTCCATTAAGAATGGGCAAATGATCCATAAAAAGGTATCAATCATACCTATACACGTAATCACAGTCCGTTTCGAAAAGAGTAGGGGTTGTTTGTTAGGTATCTATTAACTATGCAATAATAAAGCAGCAATAACATATCATAATTCCATGGATCAAATCTAAGCAGATTACGTAATTCAATGTTTTTAATTAACTTCTTTAAGCTTTACAAGGGGTAATAAAATTGTTCTTACTTGAACAGGATTTTCCATCTGCCTCCAAGAGATATTTTGCTTGACACGAGCAGATATAGCTTCCAGGTGTATTAGTACAAATATCCTCGCAATCATCAATGCCGCTAGAACATTCATCAATATCTAAATCCAGATCAAAAAGAATAATACTTACTTGTGGTTTAAGGAAAATGTTCAGAGACACAATTGTAATTGGCAAAGAACATAGTTTAGAATTTTTTCTTTAAAGGGGTATTTCTTGATCATTTATTTTCTTGTTCATTAATCAGAATCTTGTAAAATAAAACATGCATGTTGGTCGCTATAACAGCATTAGTTACTTCAAAGTTACATAAATGTGCTGAATTAATTTCGACAATTTTGTGCAAAATTTCGTGTTTAACGTTTGACGCGATTCACTCTCAATAACAAAGTTTACCTTAACATTAATTATTTTCAACAGTTTTGTTTTAAAATAACTTAATAGAAAGAAGACAGCTTGGAACGGTGTAACAGAGGGAATCTGTGGAGTTTTTGGGTACTTTACCTATTTCACAGGTGATGCCTTCATAGCCAGGTAAACATTCGCATTGATCCGGTGCCCAATTACATATTCCATGTACACATGCAGGACTGCAAATAGCTAATTATGTATTCAATGCAAGAATGAAGGACGGTAGTATTTAAAAGCACGCAATATTGTGGCATTTCCATAAATAATAATTTTTTAAAAACAAAATGTTAATCCTGTTGGCAAATCAATTCGACGCCAAAGGAACAATAAGTTACGTAATGTATTGACTCTCCATGTATAACCGCTTTGGGGTGAAAGTCTAGTTACTTTATTGCAATCATACAACCCGAATTTGCACCACAGAGTATGTGTATAGTGAGCCAGCTTATCCGTTTTTAGCGTGTTACACATTATAACCACAGGTACAGCACTATACGTTTATTGCCACACAGAATAAACGGAATTGAAATTCATCGAAATCTATGGATATTGAAGTATAATCTTTCCATAATTTATGAGCTGCACTATAAACAGATTAGGTACCGCGATGACATTAGTCCCGGAGGTCGAGCAGGTAATATAACTCCCCGAACTCGAATTTGCCACTGGGATAACACATTACCTACAAAATTGATACGGCACCGCGTAGCATCGCACCATTGATTAATATCAAAGAATAGGCAAAAATACCTCAAAGGAAGTTTCCGGCAATCGCAATATTATGCTTTATATGCTAGAAATATAACTATCAAGCACGCGATATTCAAAATTCCCGGGCGCCGAAGCTATCTGGGGCAATGACGTCCCAGTAATACAATGAGGGCTACCGACATTGAGCACAATTAATAATCATGACGTCATTGCCCTAGAGACAATTTCGGTGCGGGAATTTTGAAAATCGCGTGTTGAGAGCCGGCTGTTGTTATTCGTTTTATGGTCAATATGAGTTTGATTTAAATAAAACCATGTGATTCGTGCTTGATTATTCTAACATATACGACATAATGTGATTGTGACTTCTTTTAACATTCTAATCGTAATTCTATGGATATATCCCATTATGCAGAGTACGTGCACGTTTTACTCGCACCTGTACGATAAGTGTCTTTGAAAAGAACGGTATTGTATTCAATATATTGCACACAAAATACAGACATGACATGTGGTGAGCGTGAGCGTAGCCTACTTAGTGAAGGGCAATACATTGACATATCGCTATGGTAATTAATGATACAGGGTGTAAAAACAAACAAACAGAACCCTCATTTGCCCCTCTTTTTCTGCTAGTTTAGAAAAGTTGATCAAATATATTTTGGCATACAAAGAAACATGTAATCGTTAGCTTTAATAACCTCAAAAAATATTTCAATCGGCTCATAACTTTTGAAGATATACTCTTTTAAAGAAATGTACCCGTTTTACATTCTGTCCACGGAGGAGGTTTGGCTACTTCAAAGATTGAAAAGTAGTACACATACTATGCATGAATATCATACAGTCCGCAATGATAACTTTATAAATAACTTTATTTAGGGAATGGCTTTACCGGTACCCCGCGCGGTGGGCTTATGGGCTATATAGATTTTGTTAAGTGTCGTTAATTTGTGTGTAAAATGGATGTGGGATGGGACTTCTTTTGCTATACTTGCAATTAATTATATTTTCATGGTTATTTATGCCTTTTTGTTTTATTATGTTTCTTACTTTGTTGTGTCTTGTTTAATTTTTATTTACAACATAAATCAGTTCTCTATTTTGGATAAAAGGTAGCCCTGAAATGGATTGTTTGGCCCGGGTTGTTTGGTTTGTCTTTGGTTCGTCTGAAGTGAGTTTACTATAAAAAATAAAATAATCGCATCATCTAGGCCAGTTGCAGCCGAACCTGGCGCAGACCTATCCGCACTTAGATTGTAACATCCACCAATTAGCTGTGCAGCTCCCAAAATTCCAATGGGTGAAGGAAGTTTTTGACGAAACAACTATTCACCGATTTTTTGTGCTGCTCTGTCTTCTACCTGGTTGAATGAAGGTTTCAGGCCTGGTTCTCATTGCATCAATTGCGTTGCGTACCATTCTTATGCGCTGGATACTTTTGTGAAGATCTTGGAGGCTAGCTTATGGCCGTCGCTCATAGACATTGCTTTGGAATTTGCCCCAAAGGAAGAAATCAAGTAATGTCAGGTCTGGTGTTCTTGCAGGCCATTCCATAGTATGACCCATCCTAACCGCTATGTTTGCTATCCGGTACATTTCTTTAAAAGTGCATATCTTCAAAAGTTGTCAGCCGGTAGAATAATTGTTTTGGTTTACCAAAGCTAACAATTAAAGGCTTCTTTACATACCAAAATACATTTGATCGACTTTTCAGAAATAGGAGAAAAAGAGGGCGCAATGAGGGTTCTGTTTAAAAAAAATAATTGGGGGGGGTACCTGTACTACATCATTACTTCTACGGCGAATTGTATGCGCACATGGATAACGTTTAAATGCCAAAAACATTATAAGCCTACTTACGTCTTAGTTCAAAAATATTACTCCTCCAACCGGCTCCGCACATTTGCCCGGCGTCCCCAGAACAGGGCATATTACATGACGATTCTGCATCGAGACCATACTTTGAATAATTGGTACCCACGGCTCCACAAAACACTGACTTCCATATTGCAGTCCAACATAACGTATTCCTTTAAACGTGTTAATAAAAGGAAAATAAGGTTAAACAAAGTTATTTAATGGCAAAAAGTATTTGCCAATGACGAAAAGCAAAACCTAGACTACCTCATCAGTAAGCACGGCCGGATTTCCCATTTTCAGGGTCCCATCCAAGCTAAAATTTTCTCATTCAAACAGTTTCATTAAGTTTCCACCTTTTTTTTTATCTACCCAACATATCGTGGCCGCTCCTACCCCCCGGGGGATTGGGGCTACAGAAAATGTATTTTTTTTCGCCCCCTGCAGCCACAGCCCCGAAAGGTTGACCCATTTTTTTAAGATTTCTTTTTGATATTACAAAATTAGAGCTGTTACACCCCCTCCAACTTATCTACACCGGTTTGAGTGATGGCTTTCTTGAAACTTCTTCTTGCAGCCCTTTCTGCCCTTCTTTTTACCCGGGAGCTCGCGCCCCAAAGCTCCCAAAAATGAGCTCATTTTGCCCTGTAGTAAATTCGGCCATGGCTGTAAGATGCTATCTAAATGAAATACATTATTCTCACTCACACAACCTACCCCATAAATCATATACTGCATTTCGCCATGGACCTCCACATGTCTGCAGGGAATTGCCGATACACGAGGTGCTACAATCCGCATTTGATGCAGCCGTCCCATATACATCATACTGAACATCATCGTTCCCACACGTGCAGTAATTCCCGTCTTGAACCGCCGCGTAGCGTTTACCGTTGAACGGCAATGACTGAAGCAATTAGACAGCGTCAGTTTTGGGTTTGTTTGTGCCAAGTCGGTTGGAAAGGCGCGGTCTGCTCTATCAACATAACATCCAATATAACGATGATGCTCTGTGAATTGAACGAAATCCGAAAATGAGATTTATTTTTAATGGGACTTAAAAATCCCCACATCAACTACAATCAGAACAATCCCGGCTGCATTTGGTTATAGTTCTCTTAAAAAATTTAGTTTACACAGGATATTTTGCAAATTATATTTACAGTGTAAGTTTACGTCTAAGTGTACTCTTCATTGACATTTTTCAAAAATACGAGGGAGGTAGGGGGGATGGAAGGGACATGTATGTGCGTGTGTATTATTAGTCCCCCTTTTTAAGGTTGGTTTGAACATTGGAATTATGGAAACTTTCGGGCCTCATAACTTCTAAATTGTTGGTCTAAAGTATATAAAAGTTTACATATTTAGAATGGCAAAGACTTGATAAGTTCATACCAGATGGCTATCTTCTTCACATCCTTTTGCTAGAATTTTATCATAACGCAGAAACGTTCAAATTATATTTGTCTACTAATTTGTATTGTAAATTGTGCACATGTCTCATTCTAAAAGTCACAAATCATGACTTGTTACAAAACTGACGTCCAAACGGTAGTACCTCCCCTCACTCGGAACTAAAACTACGTACAAAAAACAACGAGAACTTGCTCTAGATTCCAAATAAGTACTACACATTGCATTAGAGCAATATTGTTCCAACCTTTTGGCATCTTGCATATGAATCTCCATTGAACACCACATGAATAATCTCCAACGTATCCGTTTGTTTCCATCGTAACACAATCCTCTTGATTGCTAGTGTCAGGATTTCCCGCATCCCATGGTACGTCAATAAACTGTACAAAATTATATTCAAAATGTAAGTATTTTGAAGCGAAAATCATGTGTTTAGGTCATAAAGAAGAATGTAGGAAAAAATTAACTATATCATCGTCTAAGAGAAGAACGTGAACAATGCTGTGCATTGGCTAACGGAAGAACGTGGACAATGCTGATAATGCTGCGCATTGGATAAGGGAAGAAAGAAGTCTGACAATGATGATAATGATGATGTGAATGATGATGACGATGATGACGATGATTTTTTACAATTTTGTGACCTCTGACCTATCGGGGATATCGCTTTAATTATTATTCATTCATTTATTATGTAATATGAAATAACCATGCATTTTTTCAGCATTTTAAACAATATTTTGTACGAACAAAAAACTATTTTTTTCGATGGGTCAAAGTATTCCCAAACTAGACAAATTTTCCCACAATGTATTGTAAATTTTAATGCCGGTTTAGCTTATTATATACCGTTGTTCCATCTACCCATTTGTGGGTCCCTTCCACATCAAGATCATCCAATCCTATCCACAAAGTTGTTCCTGCGTCCAACGCTTTTTCTACCGAAATAAGAACCAAAACAACATCAGTGTATTTCATGCAAACGACATATTTTTACGTATCATGTTCCACATTTTTAAAGGTAATGAACATTAGGAAATGAATTTGGAGAAAACCTTCTGACAATAAAAATACCATGCTGAGCCATCAGCCTGGGTGGCTCGCGCTCTAGTAATTTCAGATGATTGAGCTCAGTAATACATCAAAAAATGCCTTCCAATTCATGAAAACAAATAGATAATCAGCTTATCGGATTAAAAGCTTAGAGGGAAGGTCTTGCTGCTCAGCGAGTGTTTGTAATTATCAGAAGGTTTTCTCCAAATTCATTCTCTAATGAGTTGATGTTTTTAAAGTAGGAAATAGAATAGTGTCGGTGATTAATGCAATGATACAAGAGGAAACTGAACATTCTCTTGTTCTTAATTCTTTGTATTCAATTTCAATTCAATCAACTGATCCCCAACTAACTGTGTTTGTTTGTTCTCTTGACGATGCATAATAGGCTAGTCAAATAACTCATCAAAATTCTCAAGAAAGTAGTGGAACAGTGCCTAATTTGAATAAATCCAAAATGGCCGCTTATGCAGGGGTGAAATTTCCAAGTTGGTCAAATCATGTTACCAACCATACTATGTATTGCTCTCCAACTGGTCTCAAATTGTTCCTTTGGCAAAAATAAATCAAAATGATAAAAGTTGCATTGTTTTTGATGCTTTGTTTCATAGGTAATACCACAAAATACAGACTTGACATTTAGTATGGAATATTTTTTCGCAAAATTTAAGACTGGTCTGGAAGGGATCTGCATAAACCGCGTGGGCTAAGTATTAATTGGGGGTGTGTCGGGAGATAGTGCAAAATAATAATATTGTTTGATAGAAAATGTGCTTTCCATAAGTTTACATTATGATGCTCATTATGTAGCGAATTTGCCTACAATGGCGGATTTAGGGAGGCTCAATTTGAGCTTTGTGGGGGGGGGGGGAACAATTTCGGACTTTAAAATTGCAAAATTGTTCTGTTATTATCACATTTATAGACGTTTGAGGTGATATTTCGTAAACTTCGTCAGCAATTGGCATTTATCACAGTTGAATTGCACTTGTAATATACCAATTTTTTGTACATGGGAGGAGCTTAAAATATGGCTCTTAAAAGTGGTACGTACTCAATAAGTTTGAATGGCCCCACTGGGGTCAAATGTTATAAACTTACGGTACAAAAACAACTGCGAGGATTCCTGGTTGTCCAATAAACTCACATTGCTTCTTTGTGTACAGTCAATTTATAACATTTGGCCCCCAGGGCCCATTCAAGTTTTCTGAGTGCTTACCACTTTTAAGAGCCATATTTTTTAAAGCTCCTCCCACTGTCAAAACTGGTATATTACAAGTGCATTTCAGTTCTGATGAACACTTGGTATTTAGGTTCAGTAAATATCACCTTAAATCTCAATAAATTTGATATCAGAATAATGTTGCTCAAATTCAGAAATGTTACCCCCACAAGAATGCAATTCAGTCTCCTTAAAACCGCCATTTTAGGCTAATTCACTACATTATGAGCGCCATAATGTAAACCAATGGAAAGCACATTTCCTGTCAAAAAATTATTTTACACTCTCTCCCGACACACCCCAATTAATATTTAGCCTGTGCGGTTTATGCTGACCCCTCCAGACCAGTCTTGGAATTTTGCGAAAAAATATTCCATACTAAATGTCAAGTCTGTAGGTAGGTACTTTTTCTGAATCCTTATAACAAGAGCAATACATTGGTATTGTGTTAGCAAGATTTGACCAAAAATGGAAATGTCACGTCCTGCATAAGCAGCCATTTTTGATTTATGCAAATTAGGCATTGTTCCACTACTTTGATTCTTGGTGACCTTTGACATGCTTTTGTGTGAGCTTTTGGGAGATGGACGCATGCAAAATGAATTCTGTTGCAATTAGTGGTGGGTGAGTTTTTAATTTGACGTTAAAATAAAGACTTCACAGAAAGTAAGTCAGAAAAAAAGGAAATACGCATATAGCTTTAGCAATATTAATCGTATTTACAAAAATTTAACATAGAATTAACGATGGTTTATCTAAATACCTATTTGTGCAATATCGTTCAATATTAACAACACAGTAGCATTTGTATTTAAAAATAGCCGAATTTAAAAGATGTGTTGTGACGATAATTCAGTCAATAATTGATTATTGAGCATAGGGCAGAAAGTCATGAATAACCATTCATCAAGTGAACGTTTTTATATCCAATTCTGTGCATCAATTGCACTGAGTGAAGCAAGGATTTGTTTCTCCGTTAATAAATTCGTCACTCCTTGCTAGCCCTGCGACTGATGCACATCTACTCAACTTTGGTTCACGATGGATAGTTAGACTGGTAACATGATGATGATTCTAATGTCATCATGTCTAGCACGTGATTCATATTAAATTATACTACTTATGTGATGTAACTCTGGTAAGGTTTTATATTAATTCATACATACATATTATTTTGATCAGTTTATCTGATAATGTAAATTCCTAATAAATTCTATGATACGTAATTTCTGTTTCATCTTGTTCATTCAGAGATTGTCCTTCCCGTTTCCGTTCATTCCCTCATCCCTTGGGACTCCAAATCTGGTACCTCGCTCTTCCTTCCCATGACTAATTTCCCAAAATAAAATTCATAATAGATGCAATGGTTATTACCCATGGCAAGCATTGTGGCATGTAAAACCCAACATTATCTTCCCGCTTAGTTAAAATTAATACAATTTACTGCAACTTTTAAATTTGGAAGAATTTATCGAAATCTTGCACAGGGGAGTGTGGTTTGTAATTTTGACCCACAAGTTGGTAGTTTCGAGACGCCCTGGCTACTGCGTTAATGTTCTTGGTTTCACACACACCCCCCTCCCACACCCCTGCTCAAGGCAGTAGTATGTCTCACATGTCCTTGAATGTGGTCACAATGGGCCATTCACGAAGGGCAGCTTATTTTTAACAATGGGAAGATGAGCGACTGAAATGTCGTAATGACTCAATTGTGTGTATGCTAGGTATAGACAATACGCGCCATATTGCATCATATTGCATGAGGGTTAAAATTCATAAGGGAAAAGTTAAAGGTTTAGTAGATTAGGTCACCCAGGCACTCTACTTCACGAGTACTATTACCGTCAGGTAAAAACATTGATTTGGTAAAATGTTCCCGATTCCAAATTAGAGAATAAAGGTATTGTTTTTAGCCGCTGGAGTGCATCTATCGTCTCATATAACACGGGCGACATCATTAAGTAAAACAACGAGGCGAAGCCGAGTTGTTTTACGCCAAAAATAATGATGTCGCGTGTTATATGAGACGATAGATGCACAACAGCGGCTTAAAACAATACCTTTATTCTCATTCTTAAACATTTCAATGAAAATAAATTATATTAATCATAAGTATACCAAATTTTAACCAAATTAAATCCTACATTTTACAAGGAATTACCTAGGGCTTAGAATCGATCAGTCCTGATGTTGCTATGCACATTCCGATTGGTTCAAATAGCGCGTACGAGTATCGCGTCGACACGCACGCGCTAAGGTGTGTGATATCGTGTCATATCACACGGGTAAGAACCAATAAGATTGCAAGAACATTCTCAAGTGTTTAAGAATTACTAAATATAAATACAGTAGGCTACTTTAGAAACTATTCTTTGGTAAGTCTATAAAATATGGCGGTGATTATTGAGGTGTATACACGCATCACATTTAAACATCTTCCTAATTTACTAGAACGACGTATGTCCATTGTTTTTTGTACAGGGTCAAAGGTGTTATTAGACTAGCCACAGACTACCCGGTTAAAACCTGAACGTGCTTTAACCAACAATGACCATGAGTTAGGGGTGGTGCAATAATTATGTGCCCCCGGGGTGGTGAATTATAGGGGGGGGGGGCAAAGATTTTTGGCAGGCCAAAAAGGGGGGGTTTTTTGTTTAAAGGGGGGTCAAGCGAATTGTTTGCAGGTCGAAAGAGGGGGCAAGCAATTTTTGGCACCGATATTTTTGGCACCGTTTCTATATTACACCATAAAAAGGTGTAGGAAAACGTTAGGAACACGTTTAAATATGCAAAATTTCCTGCTCGCTGCGCTCGCAGTATATGATAAGACAATATTGCATGTGTAAGGGGGGGGCAAAGATTTTTTGCCACGTCAAAAGGGGGGCAAAGATTTTTGCCACGGTCAAAGGGGGGTAAGCGATTTTTGGCAGACCATATTGAGAATTCACCAACCCGGGGTTACACATAATTATTGCACAACCCCTTAATATTTACAAAATGGCTATTGGGTGTATCCTAAGTTGAACACGGGGTCCCGACATTACCCTTACATGAACTCTCACCCTACTGCTTATTCTGGAGTATCAGGGTTAAAGAAAACATACTTACGAGCGATAAAATCAACTTCAGCTTGAGTGTGGAGGCTGGTAAGATGAGATGATCTATCGTTGCAGTATGCTCTGGCGTCGGCATAATTTTTACTATCACTGGAAACAAAATAGCAATAGTTGTTTGACTCCTCCCATCCTGCAGGGCACTTGAAATCTATAACATTATTATAAATGTAAAATCAGGAGAAAAGGATTTACCTGGCTTAAGTAACCACTATTACACTTAAGAAAATAAAAACCCAACCCAAAAGAATGACATGCTAGAGGGCATTATAATAGTACATACAGATACGGCTATACCCAATGTTTAGCACCGCTTCAGCAAGCGCTTTAAATGGGGGACCCAAATGGTTCCTATCACTTGTAGGGCTTAAACTGCTTTTATTTGCTTAGAAATGATTGGACCCTTGGTGTTTTGTTTTTGTTTGTTTTGTTTTTTTCATTGAAGTCCTATGAGATTGGATGGAAATTAGCAACAATTTTAAAGGTCAAAAGGTCATTTCAGTATCTTATTCATAATAATCTATCTTCTCATGAAATCATAATGTTAATGTGCCCTCGCGAAATCCTACAAAAGACACGCAGCCGCAGCCGAACAATCACCTTCCTTGGCCTTCCCTTTCAGTCGTTCGATTGGGTTAACGTAGTAAGCCAAATTGGTGCAAATGAAAGCAAAATTATGTAGTTGTTTATTTGAAAATGTATATGCTGAACGGAAAAGCAGAGATTGCAACACATGCACTACCCATTGAGTATTTTTCAGTTGAATCCACAAACACACCAGAGAGTACCGGTATGAATTTGAAATGGGGATACCAAAATGAGCGACTCAATTTGAAATCAACAACCCTTGTGTGTGGAAGATTAAGGTCATGTCTTCCATAGGGGGCGTATGGATTTCAACTGGAATAGCCTATCAGTAAACCAAGGTATGTCGGTTCTCTGCGCCTCTGGCCCTCTGCTCGCGCCCTCTTTCTAGGCCCCTCCAGTGGGGTTGGAGTTTTAAAAAAATTTAACGACTAACTACTGTACAGGCCTGTAGGCAATGAACATTGGTCATGTGGAAAGATACATCAATACTTCACTTCAGACCTTCAATACGCAAGATACGCCATAGAATTTGATTCAATTAGACCGACTGCGTACTTACAGGCATAAGACGCCAAGTTTATTGGAAACATTGATGCATGAATGGATAGAAATGTTATAATGAGTTTAAGGAGCCGACCCTGATTTTGGCCAATTTTGGGTCGGTCGGTGGAGGTCAAGCAAACAATTTTTTACCCTATATTCGGACATCGCGATACTAGGGAATTACCTTTGAGCTAGTGCTCAGAACATTTACCTTCACAACCAAGAAGTTCAAACCGCATGCTGATGTGACCGTTCCATTCAGTGGGGATTATTCGGATGTAAGACGCTATAACTGGTACAAGGAATAGATTGGTAACAACCGTAGTTCGGTCGGTGTTTCCATCAAATATCTGTGAAAGGGATTGATTTTTAAAGGACAAAATATCGTTTATATATCTTATTAAGGTTTGTATGTTATTTTAGTAAGATATATTCTGTCACATTGAACTTTTGTTGTTTTTGTTTGTGTAGAAAAAATGATATATAGCGCAGAATTCATGACTTCACAAAACGTAACGCAGCCGTTACAGATACGTCTATTATACCGAACTAGTATTAATCGTATTCGCAATAGTTTAACATAGAAAGTCAGGTGGTTCATGTATGCTCATTCGCCTAATTTCGTTCCATTATAACATAGCAGTAATTTAAAGAAAACAGGACGAATTAAAAAAAAAACTTGCCATGCTTACATTGATCAATCAAACGTATATAGATGGCGGATACCTTCAAAATACGCCTAAGATAATACGCCTAACCTTAGACGGTTAAGATGCAATCTTAGACGTCTAAGATGCAATCTTAGGCGCCTAAGATGCAATCTTAGACGTCTAAGAATTTCGCGGTAGACTTAAATCAACGAATCACAGGACCAGAAATCCCAAACAACCAATCATCTTAGGCGTATTCAATTATTGACCAATGAAATCTTAGACGGCTAAGATTTTACACGCCTAAGAATTCTTACACGTCTAAGATTGATATTGTAGTGATGGACGGTATCACCAATGTGATAGCTCGCAAAAGCACCTTGGAAGACTACTAGCAGCTCGTATTACAGATACCATGCGCAGTGATCGAAAGTACCACGGGATAATCAGTTCCGTCATCTCTGGTTCAGTTCAGTTTATCTATAATAGGAACAAGTTTCGAATAGAAGTGCCATTATGAACCGGCAGAATGGCAAATCGCCGCCCCGTTTTGTACCAGGTTATAGAGCATGTTGACGAAATAACACGACCAACACAGCCGTCACCATCTCAACATCATCCACAGGGTCTGTCCCCCCTTCTGTGGCGTGGTGGAGGGTCAAATTTGCGTCGGGGACATTTTTTAAATTTTTTTTCATTTGAGCATAATCTAGCAGTTGATGTTGTTGTTGCAAACTGTGCGCGCTGTAATAAAACAATAATTTGTTTGAAATGTTTTGTTTTTCTGATGACTTGCAGTTAATGTATTGAAGATTTCTATTTGTGTGATTATAGTGTAAATGATGATGACGACGACGACGATGATGATGATGGTGATGAATCTGATGATGGTGATGATGGTGATGTGATGAATATGATGATGATGATGATGATGATGATGAAGATGGTAATGATGATGATGATGATGATGGTGATGATGATAATGATGATGATGATGATGATGAAGATGGTGATGATGATGATGATGATGATGATGATGATGATGGATAATACAAATGATGTCAGATTATTATTAGAGTCGTGGTGGTGATGATGATGGCAGTGATGAGGGATTTAATTTAGTATGAAATTTTCACCCCCCCCCCACCTCCCGCACCCATCCAGTCAATGCTATTGTTTTGATACTGAGACAGGAACGGACAATTAGTCTAGTATTGGCTCCAACATTGATTGCGGGAGGAGGGGGTTGCAAGCAATATGAAACATTAATGTTTGCCATTCATGTTACTTGTAATGTTTAAACAAAGAGCACGTTTCTATGGTGTCAACTACCCTGCTCACTTCTCATGTATATGTTTTTGCTTAACACGTGTGCTATGAGCCAAAAAATACATCATATCCAAATACACAGTTCAGTGACCTCGGGGCCACCATTCAACAAGAAAGTTAACCTCCTATTATAGAGTATGATGCGTTTGTACCTAATACGCTCAGAGGTCAATTTATGAGTGCACAGACGTTATAAGGTCAGCAAACTATGCCTTTATAACTACTGTCTATGTTAGAACAGCATGAGACAAAGGCCAAATCGACTTTTACAATTGAAGTTGTGCATAATCTCAGTTTGCAAGAAGACAAGAGGTCAAATTTTTCCATGTTAAAAATTATATGCTAGGCATGTTTGTTCCTCTTTGTCGTTTGTGTATTAATTATCATCATCATTATCATCATCAACATCATCATCATCATCATCATCATCGTCATCGTCATCGTCATCATTGTCATCACCATCATCGTCGTCGTCGTCGTCATCATCATCATATCATCATCATCATCATCATCATCATCATCACCATCATTACCCAACTGCTAGCCACAAACCCATACTGACGAAAATAAAATCATAATTTTGCTGCAAGTCCTCAGAGAAAATTAATGTACAAATATTTAAAATCATGTTTTATTACAATGTATCTAATTGCAATTTACACACAACCATGGCAACTGCTATTAAGCTGAAATGAAGAAAAAAAAAAGACTATTAAAAAATTTATTTTGAAAAGAAATATTGTTCAGGGAGGTTTCAAGTCTGCAAGCAATTTTGGCAGGTCGAGAAGGGACACAAGCAATTTTTTACAGGGCATCTTTTAAATAACCCACAGATCCTGAATAACCATAACATGCTCTTAAATCAGAGGCAATGCTGGGGGAGCGTCTTGGGGGAAAATTATGATGAACCTCCATTGCTATGGACATTGGCGCCAATCCAGCTTGAAATGTGGGTAGAGAATCAGCCTGAATTGTCAAAAGTGGCTGAAAAAACCAAAACAATGAGCCATTTTGCCGAAAGGAGGGAGAACATGTCCTCCACTTGACGCCCATGGCTATAGAGAGAAAATGAGTTCATTAAAAACACACCACCCAGCCATTGTTCGAAATATTCTCCAACGCACAGCGTCCGTCGTACGTTTTGATCGAATTTACGATACCGTCCATCACTAGTCACGGTCAAATGGTCAATCTTGGACGTCTAAGAAAAATCTTAGGCGTGTACAATCTTAGGCGTCTAAAATTTCATTGGTCAATAATTGAATACGCCTAAGATGATTGGTTGTTTGCGATTTCTGGTCCTGTGATTCGTTGATTTAAGTCTACCGCGAAATTCTTAGACGCCTAAGATTGCATCTTAGACGCCTAAGAATGCATCTTAGACGACGTCTAAGATTGCATCTTAGAGGCCTAAGGTTAGGCGTATTATCTTAGGCGTATCTTGAAGATATCCGCCATCCATAAACGTACGCATTGTGGCATGTAAAACCCGTCATTATATCTTCTGGATTCAAATCGATACAATTTAGTGCTCAATCTTGCCGATTAACTCATCGGCGTGCACGGAACACACGGAACACAACCACACAGATCCACGCCGCACAGCAGCGTCGCCCCGATATCTTCATGGCATTAAATGCCATGGTAGGTTGAATCCACAGCCACGGATGGCCATTGTGTTCCCACCTGTTTAATAGTTTTTAAATGCAAAGTTGGCTGAAGGACACCCGACTAAGGCTAATGACATTAGCCTGTGACTGACCTCTGTATGGTCAGCGAGCATACATTCGCCATTGTCATCTGGTTATAGCCTGCTTCTACGATAGTCTCCTACACAGCCAGTTTGTGTCAGTCGGTCTGACACTCGTCGATCCTGTATGTTCGTGATAGCCACATACAGTCTGGCCCGAGACTACCTCCACGAGGGTCTACGCTGCGCTATTTAAAATCTTGAATTTTGGTTAGATTTGAGTTCAAAGCGCACGGCCAAAAGTCAAAAGCGCACGCCGACGACTATCATATCTGTTCAACACGTATTTTCAAGTGTATGAGACCACATCTGGTTTCTTGAGACGAAATCATTTACGGGAGATATTCATCATTTTCTAACCCGGTATCCGAAGATTTTCGTCTGATATCAAAATCGTGCATAGCAATTCACGTG
This sequence comes from Amphiura filiformis, assembly GCF_039555335.1. Taxonomy (NCBI): domain Eukaryota; kingdom Metazoa; phylum Echinodermata; class Ophiuroidea; order Amphilepidida; family Amphiuridae; genus Amphiura; species Amphiura filiformis. Next base: position 61,679,539 of record NC_092634.1, read on the forward strand.
TATCGATCCCGTGTATTCATTTTAGTGTCTCTGCTGCACCAAATAATTATTAGCCAGGCGATGTCGGTGTGCGCCGATGCAACTCTGCTGGGAAATCAAATACTGCTGAGATATGCACTAACACAATGTGTGTCTACCCAATAAAAAGCTATGTTCAGACACCCTTCATCAGACCAACTCCTGCATTTCTCGCAACCGGCTTATAACCCTTGACAACAATACCCTAACAAACTACTGTGCGTTGATGAATGGCGGTAATTGCCGGATTATATAGGTATGCAAACGTGAACAAGTTACTAAGGTATGACGTATGGCGCAATCGATACCATTGATAGTTAACTTATACAATAATTGATTTTCCTGACCAGTTATATGCATCCTTGTTACCAGGTCAGTGGCCTGACGGTGTTTTTATAAGATATTTTTCCAAATGTTCAAACTAAAATAGTGAATGCGGGAATTAATATCGCCTATTGTTTTAATATACTCGAAGTATATGATGCATAATCGGCATAATCGGCCTATCGGCTCTCGAGCTAAATGCGCGTGAGATTATTGTGACGAATGCATTGCACTCAGTTCTTTATCTTTATCATAACTGCTCGCAACCAGTGATATGGCTACACTATATTAATTCGTCGGCGTGCTTGAAACTGCAATCCGCAGGAGAGCCATCGAAATGCTCCGAGAAGCCGTTGACTAAGTCGGCGAGATTGAGCGCCAGGTCCTTATGGCAATTTTAATTCGTTTTTTTTTATTTCGTTTTAATATTGTACGAAATTTGGTATCACAATGCGCGTAAATTAACCTGTTCTTCTATGTTAACATATTTTTGTCAAGTCTTTATTGGATACACGTTGTTATGGGGATTCGATCTTTTGTGCGTAATTATAGATGGCCAGGGGATTCACTCTATCATTAAAAAAATTATTTGAAGAAGTCAAAGAGCCCTAGGAATAAAAACTGTAGTGTAATTCACGCCAGATACAATTTCTTTATACGACAAAAAGTAATTTTTGTAATCGATCAAAAAACAAACGTTTTATATCAATTTTAAATTTAGCCTGAATCCGTAAATATGGTACCTCTCGCCCTTTTTTAGGTCAAGGCTATTTTTACCACTATGCAGCGAACCATTATTGAAGCTATTTCACATACATGTACAAAAAAATTCTAGAGAAAGAATGAGGACATATAGTGTTGAAATATCTTTTGTTGATTTCGAATGATAATGTCATGAAGTCGTAAATTTAAGGTCAAATTCCTAAAACCAAAATAAAACATTGCGACGCAGATAATTCCCGACTTACGCAATTTCATCATCACATCAGTGTCTTTATTATTTGTTTGAAACCTTTCCCAAACGTTCGTGCTATTTATGCATAACGGCTAATCTATCTTTACAAAACGCGTCTTTTTTTAGTAAACAAAAGGCTAAAGATGGCATTATGAGATTTATCTTTTATCATTACACTCATCCGCTCAACTGCCACGGTGGCCGAGCGGTAAAGCGCTAGACGCGTAATCGAAGGAAGTTTAGAATCGCTGTTTCGAGTCCCAACGAAGCCTGTGGAAACTTTTTTTTCTTCAAAATTCATGATCGCATTCCGAAATGAGTCACTTGTCGATAAATCATGTATCGTATCCTTAAAGTGACAATGGGCTATCCATGTTTGATGGATACATTCTCACAATATTCTCACACTTATTCACTTCTTTCTTTTCTTAGGGACGGCTTTAAAACTTGCGGTGGCGGCGGGCAACCGGCAATTGTATCGATTTGAATTTGAACCCTAACCCTGCCGGTTCCGTCTGGTTTTAGCTGGTTTCGATTGTTCTAAGCAATGGAACGCTGTTCAACCGCCACCAACCGCCTGTCAACCGACGGTCGAGTAAGAATAAGAAACACGAACGTCAAGTATAAACATGAAGATAAAACCCTTACCATTTCTCCATCTGTTTGCTGAACAGACGTCCAATAGTCACCGTTATTACTGTATTTAACTTTGAATTTGGTCACCCATTGTAAGCAACAACCATCAGCTCGCCCTTGAATCAACACGCCAGTAACCCGTGTTGGGTGGCCAAGATCTGCCTCGATCCATTGGTTGACGTTTTGACCCCGGCGCTCCATGCTCCAGTAGTACCAGCCTGCGCAACGCGGTTCAGACGAGCATTGTTAGCCCCGTGGTATGCGCCACCAAATTCGGTTGAAGCTGTGATTTGGGCGTCACTTATACGACCATCCTCCACCCCGAGACGGTCTTGGCAAGCTATTGCTAGTGAATGAAATACACCAATAACATTATTTAACTTGGGTAACGTTATTTTGGAATCTGGTATTATAATCACAGGATAGAAGCGAATTAGGGTTGTATGGATGCAGGAAGGCGTGGGTAATCACCTTGAGCATATAACCATTGCGTGTACAGTTAATAAACCAAGAATAATGTCGGGTCGATCGGTAATTACTAACGCATGCGTGTTCATCAACATATATGCCTGTCCCGGCATTTATAGGCTGAAATTGTTTTTATCCCTTACGAGTCAATTTTCCTTAACAAAGACATTAATATGCCTGGTTGAGAGTTGACTAAGGAGCTTAGCAAGCAGGTGGACAGGATGGATGAAGTCAAGGGGCCCAGAGGGTTCAGGGGCCGCCGAGCAAGTGACTTGTTACCGGTAATAAGTGATTTTTTACCTGTAATAAGTCACTTATGTCCGACCGTGTGAACACGACTTTTGGGGAAAAGAGCTGATAAAGGAGATGCTAAAAGGGCCCGCACTGCTACATATCCATGGGTCCTCGAGGCTCTTGCTACGCTCCTGAGTGGACTCCTACGTGATGGACTCAGATGCACTTTTAAAACGAGTAATTTTTTGTATATAATGAACCATTGTGACTGAACGCAATAATGTGTGACGCTCTAAATTGGTCCAGATGGGCAAATCAAATAATTTATGACAACATACACCATTTTACATTTTACTATTATCATAAAATATTTTTCCATTTGTTTCAAAAAGCGTTAAGTGGAACCTGTAAGTTATGGATCCGGGCCTTTATTTGCACACAAATGCGGCTATACCCGCAATAGAACGTCTTCTATGAATGCCCAAGTGGTCCAAAGAACGCGTAAGATAAACGTGCAAGGTTACACGTGTAAGATTGCACCTTACACGTGTAAGATTGCATCTTATACGCGTAAGATTGCATCTTATACGTGTAAGAATGAAGCGGGATTTTTAAATTGATGAATCACAGAGTAAGAAATCACAAACAACCAATCATCTTACGCGTAACAAACTTCAACCAATAATATGTAAAGACGTTTTGTGATTTGTAACACCCACGACTTCTTATACGTGTAAGATTGTAGTGATGGACGATACGTAATATTATTGGCGGCGTACCGAGGATAAGGAGAGCTCGTCACCAAAATCATAAACGAGGCATTTAATTTGTATGAGTGCTACAATGTCCTGTATTTTATGACGAATCTAATCCATGTCAGGAATTGTTCCGACTGTTGGTCCGTCATGCCCACATCCCGATTTATCTGACTTTTTGGCTACATTTTTCAGTTATCTAGAGTCAATAAATACTCATATCAATTAAATTTCAAGAGGTGATGGTAAAATAATCACGTTTGCAAAAACTACCGCGATGCAGATCGAGAGGGTGAGATTATTCGACACTCGTCGTACCAGTCAAATCGGAATACCGTTCATCCCTAATAGGCAATTCTTACGCGTATAAGAAATGCTATAGCGAGATTTCATTGGTCGAAGATGAATACGCGTAAGATAATAGGTTGTTTGGGGTTCAAATATAGGTTCTTTATATATGATTCGTCAATTTAAGCATCCCGCTAGATTCTAAAACGTATAAGATGCGATCTTACACGCATAAGATGCAATCTTACACGTTTAAGATTACATGTATAATCTTACACGTTTTTTGGTCCACTTGGCCATTGATAGTCTTCAAGTTAGTACCCATGAATGTTTAAGGGGTCCTATATCGGTGTACCAACGTATTATATGGTCCTAAAGCTATGGCTGGTCCTTTACTTTGAAACTGAGGCCCATGTTAAGGTGTAATGCTGAAGTGCTATCACGGTATCACCATCCGAGAACCTTGTTGCTGTATTATTGAGAAACGCTTGACAATTTGTTTTAACAGTTTGGGCCAGGGGTTCATGATATTTAACATATGGGGTTCATGTACCTTTGTCAATGTATAACATTCAAGGCTATCAGGGTACCAACTCATAATGCTTATTAGTGTACTAACTCAGAGCATATGATGTCAATTTTTTTAATTGTTATTTTTCTTTTAATTTAAAGATCTAAATAAATTATAAAAAAATGTTTAAGCAAAAAAATAATCCTTACCGGCCTGGTTTTGCTGACAATGTTCCACACACGTTTCTATTGTCATAGTGTCAGACGATGTCACTCCAATAGGTAGAGCTCGATCGTTTCCATCTTCAAAACATCCTTGGTATACAATATCTATAAAATTGTTGAGAAACTTGTTAGAAATGTTAATGGGACACAAATTTGTCGCCAGGCTAAGCAAAATTAATGGTTCCCCATTATAGACTTGTGTTGCTCCTTTACCTGTTCGTGCAAAATTGCAAAATTTGCATTTTATTTCTTTATATTGATTTTATTTTACATTTGAACTAATATCTGCGGTAAAATCAATATTCAGTTTCAAATTTGAATCACCATAATTCGAAAATATAATCTATATTTCAGCTAAAAACAGCCTGAGCTAGTGTTATTTCGACGCATTGAAATCGCGGAATTGAATTTAATTGATTTTCAATTGGTCATTTTTGCATTTCGATGCATTGAATTGGAATTGAATTGAAAATATTTTAGTTGACCAAGAATTGAATTGAACTTTGAGTGTTTAAAAATTGGAATCAATACTTTAGTGCATTGATAGCCATCCCACTCGCCTTAAGGGATCTGGTAGCAACATTTGGACAGTATTTTTTTTATGACATGAGAGCACACCAGACACATCGAATTGCATTCTGAATACGTGAAATGTCCTTCAGATATCAAATAATTTTGAGGACTGTTAAATATCAAAAAGTTAATAAAATTTTAATAATTTGTCATAAAATTTGCATTATATATCGCGAATTTCAAAAAATCCAAATTATTTGATATCACCAGGACATTCCTCGTATCCAGAATGCAATTTGATATGTCTGATGTACTCTCAGCTCCCACAAGGGCCTTGGACTCATAATCCGAGAGTTTGCTCGACGTGCTTAGGTTCGATTCCCCGTCCCACCACCGTGTTGCGCCCTTGCTTCACCCCACCCAGGTGCAATGGGAAGCTGTTAGGGGTTGTCACATTCGTTGTACTGATGTACCCTGCGCCACTTGTAGGCTGCAAACCTGGTTCCGACATATTCAAATGACGGCGGAATAAATGTAAAGCGCTTTGAGGCTGTTTACGGCATAAAGCGGTATATAAATATCTACATTTTTATTAAAAAAATACTGTGCAAACGCTAATATCCAAATCCTTAAGATGAGTTGACCTCAATGTAACAACAAAGGCAAGTGACTAGTATATCGATATGCTTGAGGGAACCCCATGCAAGCACTGCACTGTTCAATATCCTTATTGTGATGTGGCGGGAGTTTTAAAAGCTGAACAAAATATGATGCGTGCGCATACTGCCAGGCAAAAAACAATGGAAATTGTGATGATGCGTGCGCTTACTGCCAGGCATTGACGTCAGAAGTCAACTCATCTTAAGGAATGAAAATATGAGTACATAAAAGTGTTATGTCGATAATAGGAATTAAATAACTGAATTGTGTAAATATCTATTTTCCAACAAATTCCCCTTTGGTTTCCATCCTTATTCTCTTAAATGATTTAAGTTTTCTTAATAACGATAACTCTTAAATTGTTAAGTGTAAAAAAGTTTTCTGGGTCTAAATAAGTTTTTAATTTAATAATTATATGTGTATGAATAAGTCAATGAGTTGAAAGTACCCAAATTTGATTTGACAATCAAAATACCTAGACATTGATGACCATCCATACTCAGTTGATAACCATCATTGCACGAGCAAGAGAAAGCTCCAATTCCTGGTTCATTTTGGCAATTTTGATCGCAAGTATGAGTCCCTTCTAAACAGTCGTCGACGTCTAAAAGAAATAATAACAAATATATGACAAACACTGACAAACTTCAATGGCGCAAACGCCGCCACTGAGCGCTATATCTAAGCACAGACATAAGCCGAGAAGGATAGAGCTTACGGTAATTCCTCCGCTTTTTTGGCACGATAATCTCTTGAACTAATTAACAATGTCATTAGGGTTAGGTTATGGCAATAGGGTTTAGGGTTTGGGTTAGAATCAATGGCGTACCCCGTGGAGCCGTGGGGAGGATATATTGTCCAACAGAAAATTTTGAGTGATTAAATGGGGACGGCAAGGACAAAAGTGTCATTAAAATTACTGAGAATGGGACAAAATTACCAATGGGGACGATAATTTGGCTTTCGCCACCCACCCTACATAGTTACGTTCCGTGGGCGCTCCTACCAGGGTGAGGAGGGGGGGGGGGGGTGAGAAAAGGTGCAATTTTGCTGCTCTCCATCAACATTCCGAAAAGGTTGACACAAGGTTTCAAAGAGCAAAAAAAACAAACAAAAAAAAACTGTATGGCAATTCTTAAGCCCTTTTTTCATCAATAACTCTTTTGGTCACCCCTTCTTTTTCTTCTGGCGCCCCGTCCTTCATCTTTTCATTCTTCATTCGCCGCCCCCTGCTTTTACTCCGGGGATTGGCGTCTCCAAAGCTCCCCCTACATACGCACATGTTACTTCAAAGGCTGGCTACGCCTCTGGTGAATTAAGGCAAGAGGTAGGAGGTTACCGTGTATGTCGAACAACTGGGATGTTTAACAAACGGAGGTCAACGTTTGAACCTTACCAGGAATGTATTCACAGACAAACGGCAGTATATCAGTACAGTCATTGTCATTCCATAAACCATCGCCGCTTATCTGTCTTTGAATACAGTATTGTCCGGCTGCGGTTCCACTAGGCGAACCAATTTCCCAATTGGTATAGATCCCTGCGACAGTACCCTCAGCCTTATGTAGCACGTTTGAGTTTGAAGGTATGTACATCCCTATCCACGTGTTAGTTTTAGCTGAATATGAACTTGGATAAAATATTACACTAAATAGATTAATAGGAAACATAAAAAAGCAACATTTAAAGCCACATTTAGAGAATTTATTCAAACTTATTTGCCTAACTACTCAACGAATAATTATTGATCAATAAGTCAGTTGTAGATGTCATTACCGCTTACAACATGTACAATATACGAAAATATTTCATTGACCCAGTGACGTAGCCGCGGTGGGTGTTAGGGGGTAACTGTCCCCTGTGGGATGTCTTTTTTTGCCACCACTCCCTGAAATTAAAAAAAATAAGTCCTTTTGTAGATTTAAACCTAAACCATTTGTTCCCCTTGCTAGATGTCGTGCCCCTTGGCCTTGCCCCCAGCATGGCTATACCACTGCTTTGACCCAAAACGTCTGAGAAGATAAATAAATTATTAATAACACTCACGATAATGCTGATAGATCACGGCTTACGATTGCATTCACATGGTTTTGCGTAGCCGCATTCCCTATGTAGGCTAGATCTCCCCCGTATCTCTCTGCACAATCTTGACGACCCTCATCCCATGTTGCCCACTCATTTTGAGCAATGTAGCACCTCCCGCTACCAGGCATGACATCACGACATTGTTCTAAAGAAATAATTTATTAAAAAACCAGGTCAAGTTTAACCAAAGTTTAAAAAATAAAAAATGAACAACGGTAATAGTTAATGAAAAAGAATAAGTGAAATTTAGCAACGCGACGAGGCTTACTTACCCGAAATAGAGTTTCATTTCAAATCTATTGAAATCCGCTATTGTATTCTTTTCATAAATGGTAATACAGGAATCGCGGAAATCGCTTAGAAAAACATTTATTATTTATTTATTATAATATGGATAGTTTGCCCCACACGGCTGCAAAAAACGACTAACCGTGAAAGGTGGATATCAAACTAGTTTGCCCCGTAGGGCTACAATGAACCACTAACCGCGTAATATGGATATCCAACTAGTTTGCCCCACAGGGCTACAGTGAACCACTAACCACGACATATGGATATCCAACTAGTTTGCCCCACAGGGTTACAGTGAACCACTAACCACGAAATATGGATATCCAACTAGTTTGCCCCACAGGGCTACAGGGAACCACTAACCGCTTAATATCGATATCCAACTAGTTTGCCCCGTAGGGCTACAGTGAACCACTAACCACGAAATATGGATATCCAACTATGATCGCTGATCGCTAACCACGAAATATGGATATCCAACAATGATCGCTGTTTATGCCCTCGGCTCACGCCTCGGGCATAAACAGCGATCATGCCCTCAATCCTATGAATGAACCCCTAATTCATGTTCGCATGACTTTACTTAATGGGACCAAGTTTTAAAAAGGGTGAATAGCCACACAGGAAGATTTTTTTAAAACAAATATTGAATAATTTTATTCGTTCAACGGAAAGAATATTTCGGTGAAATATGAACATTTCCTAATGGAACAGTCCATAATTCATCTCATGAATATAATTACCATTGTACATATAAATATTCAATATTTTGTACACTATATAACCCCAATTTACATTTTCCGTCATAAATTTTATTTACCTCCATTGGATCATATTACATTGGTTTCTGTCAAGGAAACACTTACCTTTACTGGGGTAATATTTGCACAAGTAATTCCGTTGTACAGTACAACCGTGGTCATTCAACTTTCCATTTGATCGAATAATTTCCATACACATTGCTGAGGGATATCCATTGGGTTCATTTGTATGCCAACTTAAGAATGTCTGGATCTTGCCTTCAACTGTTAATACTTCATATGTATTCGATGCCCGTGTAAGCCCAATCCATGCATTACCACTATAATACAGATGATATAAGAAAATAATGATAATGCCTTCTGTTTTTATTGCAAATTAATTGAGAACAGCTCGTTTGTCAGAAAAGGACTAAAGTGTAACTGCTAAGGCTTGTAGGTCATTCTAGGTTTGGATGAAGTTTGAGGTTAGCATTAGGTTAGTATCAAAAATACCATTCAAAGACAATTTCATTAGAACCTCAAGTGCTCATATCCGTTGTACTAGATCTAGTAATTTTCGATGGACCGACGATGCTGTTTCGATGCTTATTAATAAACAAACAACTAATTGATCAGAATTAATCCTAAATGTATATTGGTTAATATCAATACAGGCAACGATTCATTTGTTATCACAACATGATGCAGTCATGTCTACAGTAGAATTCAATTCGACCTTTGCAGGACTTAAACCCCATTAAAAGCTATTAAACCAAGATAACACTCATTGAAAACAGCTCAACTGATTAAATCATATCTTCTCTGGTTAAAAGGGCATTTCGTTATCCACAGCCTCATCCCCCCACTTTTCTCAAAAAAAGTTGAGATTTTTATATCACTGGAAACCTCTGGCTACATAATGTTTATGTACAAAATATTTCTTGCAGATTAATTTGAATTTCGTTCTGGTGCACCAGAACGAAATTACAACGTATTGTCTATGGAGCAGTGTAATACACATAATCATGCATAACTCGCAAACGCAATATCGGAATCAACTGAAATTTTGGGAATATGCTTTTTTCGTTGATATGTACTGAAAAATGTCATAAAAAGAGGATGTTAGGATCACGAAATACTCCTTTAAATACACACAACATATGTGTCTGATTTACACGTACAATGGAGCAATGACCTGGGATTATACTTTCAGTTGGATGAACGATTATAAAGCGAGCGCTAGAGAACAATTCTGCGTGGTCTTTGTTTACGAAATGAGACAATACGTGCTTATTGTTAACCAGCGTTCTTGAAAATGAGAAACATGGTGGTTTGCAGACTTAACACGGTTTGGAAATAATTTCTTCATATTTTTTGGTGTTATCTGTCGTTTACATATCCTTCCTAAAACACCAAAGTACGCATATTTCCAAACATCAAAATTAGCTAAAAATTTAGGACATGTTACAAAACTATATTTTCTAGAATTTTGGAAGAGTACTTTTAATATTGGCCGGTTATTTTTCACACAGCGACGTTAACTAGGCAATGTACTATTACCTATAACATACACTAAAACACCAAAGTACGCATATTTCCAAACATCTAAATTAGCTAAAAATGTAGGACCAGTTACAAAACTATGTTTTCTAGAACTTTAGAAGAGTACTTTTAATATTGGCCGGTTATTTTTCACACAGCGACGTTAACTAGGCATATCCCCATACTTTTAACGTAGGCTATTTGTAGAGGTCACGCGTCAATGGGAAAGAGCACTGTGTATTGTGTATAGGAAAACGGACAGTAACTGCAGTATGATTAACAATAGTAAATTAATTGATTTCATGAATAATAAGGATTGACCAAGCATCGATGGTTGATCCTTATTAATATTAATATGTTTCTATTGTCTTAGATTAGAACACATTGCCACCTCAAATTCAGCATTTAAAGCAGCAGGATGACATTTAAAATGGCTGTCAAAAAGCAACTGACTGATAGTGCTCTGAAGCAGGAATCTGCAGAATTTTTACTAATGTCCAAACGTCTCTCTTTTTTATGCTTTTGTTTTCCTCCACGTCCATAGTCATCTTTTGTTTTGGAACCCCATTGGAAATAAGCCTGCATAAGCCGGGCTTTTATGGGATATCCCCGCCTTGCAACTTTTGGTGGTGTGGCGTGTATGCCGTTCTAATTTGGGATGGCATTTGGTGGTTTGTACACGTATATGTTAAATTATTTGATGCTTTGTACTGGCTTAATCATTTTTTTGTTCTACATGTATATGGTTCTCTGTCTTTTGCTAAACTAAAATAAACTGGGTTTATATGAGGTTTTACTGCGAGGTGTGATTATTTACCTTTTAGACGCAACTCCATCATACGAAATACCCCATCAATATTGCGCCAATCTACCCGCCGCACCTCGACCAGCTCTCCTCCCAATATTATCCCTAGAGTGGTCTTTTTCACGGATGCACGTGTACGGTCAACTGTTTCTGGGGGGGGTGGGGCAGCTCACTCTATGGGTGAGGGTGGAAGAATAGCCGGGGGAGGTGTCAAGTGGCGGCTGAGTCGGTGCGTTGTTGACGGGGTCTTCCGCACGGAAGATGTGGGGTCAAAAACGTGAGTAATAAATAATCTGGACTTGCACAAGAAAAATTTAACCGCATTTACCTTGGAATATCCCTAAGAAGTATGTCATGCGCATGGTCCTGTTCCTCGGGATGAGTTGGTACGAATAGTTGTCCATTCCAGTCGTCTATACATTTTTGTCGGGCAGTTTCCCAAGTAACCGATGTCGCTACGGCTATATAACATGCGCCGGCATAATAATCATGACATGGTGTCGGCACACCTATGAAATTAAAAAAGATCATCATTTATGATCCGTTCCGACAAAAATAAAACATGTTGGCAAACTATTCTATGTTATAGTTATGATATCATCAGCGCCGCAGCCAGGATTTTTGTTGGCCCGAGGTGTGGATTCTTTTATGATGTATGGACGGAATACACCATGCACAAAAATAAACTCGTCAGTTATATTCATCCTTGCTGTTCAATAACTTGATAATTTTGGATTATTCTGAAATAAGTTATTTGGACTTTCTTTCTCATTTGACACCCTGTTCGTGAACATTGAGCAAGAATTGACCAAGATATGCGCCTCAAACTCTCAAACCCCAAAATGAAAAGTTGCAATTTTAACGATTCAATTGTGCCTGTTACACTGTGTGCTTTATTGATTGGCTCGTGGTGCTTGTGTGCAATACAACGACGCGTTCCCATTGAAAATCGTTGAAAATGCAACTTTTGATTTTGGGGTTTGAGGCTTTGAGGTGCATATCTTGATCAATTCTGTTCGTTTTTCACGAACAGGGTGTCAAATGAGAAAGCAAAGTCCAATTAACAAAATTATCAAGTTATTGAACAGCATGGATGACTATAACTGACGACTTTCTTTTTGTGCCTGGTGTAGTTTGAAAATCATACTACAGATTCTGTTGGCCATAAACGCGCATGAAGTGTGAAATAATAAATGTCCTATGTTCTAGATCCGCCACTTGCGGGCGGGAATGTCTGATAAATTACAGATATATTCTCAAGTGTGAGGTCAAACTCAGATGTAATGGCATTTAGCTTAGCTTACCTTGACTGAAATGAGAAGAGCAGAAAAGAATAGTAACAAACAATACTTGTTGAAGTTGAAAATAAATATTCATTCTGACCAGTTTTGAGTTGAGCGAACATGTATTTGACCATGACGATGCTTGAACTGAATGATAAGCTACACATGCTTTGCACTTTAGAGGTTGCTAGAAGTGAAGTCTTTTTGTTTGTAACTGTGGCAATACATTAAAGAATCATAAACTCAGTGTAATATTAATTGCAAGACAAGGTGATTGATTGGAATGTTTTTACTCTTTACAGTACCATTGTGACAATACATTGAAAAAATTAGAAATATAATATTAATTGCAGACTAGTTTATTGATTTTAATGTTATATCAAATATACCGTTACCATTAAAAGAAGTCATTGATCACATTATTTTTTAATGGTCAAAAAATGTGTGGCTATTATTCCAGTAGTAAAAATAACCCAAATAATCAATACTTTTAAAAAATGCAAGAAAAAGTGATATTAACTTTGTTTATTGATGCGTGCAGGATCGTAAATGGAGAAATAGCCAACAATCTGCCCAGGGTGATTTTTTCACATCATTTGTGATGTTATTAATGTTAAAAATATTGTCTGAGAGTTTCATCCCGGAATATAACTGGCATCTTGTATTTTTGAGACATTTTTCAAGGTAATTCCTATTCTCAACATTGTCAATAATATTTTTAAAGGCCGATATCTTTATAATACTATAACTTACGAACTCAATATCTTCGCTTAGGAATGTCCGATTTCATTGGGGAAAACGGCGTTGTGGAGAAAAATATCTCTTTATTTTAGACATGTAAAAACCTTAAAATTGATAACCTGCCCAAAAGTGTCTCCTTTTGACATCGCAAGATTCAGCTCCGTCAAAGCTCCCCATGGTGACATCGAATTTGGAATTGGCTCGTTTGCACCATGGAATATCATTATTGTAGAGCATGGCTTTTTTGCGTGCATGATTATGTGTTTTTCATAATATCTCAGGTCAAACTATTCTTATCAGATTATCTTTTACGATCTTCGATTACATATGCGAGTTGCGACGAGGGCGCGATGTTTGATTTCTTATTATTTACCCATGTAGCCCTACAATATACCAAACACACATCAGAATATTCAAACATTTTCTTAAGTTATGTTAAATTGTGTAAAATGTCTACCCTTTGTAGAACATAATTAAAACACAAACTTATTAATTTCAGCCAATGTCTCATCACTTGAACTTGAAATATTCATAACTGTACATGTTAAAAATCTTTAAAAAAACAACATATTTTGACATCTTATGTGATGGAAATGGCACCACTTTCAACTTTAAAATGTATAAACAAAATATACAAACTGATTAATTTCGGCCAATGTCTAATCACTTGACTTTGAAATATTCAAATTGGCTGCCATTTGTACTGTGCAGGTTAAAAAAGATTTCAAAACATATTTTAATGATTTTTAACCTGTACATTGATAAGATATAATTTGAAATTAATCAGTTTGTATATTTTGCTTATACATTTTAGGCGAAAATGCTGCCATTTGCGTCGCATAAAGGTATCAAAACATAATTTTTGTAATGATTTTTAACCTGTAAAGTGGAAGTGGAAGCCATTTTGAATATTTAAAGGTCAAGTGGTGAGACTATATTCAGATTATATATGTTGCAGTTGACATCAAAGAACCACAGGTGTATGAGCTTGTGCATTGAATTGGATTACATTATGGGTTATTCAGGTTATTGATCGCTAGATGGAAGCGAACATGATACATATTACGTAGTATTCCTTGCCTGTGCGGGGAGTTGAACCCTAGCGACCAGAACTATGAACACTTTGAAGTGTTAGCACATTGCAGGGCCATGGGCCCCGTGTAAGAACAGCATTTTAGTTGATCGGGCTACCCTGGGTAAATATGATGCAATAAATTAATAAATAATACAAACTCATAACTATTGTAGTACACCACATTTCGCCATACTGCATTTTAGAAACGCTTGCTGTTAGAATAAGAAAAATTTTAATGCTAATTTATTGCACATTCTAGGGAAGCGTGGTTACCGTTTTGAAATAACCGAGTAAGAAGGTTTTCAAGAAAATATTTTTCCTGTCAAAACTGAAGCATCCTCTGTATAAAAGAAAATATGAATATTAACTGTACATCATATATAACGATTCGTGATACCCAATTGTGGCACATTTGATGTCGTTTATGAGGCAGAGAATTTTATTTCAATTTTGTATACGCCAAAATATTTTTTTAATTGAGCGAGAATAACGATAGAAAAAACCTTGAAAATTCCATGACATTAGACCCCACCAATGATTACTGTTTCGTTTTTATGGTAATCTAATGTTTTATTTCCTGAAATAAAAGTAGGGGTCGAATGTGGATTTATTGTATAAATGATGAAAACATCGACGTGTATACAAGAAGCTACATGAAAAATGGTAGGTCACGCCACACCGACATACTTTTAGTATACGGCGAGCACGTGCGAGTCAAAATCGATATAATGTATGAAAACAAGAATTCCTGAAAAAAATTGGTGTCAGTTCCAATTTACAATGTAATTATTATTTGAGTGCACTGTAGCCATGGTAGCACTGACAAGAACATTAAATAGGCCCACATGTTTTGGCGCAACATCAGCCTTCTAATCTTCAAATCTTTTCAGAGGGCGCACCACCAAATCACTCCACGATTTATGTACCAGTGAAATTCGGTTAAAATAGTCCCACCGCTTATTTGAGCTTGTTGCGGCTTTATTTTCTAAAGATATTGTCAAAATTCGCCCGTTCTCAGCTCATTTGCTTCTGGCAAGTGTCTAGGCCTACATGAAGGAATCTGAGAAAAAATCCCAATATTTTATTTCAGAGGTGAAGTTTTGGCGCGAATTCGAACAACGTCCGGTTTCAAAAATGAGTGATTTTTTAGGGTTAAATTTGAAATGGAGCCTTGATCTTTGGTTCAAGTTGTATTTTTTCCCTGAATGTATTTTATGCTTTCTCTCCCCACCAGCTCCAAGTACAGATAAAATACAAAAAGCTGAAAAGGGAAAAAAAAAGTTGTGGACACCGTCTGCTTCCCCCGTGTATTATCCGCCGGTGCCATTATGACGTGACTGTAGAAAAATGCTGCTGTCACCAGATATAGGCTAAGTAAAACAGCGTATTACTATCAAGACTTATGTTTGAAAGCTGTCCTCAGATCGATGTGTTTCTGACGTCATCTGTCAAATTTATTGACAGATGACGGGCGCTTTATTTTAAGCTTATTGTTAATTTTGCACCTTCAAACCGTACAAACCATCTCAAAAGTTAGGTCTTTATAGTAGGAAACTTTCTTTAGCGAAGGCACCATGTCAACAATGCCTAGAAAAGTTGCTTTTTGTCTTGTAAAAGTACGTAATTTTTCGCTATTTCCTGGTATCAGGTCGATTCGGCCCAAACCAATTCGTCCACAGTTGACTTGGCCATATGCCAATTCATGCATTGGCCCCAAGCTAAGTCAGCCACAAACCAATTCGATATTGACCAAAAGGGATAAACGATTTAATATGTTAATGAATATATGTGACCGTCCATCACGAAACAGCTGTAAAGTCGGCTGGCGGTCAATTTTGTTTTATTTCGTGTTTAGAAAATATATCATCAGCTTTAAAATGAAAAATCATTTTGACTCCAAACGATATCCAGAAGTAAAAAACAAGGGGGTTAAGTGCACAACGTACAAAAAAGTGACTATATCTCATTAACCGATGATCCTACAGATATGCGACCACTGACTTTTCTGTTCCTTTTTGACATATGGCACGACTCTCTAAGATATTTGGTTAAAATTTTTAAAAAAAAGTGACTATATCTTATTAACCAATGATCCTACAGATATGCGACCACTGACTTTTATTTTGTTCCTTATGACCAAGGGAAAAGTTTGACATATCTCACGACTCTGTAGGAAATGATGTACATCATCATCATCATACATCATCATTTTATTTTCATCGACAACATTTGAATGAGGAGATGCTCAAAAGGCCTGAAGCGAGCACCCCCTTACACTGCCTTAAGTTACAACATACAATTACACAAAGCTAACAAATAAAAAGAAGAGGAGAAGAACATGCAAAGAACGAACCAGTATAAATAGTTAAAACATTTCATATAGACATTCCACAGTTCACAGAAGAAATTGATAGTTGGGGTGGGGATGGGTGAGGTCATTAAGTAATGCCTAAAATATTAGATGTAATTTTTTATTAGACTTTTCTTTATTTGTAACTTAAACTGGTTTACTGATTTTGCCATCTTTATATATTTATCAGTAATAGGCCTATTCCATTTCCTAGGACCGGCAGCTCACGGGAAGCCCGTGTTGTGAGGGCCACAGACTGCGGCTACGTACAGATACGCGAGCGCTGACTTTTTTTTGTTCTTTATGACCAGAGGAAAAGTTCGACATATCACACGACTGTTTAGGATATTTGGTTTAAAAGATAGAGGGTTAAGTGCACAAAGTACAACGAATTGGTTTGTGACCGAATGCAAGACATCAAGGCATCTAAATATACAGATTTGGTGTAAAAACAACGGTTATGGAGAAAATCACGAAATGTTAAATTTGGCCAACTTTTTTTGTACATCAATATACAGGGTTCGAATTAGCATGTGGGCGAATTGGTTTGGGGCTGAATTGACGAATAGTATTGATATCGATATTGATATTTTTACCCACGTGATATTTCGATATGATGATTAGAATTGTCACGTGATCGTCAAACCTGTACTAAAGGTGTCAGTTCTGCAGGAACTGACACAAAAACTTATTGTGCGTAGGCTCATTTATTGTATATATAACACGCAGTTATTAACAATTGAGCGCTATTAATACAGAAAAAGAAGAAAGTTAACTTGCTTAAACTAAGAGAAAGGAAGGAAGAATTTCAAATCCAATTGCAAATTAGATTTCATATCTTGGAAGATGAACATCTCGGTTGGGTAAATTGGCACTTGGTGGCGTTATTACAATTCCACGTTATTCGTGCTGGGAAGAAGTAATTATTTATTTGCCGTGGTCACTGTGCCATGTTTGGCACTGAGCTGGTAGCAGATAGTTAGGGGAAAATTGGGAAAAAGTATAGTCTCACAGATTAAAGGTTGCACTGGCATTTGAAACAATTGTATTGACCGTGTATAGTTCTACCTTGGCGTTGGGAAAAATCTTACTTCCCTTCTTCAAATCTTTTTTTTTTATTTAACTCCCTGGTCAATAGGATTATTATTTCAAATGCCAATGCATCCTAATAGGCTTGTCTAGCAAAACAGAGGTCCTGGGTTCAACAACCTCTCATTTCCACCCAGGAGTTAAATAAAAAAAGCTGTGAAGAACCTAGCAAACACAAAAACGTTTTTAAAACGTTTTAAATAAGTTATATTTTGGGTTTTGGTTTAGGTAATATATATATTAAGACAAATAATTTGTCAACGTTTAAATAACATTATGTTAAAATATTTGCACCCAGCAAACACAGAAATGTTCTTAAAATGTTTTTTACAAAACGTTTTAATAACATTTAAATGTCGGGTTATGTAAAGGTCGTGAAAACATTTTAAAAACGTTATTGTAAATATTTTGGGCAAAAACATTTTTGCAAAATATTTTATTTTTCAACCCCAAAATAACATTCTGTTTAGAATGATTTGTACCAAGTTTTCAAAAATGTTTTTGGAATGTTATTAAAACGTTTTTATACCCTTTATATAACCCGACATTTAATGTTTTCTGTAAAACATTTGTGTTTGCTGTGCAGTAAATTACCAACAAATGTTATTTAATGTTATGAAAACGTTTTATACCATTAATGTACCCTTTATATAACCCGACATTTAAACGTTATCTGACAACCTTTTATAACCTTTTGCGAATGGTATCGAAAACGTTTTGTGTTTGCTGGGAAGGGAAGTCAGATTTTACCCAACGCAAGCATCATATACTACGCCAAGAAGTAGCCTTACACTTGGAAAAAATTATAATTTTAAAACTATTTGGGTACATTTATTTTTTTCAATGGATGCATTGGATTGGATTGGTTTCAATGGGGTGTCAAAATGTGAAGGGTTAGATCATCTGTTTTGTTGTTTTGTTTAATTTAGTGTTTTCCAAGTGTAAGGATTCTTTTTGGCGCAGTATATATCCATAGCATCCATAGCAATTTCATGAACAAGTTTGTCCGGAAATTTTGGACAGAAAGTTCCTCGAACCGACAAAAACCCTCCCGGCAACATCAGGCTAAAAAAGATTATTTTAGTTGAAATTGTGCTTTCGGCATTAAACACGTTAAAAGCTTTTGGTGTGTTTTACACGCTAGACTCATATAACTTATTGTTTTTTGTCTGTCAATTATTTTGAATTGTTTTGCTAACTTCAAATTTATTTTTTATTGCACAAGGGAACGCGCTTGTTGCAGAATGATAATTGAAGACCTGAGCGCAAGAAGACCGTAAGTCCACTTGGCCCCTCAACATGTATACATTAAAGTTGCGTATAGGGCCAAAACAAATCTTTCACAACCTTTTATGATGTTTTCACCCTGGAACATGTATTTTAATACATATAATTTTTTAGGGTTTTTAGTTTTTTAGGGTTTTATAATATTTAAAAACATTATAAAACCCTAAAAAACTATACGTAACTTTAGTGTATACATGTTGAGGGGCCAAGTGGACTTACGTTTTCTTGCGCTCAGGTCTTCAATTAAAGAATAAAGGTATTGCTTTTATTCGCTTTCGTGCATCTATGGTCTCATATAACACGGGCGACATCATTATATTGCAGGGGAGAACGCGCTGGTTGCAGAATAATAACTCTCTATACTTCACGATCACAAAAGAGTACATAAATGTTACTGTGTTTCTTTATTTTGGGACCACTTGGTAGCCGTGCAAGGTCTAAAAATAAATGACTGATAAAGAAGACTAAACAGATGATCCGCGAGACCATATTTTACACGAAGCACTAAAACACTTCAGTTCATTGTTCTATGATATTTTTCGCTGGGTACACAATCTAAAACCATATACAAATGTCATTGT
Organism: Amphiura filiformis; assembly: GCF_039555335.1. NCBI lineage: Eukaryota > Metazoa > Echinodermata > Ophiuroidea > Amphilepidida > Amphiuridae > Amphiura > Amphiura filiformis. Next base: position 61,698,994 of record NC_092634.1, read on the forward strand.
AGCCGAAAATTTTCTGTTATTTTTTCTAAAGATGTTACTTCTTTCACATATTACACAGCACGCTGCATCAGCTATAGCAAGTGTCTAAAAGTTATCATCCAGGCGTGGGGTCAAAGGTATCTAACCAAATGCATTCAAAATACTGATGCTTCTATAGATTGCAAAACGACAATAATATTGGTCTGTTAACATTGTTCTTTTTATGCAAATCCAAGAAGAATGAAGATGTTAAACTCACATTTTAGTGACGTTTCACCACTACACAAGTGGTTTCATCAGACTGGCAACTCATCACATCTGACTGCTTTCTTTTATAGGCAACAAAAACCGCTATAGAGGGCGTGGTGAGGTGGTCAAAGATGTTGTTGAGTGAGTAGGCCCCCTCGTCCTTGTTTAGAGTGTATTTTCCTTTTCGGCGTATCCAGATGGCTTCTTTCAGCCACCAAGTGGTTTTGTCAGCTTCTCTACCAATGACTTTTGAGTCCTCCCAATTGATGGAATGAGTAGAGACAACATGATCAGTGACAGCTGACTTGTGAATGTCTGTGTTCGATGACGTGCGGCTGGCTGTAGTGTAGGGCTTCGTTTCAAATTTCTCCACCTCTTTTTGGTGCTCTTTGAGGCGAACGCCGAAAGGGCGCCTGGTTTCTCCGATGTAGGTACTAGCACAATCTATAGCGGTTCCTGTTGCCTATAAAAGGAAGCAGTCAGATGTGATGAGTTGCCAGTCTGATGAAACCACTATTTTTCTTGGATGTGCATAAAAAGAACAATGTTAACAGTTAAATCTAACAATCCAAATGAACTTGTTCAAAGAATAATATTGGTCCTTTGGATTAATGGCTAGGGCTAAGGGTTATGTATGCTTGTATAAGTAATCATCCCCATTTTTCATTAATAAAATAACATAATAATAAATTATAAATAAAATAATAATTAGAGTTATTATTAAAGTCATAGTTGAACACTCATAATATCCAGGACATGTTATGATAAATATTCATATATGCAGCAACTCTGAAGAATAATGCACACAAAGAGTGAAACATCTTTCCACATGTTCAATGACACTGTTTTTATTGGAGCCGTTTAACAGTGTTTACAAAATCAAAATTATTTGATATTGAGAAGGACATTCTTCGTATTCAGAATGCAATTCGTTATGTTTGATTTTGCTCTCAAGTACCACAAAAAATAACACTGTCCAAACGCTCATACCAGAGTCAGGGGGTGGCACTTAACTCACGGTTTTTGTTTTAGCCACGCAAACCTATGACAAATTTGGTTGGCTTCATATCAACAAATTGAGGCAAGTTATCGATCGGTTATGAATACTTCACTTCAACTCTTATTCGGCCCATGTGATTGAGGTCACCACATAAAGGAGTCGTTAGGTAAACGAATCGTACCAGTTGAAGAGAGTAAAAACGTCATCAATCGCGGTCACGATGGGTGGAAATGGGGTCAACTACTATGATCCCATCAAGCAGCAGTGATTTGATTTACCAAAAAGTATTCTAGTTTGATAAGGGAATGACTTTTTCCTATAATAATGTCGAAATTAAGATTTCATATCAATAATACGATTAAGGCACAAAAACGTTGACACCTGACCTGACGTTGCATCAGGCCGTTATATTTGTGTGGTTGTTCGTACTTGTGTTCTTATGTGTAAATGTTTATCAATCTACACTAATCCAGACTTATTGACGATAGCCTGGCAGCATGATTATTGTTTTTTAAAGTATGTAAAAGCACCGTGCCACTAACATTTCATATCTATACAGCCCCAATGATCACTACAGGGATTTCCAATCCCAAAATTATTCAATTTTAACATCAGATCATGCTCAAAATGCCAAAAATTACCGATCATAGAAGCATATCATAGTGAAGGAAATTTAATCAAGAAATTGCAAGATTATTGAATATTGATAAGGGATCTGTTCGATATAACTTGAGAAAAAAGGAGATTCATGGCTCAATGGACAATCGTCCGAAATCTGGACGGCCGAACACCAAGATGATAATAACAACTGAACCCAAATAGCGTTTGTATTGTTGCAGTTGGGATAACGGCAAGTCGATCATGATAACTTTTTAATAGCAACAGGCCATTGACGTCATAATCAGGTGGCGGCGGATGCGATATCGCCATTTTTGACGTCGCCATTGGATTAACATTATAATCATGAAATCTTCACAAACAATTCTAAATTTATTATGTGGTGTCAAAGCAAACTTATCTTACTCTTAATTGGGTACTAAACCCATCGCATTTTTTGCGGGTTTTTTGGCATTTTGTGAAGAAATTTAAAACAAATTGGACAAATTGGTATGCAAAACGAAGGGGCAAATCTGTTCGTTCTATTGTTGGCATTGGTATCAATATTGTACAAATGTAGCTTACATGCTTATAAAGGTAGAAGCCAAAAATTGGTACATGCCTGATGTACCACTTTTTGGCTTCTATCTTGTGTGTGGAAAAAAAAAAAAAATGTAAACCAATCAATCAATCAATCATCCAATAAATAAATAAATAAATAAATAATTAAATAAATAAATAAATAAATAAATAAATAAATAAATAAATAAATAAATAAATAAATAAATAAATAAATAAATAAATAAATAAATAAATAAATAAATAAATAAATAAATAAAAATAAGTAAAAAATAAGAGTTTAATTACAGGAAGTGTGTTATCATTTCGCCTTGAACGGGTCTCACATAATTATTTGCTTTTTCGTACATCCACAAGAAACAAGCAAGTATTATATAGACTTGTTTGTTTAGTTTGAAAATCTTCGCTTTCGGCGTAAAAAGCTTTTACATAGTTATTTGTTTTTCGTAAATCTTCAAGAATACATTGATTAACGAACTTTGTTGTGACAGATGAACGTTTAAAATTTATTTTTAAAACTTTTCTGTTCATTTCAGGTTGAGATCATCCATAAAAATTCATATGAATATTTAAATCACAATTTTCAAAGCATTTTGTAACATTTTAGACCCTATTTACATGGAATTTTGCAATTTTCGTGCATTTCCACCATGTTGTATCGGTCATCCCACCTACGCATGCGCAGATTGTTGTTTGATTTGCACCAGTTATCATCGCACTGAGTACCAGCTCTCACACGTGACCAGTCATTAAATTTTAGTCTGTTTCATTTTGGAGATAATTGATGTCATTTGTAATAACTGCTTTTTCATTTTCGCCATTTTTGCCGAATAATTTCGCTTCCATTCAAGCCCTAAAGTTGATGAAGTTTCCAGACGTTCCATTTCCACCAAAGTTTAATGCAACTCTCATATTTTACCAAATGCAAACTGAGGACCTAGTTCTTATTCCTGCCCAAAATTAGCTATATACACCTTGTACTTTTGCCGTTCTCGGACATTGTAAACACGTGTTTTTTTCTGTAATTTAAAAGACACGCCTTTTTGCGTGATTTGGCAGTGTCCATAGACTATTGATTTTATGGTAATGCTGTTACGTAATCATGTGTATGATATAATTTTTACATGTGTTGTCTGAAAGACAAAGGTACAGTATTTATGTAATCATTGAGAAATGCCATGAAAACAATCCACAAATGACGTCACGAGTCAACTCTTAAAACATACTGACTGCCCCTCGTATTATTAGGGAGTACGTTCATCAAGCTTCTGGCCAAGCACTTCCCGCGTGGACACAAACTCAACAAAATATTTAACAGGAACACTGTGAAAATCAGCTACAGTTGTATGAAAAATATGAAATCAATCATCAAATCTCACAACTCACAAATCACCAAAAAAGCCAACCAAGTGCCATCAACAAAAAGTTGCAACTGTAGAGTCAAAGAAACCTGTCCCCTCCGTGGAAAGTGCATGACTATTGCTTTAGTATATAAAGCCAGTGTAACTTCGAATACAGAATCTAAATCTTATATAGGACTTTCAGGCGGAACCTTTAAACAGAGGTTCAACAACCACACCAAATCATTCAAACATGACAAATATGAGAAGGAAACAGAACTCTCATAAATATGTATGGCAACTTAAAAGGAAAGGAAGTAACTACTCTATCCACTGGGAAATCTTGAAAGAATCAAACACACACAGACGTGACTCAGGACAATGCAACCTATGCATTGAAGAGAAATTAGAAATACTGCGTGCGAAAGGGCATAACACCCTCAATAATAAAACCGAACTCATCTCAAAATGCCGACACGGTCGGAAACTACCAAGCCGCGCAAAGAAAAAATAAATTGCGCACTTCATTACTTGCGTAGTTGCTACGCCTACTGCGCCTTCCGCATTTTAAAGAAACTAGCGGGACACCCGCGTTACGCGCGGGTCCCCGCTAGGTGAGTAAATGGGAGCGTTCACTAAAACGGGCCCAGACAAACAAGAACCTAGACCTATAACTTTGGTTTGCGTAGTGAAGTCAACACTGCTTAGCAACGATTTTGACAAGGACGCAACCCGGACGCAAACAAGCAGACATGTTCGCGTCTGCAGAACATGTTGCGTTTGACGCGGGCGATAACGGTGCAGCAATCACGCAAACGATCGCGTTTTTCGTTCCAGACATAAACGCTTATTTCTCCGCGTCCGACCACCCGACCAAAATCACCTTGGATACGTGGCTTCACCTACTGCCATGGTTAGGGATGGGCAGTTACAGGTCTAGGTGGTATGTCTATGAAAACGGGAGGAATTACTGAACAGGTAGAATCATTGAAAAGGTAAATTTCATTTATCTGAGTCTGACCCTCGTTAAGCCTAAGTTTCCATTTTAGCTTCTTTCTTTCTTTTTAGTTTCTTCTACATGGGCCAATTTTGTTCCATTTTTAAAAAGCATTTGGCTGCTAAGCTTGCAAATTTCCGTTACCATGTTTTTTATTTACTCAATCCCGTTCCCATTATTTTCTAAATCTGTCCTTTCTTACATTTCCCTGTTGACTTCATTTTTTATTTGCTGCTTAGCTTGTGATTTCCCGTTTTCATGTTATTTATTTAGTTCTGTCCTCTTTTTTTTATTTAAATCATCTAATTTTATTAGATTTTATTATTCTTTCCTTCTTTAGCCTATTTTATTCCCGTTTTCATTTTCTTACTGTGACTAACTATAGGCTAACCCACATACTCGTAGGCCTACCTGTTTGTCCTCATTTTGTTTTCTTTTTTAATTACAGTAGGCCTACCTCTTCATGTTGTATGTACTTTCTAACACACATCTTTTCCCCGTATTTATTACGCCTACGGTCGGTCGTTCACCCGTATTATCATTCATTGCGCGACTCTGCGTCGTTTACGCGCGACATGGCGTAGTGCTGCGTTACCCGCACGCTATCGCTGCGCTACGCGAGCGGCTTGGCATTAGATACGCCCGTACGACGCGCACGGGCTAGTTTGACAACTGACTCCCTTTTTTGTTTACCTTGGATAGCAACGGACCACATTTTCACTGATTTTGAGGCCAATTCTTGACCGTTTTCAACCAAATAAAGTTTAAACACGTTCCCGTATATTCATCGATCTCCCGTATGAATTTGGCGACATTTGTATCGAAACAGACGGAGCCTTTATAGGCATACATAGATACATAGATACATAGATAGATAGATACACTGCAAAAACAAGTGTTTATATTTAAACACCATATTGTGTTTATCAGAGCAACACTTAATAAACACATAATTCATGTTAATGGTCAAACACTAATGTTAATTTTTCTAACACTAATGTTCATAAATTAACACTTGGTGTTATATTACAAACATTAGTGTTTGTAATATAACACCAAGTGTTAATTTATGAACATTAGTGTTAGACCATTAACATGAATTATGTGTTTATTAAGTGTTGCTCTGATAAACACAATATGGTGTTTAAATATAAACACTTGTTTTTGCAGTGTAGATACAACATTCCCCTATTTATAGTAAGATAATTTGCGCACTTCATTACATGCGTATATGCTGCGCCTATTCACCTTTTCGGTAAATCCCATAACCCTTTGCGAGTACACCTGAGAACTCGTCATTTGACGTCACGCCGCCTTGCAATATGCGCAGTAACGATGTTCGATAAACGATGTGCGCATTGGCGCAGATCAGCGTGACGTCAAATGACGAGGTCTCAGGTGTACTCGCAAAGGCTTATGGATTTACCGAAAAAATGAATTGCGTTTTTCGCTAAACATGCGTGCATTTGTTTTTCACATTTCAAAATTGTGAGCATGCGTGTATGAAATGAAATAATTACGCACTTCATTGCATGCATAGTTGCTGCGCCCATCGCGTTTTCGCTAAACATGCGTGCGTATATACTGTGGCATTCGTTTTTAAACATGCGCGCTGTCATACTTTTCTAGTGAAGATGCGTACGCTTTCAATGCTGTGAATTTATTTGTTTTGTTTTGGAGTTACAGTTCAGTGTTCAGCTATTTATCTGATGATCGCCGTTTTAGGCGTGAATATCCGAGTAATAAATCATGCTGTTATAACATAATTACGCTGTTTTATGTATTTTATATTATGCAATACATAGGCCTACAACAATAACTACAACAACAATAACAAAACCAACAACCAATATTTTGTTAATCTAATTTGTAAAAATATATTCATAGGCCACGCCTATTAGACTAGTAGGCCTATAGACTAAAAATTCCTGAATTATATAATGAAAAAAAGGGCAAAAACAATCAATCGCTGCAGTCAGAAATAAAGAAACGAACAAGAATAAAGAAAAAAAGTGAGAGAAAAATTGATCCTTGTTGTTTGTGCAGGTTTAGCACTTTTGTGAGCCTTGGAACTGGTAATTTTTTGTTTTCTTTCTTTGCCTACTTCCTATGCCTACATTTGCTGGTTTTGCCCCCCCCCCTGCATATTGTCTAGTCTGTATTTTACATGTTTCCCCACATCAAGTTGGTGTACCTTGCTCGTTTTCTTTTCTACTTAAGTTGGTTTTCAAGTGTTTTTCCTATATGAACTTGTCTCTGATCATTTTACTTCACTTCGATCTGAGCCTCCAACTGCTCAACATCTAGTCAATTCAATCGTCATCATATTATCATTGCATCGATCTTCATATTGTTTCTACATTATTAATATTATATTAAAGCCGGAGCATAACATTGTATATTTACAAGTCTTCCATCGTGTCTATTTATTTTGTGTAACGGGATTCTCCATTTGATATCGCCCGAGTAAGTCCCTGAATCCAGGAGTTGAACAAATAGAAATTACCCTAAAAATCTTCACCGTTACATCTGGTTTGTGCATCCCATCAGCTGTGTGAAGCTCCCGATAATCATGATAATAATAACACAATCGGTGAGCTAATACACGCATTGTAGGCGATGGAATGAAATAGCAATTTTCTCCGTTTTGCCCTATTTGTTTGGCTCGAAATTAAAAGGGTCAATGCGATCAGTAGCTATCAGTGAAAACTAACATTTAAATAGGATTCTATTTTATGCAAATCGCACATTATTGCTTTAAATATTGCCACACATTTCGCCATGTGGATTGACAGAAACCAGATGGCTACGAGGATTATAATACATTAAACTGATGCAGGGGCGTAGCCCTCCTTTTTGCTCCAGCCAGGTGGGCAAGTTCATGTGAAATCTTGCTTTTTTATCCTGTAGCCTTTATTTTTACATTACGTTTAGTTACTTGGAGAGATCATGTCTCATCTCCTTTTTCAACCAAATCGACGGTAATAACTCTTGTAGCGAGGGATCACTTGAACATTTAACCACAAATTGCCTCAGGCAAAACTCACTTCCTGGGAACTAAATACCACACAAGGTCATTTTATGTAACTCATTGACCCATTTGTGTTATATATATTGCCTTTAGCTATAATGATATCCCTGTGATCTGGTCAACTCATTCACAGATACGAACCACAGGAGGGAATTACACTTTTGATCAAACGTAAAGATTTTATTTGTCAAACACATGTATCTGCTATATTATTCAGCGTCTATAGGGTGTACACGAAATTGAGGTCACATGTCATTTTGGAATTACTTCCGGTATATAATCAAATTTCGTTGAAATATTTCTGCTTCCGCAAATTACATAGTACAACGATGCCACTTGCTCACTGGAATCAATAGGTAATGGCGCAAAATTTCAATAAAATGCTTCTCCTTCCATAGATTACATAGCACGATGACGTCACTTGGAGTTATATAGTTCTCATTTAAACCATGCTCGCAATACTGTTTTCTTTTACTCATAGAATTATCTCTTGAAGTACGATTATCGGAAAGGGCAAACCCACAAAATCTCAGCAGACTGGAAGTCCGTCGACAACATGGTGATTGGGGAACAGTTTGCTGCTTAACATTCTGTGTCGACGAATCAAACGTTCATCTTGTACGTTTTACGATGGATGATTTGTGTCAACTTGTTGGATACAAAGGAGTTCTTTCATACAGCAATCAACTGGAAGCATCCCTATTGCTAAATGGTTCTCTATCTGCAGTCCACTTAGAACTAGCGTACTATAACTATCGACCGTCTTATACAGCGCTTTCTGACTTCGGTTTTAGTAATTGGTCGCAGCCGTCGTGTGGTCATCAAATAATTTGTATATTTCTTGTTACTCAGGTTATTATCCATTCTGTTGTTCATTTGATTAACATTTAATATTTATTAGGTAAAACAAAGGCGCCCGCATTTCGTTTTTGACGGCTTATTTTGCGCATTAGAATTTATTTCACTTATAAAGGAAAACAAAATAAAATAAAATAATATAAAACATACTAAGCGGCCATTTTGTTTCCTACATGATGTTATTCGCGTATCGTTATACTTTAGTACAAAATATATAAGTTAGTTTTAAAACAGGTTTACAATTTTCAGGTATTATATGCTTTATAGAATTAGATCGTCTGACCAGCTAGTATTCTCCTCCTCCTCCTCCTCTTCTTCTTCTTCTTCTTCTTCTTCTTCCCTTTATTTGTTGTTTCTTTGGGTTTTACTTGCAGAGGAAGATTCTTTTCAGTGGAGAATCGTAAATGAACAATTTGGACCCTCTTATCGTGGAAGACTTGAAATACGTAGAAATACTGAGCCGTGGGGATCTGTCTGTGTTGATTCGACTTATGAATACGAAGTGCGAGATATTTGCAAGACCCTTGGGTTTAAATCGAATACTCCGTTAGTTTTTGTATGGGAAGGTAACGGTTCAAGTGCAGTTATCTGGAATAGCTTATCTTTTCCCAGTGCTCAGATTTCAGTTTCCTGGAAAAATATGCGTTGTGTCAAAAACCGCGTTGTTTACATCGCCTGTGATCCAGGTAAGTTTAATTATCTTTTTAATGATCTCTCCCCACTTGCCTCCCCTTTCTCCTCTCTCTCTTTCCCTCATTCATTTCCCCGATTCCCCGTATGACTATCTTTCTCCCCCCAGCAAACATTATACAATCGGCCCGATACTGGCTCTATAAAAGCTGCTATAAAGGACCAAGAATGGCAGCCTGTATTGGTCCGGTACGGTCGTGCACACGGGCATTCGACTGGCCCAATAGATATTGCCAGCACTGGGCCAAAATGGGTTGAAATTGGCCCAGTAGAGGTCCAATTTATTCAATACTGTACTGGGCCAATATAATATTGCCAATATATTCCCATTATGCAACCGTAAGCAAACGGTAATGGTCCAATTTTGGTCCTTTTTTTTTATTTCATTTTGGTCCACGTCTAGCTGTGGAATATTCTTCTATTCATTCCTCGATTATCCGATTGGTTCAGGCATTATTGGTCAGTTTCACCTGTTGAACCAGATCTCCTTCTTTATAAAGGAGACCTACAGGTTACTTGCACTCAGCACAATTGAATTTGTGTTAACTGATGTGCAAAGTATTAAAGGTCGATAACAAACCAAGAGCACAAAACTGAGGCATTGATAAATGAAATATATATTCTATGGTGTCATCAGATAAAAATTATGCCTTGCTCACGTAGATTTTTACAAGGCAGTAAATGAAATATTCGGAACAAGCGCAAACTCACTGCCTCTTCTTTATAATAATAATAACATGTGGCCCTTCAAAATGAAGATGATACTGATCAAATATTGTATTTTGATAGTAGAAAATGTCAGGGTTTCAAAACCACGCCCACATTAATGCAACATTGGGCCAATACAGGGCCGGCACTCGGGGCCTACAAGCCCGGCCTACAAGTGTCTGCCGCAACTGGACCAGTATGTATGTGCCGGCTCGATGCCATATTCGGGTAGTCTTCAATTGGCCCAATAATGGACCAAGTACGGAACAGCTTATCCTGGTAAGAAAACGGCGGCCAAACATTGACCAGTATCGGATTTGTACTGGCGTTATACCGTCAGCCGTGTCCGGTATTGCCAGAAGTAGACCGGTTTAAGCCATTACTGGGCCAATATTATAATGTTTGCTGGGCCTCTCTTTACACTGTCTCATCTCTTTTTTTTGTTGTATCACAGGAAATAAAACTATTGGTAGGTGGCGTCTTGTAAATGGCACCACTCTGTTCGATGGACGTCTACAATACAGATTCGAAGACGAGGAATGGAAAGCGACATGTATTAGATCAAACCCCATGAATTTGCAGCTTGTTTGCATGGCACTCGGCTTTCCATCGTTCTTGGGATATTACATCATAAGTGAAACTGGAAATGATATCATAATAATATTGGCGTCCGTTTAACGTATCTGTGTAGTCAAGATCGCATTTTGAGAATGCGATGTTCACCGAGTAAGCTTTAGCCATTGTTTTACAATTTTATTAAGCCATAAGCCCTAGTCATCCACGAAGAACCTCCTGACATAAAGCAATGGGGGTGGGGGGGGGGGGGAGGGGGGGGGGGGAGGTGAATTTTTAGGTTTAACCCTGTTATTAAACCCGTTTTCTTTCCAAATCGTGCTTATTCTCTTGGCACAGCTGTTTGATGTGATCATTTATTAGTTTTTGAAACAAAACATCATGTACAACCCAATTGTTAGGCTTAAACAGCTTAAAGCTGTATCATACTAATGTATACAGATGCTTTTGAGTCATTTTCAACTTTCATTTCCCCTTATTTACAACATTATTCACTTTCACAGCATTTTTAAAGCTTTTTCGGATATAAAATGTATCTATTTATAAAAAATAATTCCTTTTATATTTTGATGAAATATCCTTATAAAATTTCTTTGTTGCATGTGTCACCTAATCCACCTGTTTAAATGGCAGTATTGATTACCTACCCCTTGCAAATTAAGAAATATGATTTATGATAAATAGCGCCATCTATAGTTTGCCTTTTCTTAATAATGAAGCCAATTCTATATACATCAAACAACCGTGTTGGGGAGCAAATTACAACAAGACCTTCCTTAAATTGAGATTTTTATGTTGTCTTTTACAATTTTACATTATGTAGGCTACTAGTCTTAGTACTGTTATAGTTCTTCTCAATATCCTCTGGTCATGATATATACCTAGTCTGTCACCCGCGACGTATAAAGTCTTGTTGAATAACTGGTATAAAGTCGTTAATTTGTTTATTTACAGGGTGTCCCAGAAAAAAATTCATTCATGCGTTTATTTCCATATATGAAAATATACAACAACATCAAAAAATCATTACAATTTACAATTAAGTATAAAAGAGTCACAAATAGTTATATTGGAGGATTCTGATGTATATTTCTCGACTTAGGGGCCTACGTCCTAATTCATTCGCCCGGTTATTTTTTCTGGGACACCCTTTATACAGAGTTCCCAAGATGTAAATCCCCCTAAGTTATTGCAATATAATCCATAAACTACTTGACCAATTCTCTTGTTTTAAAGTTTGAAACACAAACTGATTAGTTATTCATTAAGTAAGCGGATTTTTGTCGATACCTTTTTATTTATTTATTTATTAAATTTCCAAGTTGCAGTTTCTCCATAGGGTTGTATGCTTCAATATGTTTTTGTCAACTTTTCACTTTAAGTAAAGTAGGAGCTTAGTACAACTTTCAAAAATCCGACTTGAAGTCACTCAAGCGCCCATAACTCGACCAAATGATATCGCATAGCATCAAAATGCGCAGGTGAAAGCTGCGCTTTATATACATTAAATAAGTTTTTGCTATATATTTCAGTTCCCGATATATCTGACCATCTATAATCGGTTCGATACTTTATGGGTTGAGTTTAGATGTCATACATAGAAATATTTCTCTATGAACCATTCAAGGAATTACACATGAAATAAAGGTATTGGGTTCCAGCAAAAGAAATTGAAAAAGTTAGTGTTATTTTTCCTTAATAAATTGAATTAGGATGAAAAGCGTGTTAAATTTACTCAGGATAATGCATAGGATTTCAACAGAAACATACAAGTGATGCACAAGAAGTGTACCCAGTTTTCAAACACAAATTGCCCAAGATTGCAAATGTACCGACATCCTACAGATACCCGACTAGCAAATGTACCGACATCCTACCCGATACCCGACTAGTTATTTCTAACTGCTTCAATTAATTCTACACGACATACATGCTCAAAACCGCATCTTGATTCCGTACTCTTTTACTGAGTGACATCTGTCGTAATTTATACGGAGATAGATGATTAGGGTACACACACATGCTTCGATCCCCATACGCCAGTATGGCTTTCGTTACGAATCGAGCCCAAGGTGGGAACTGAATTATTTCTGTTTTTATTTTAGATGATACTATACCCCTACGTTTGATCAGGAATCCAACTAAACCGGCTATTGTGGAAGTCTCCAATGGCATATCATGGGGAAGGTTCTGTACCGACGGATGGATTCTTCAAAGAGCCCACAGAGTGTGTCGTCATTTTGGATATGACGGAGCCTTAGCTGCGCTATCAATTCCGAATGATGGGTCAGAGTCCAATCAAAAGGAAGTGTTCGTGAGATCTGACAAATGTTACGGGAACACCTTTGATTTATGCCACAAGGGCGAGATAACAGCTAATTGTGAATGCAGGAATGATAACGCTGGAGTGATATGTAGTAGGAATTACACAATGTTAAAATTGTTAACAGAAACTTTTGAAGGAATCGGGTATTAACGTTTGTACAATATTTTTGTGGGAGCTTAGAGTACACCAGATCTATCGAATTGCATTCTGAATACGAGGAATGTCCTTCTGATATTAAAATTTTTTGATATTTTAAAATTCGCGATAGAGTACAAATTTTATGACAAATTATTAACACTAGGTGGTTACCCGCATTTCGCGGTTTTCGGCTATCATGGTTATTGGCTTTTGCAGATCTCAAAATCAGTGTGTGTCTTTTGGCTGGGATCAATTTCCTCACAGCTGAGCTCAATTGCAGCTTTTTGCAATTTGACCTGACTTTCGCCCCCGATTTGTAATTTGACCTGACCTTTGACCACGGATGACCTAACAAACGCAAACCTGAGCATCCTTGGCCAAAATTACACCCACCCACAAAGTTTGAGCTCCATTATATGAGCAATTTGAAATGTCTACGTACCTTTTTTTGACCTATGACCTCTTAACCGTAGGTCTGACAAAAAGGTCACCGTGGAAACTTTTCTTTGTTAGTCCAAGGTCAACCCACCCACCAAGTTTTGGATGGGATCACTAATTTCCTCACAGCTGAGCTCAATTGCAGCTTTTTGCAATTTCTACCTTTTTTGACCTCTTAAACGTAGGTCTGACAAAAAGGTTACAGTAGAAAACTTTTGTTTGTTATTCCAAGATCCACCCACCCACCAAGTTTGAGCTCCATAAGGGCAATTTGAAACTTCTACCTTTTTTGACCTATGACCTCTTAACCGTTGGTGTGACAAAAAAGTCACCGTGGCAACTTTTATTTGTTAGTCCAAGGTCAACACACCCACCAAGTTTGAGCTCCATAAGAGCAATTTAAAATTAGACTTGACCCGGTCGTTGACCTTTGACCTTAAAAATATAAACTCGTTCTTCCCCATATGAAGCTGCACCCACCCACCAAGTTTGAGGAACGTGCGACCGCTAGTCTCCGAGAAAAGATGTGGACAGACAGACACACAGACACTCAGACAGACAGATTCCGGTGAATTATAGTAAGATTTGATATTAAAATTTTTGATATTCAACAGTCCCTGGACTAAACTAATACAACTGTATGTACTTAAAGTGTATGTAGCTGGGATCAAAAGCCGACGATCAATTGAAAAAATTGACCTTTTCATCCCAGCTACACACACTTTAAAGGGCCGTATTAGGTGACCAGGCCAGCCAAGCACCATATCTGTCACCAATAGCACCCATAAAATTTGACTTTATTGTTGTATTTGGTTACGATACAAAAGGTTAAAATGCGGCACGATCTTTTGTGCGTAATTATAGAATGCCAGGGGATTCACTCTATCATTATAAAAAATAATTGAAGAAATCAAAGAGCCCTATAGGAATAAAAATTGTAGTGTAATTCAATAGATACAATTTCTTTTATTGACAATAATTAATTTTTGTAATCGGTCAAAAAACAAAGCAATATACAAACAACATACCAATTTTGAATTTTAATAGCCTAAATCGTTAAATATGCCACCTCTCGCCCTTTTTTAGGACAAGGTTGTTTTTACAATTATGCAGCGAACCATTGTTGAAGCAAGTTCAAATAACTCTAGAGAAAGAATAAGACCATGAACTGTTGAAATATATTTTGTTGATTTCGAATGAAAATGTCATGAAGTCATCAAATTCCCAAAAGCAAAACAAAACATTGCGAAGCAGATATTTCCCGACTTTTCATGATCATATCAGTGTCTTTATTATTTGTTTGATACTTTTTCCAATTAAATGTTCGTGCTATTTATGCATAAAACGGCTAATCTATCTTTACAAAATACATCATTTTTATGTAAACAAAAGGCTAAAGATAGCACTACGAGATTATATGTTTTATTATTAAACTCCTAGCGGTAAAATCCTCGACTCGTAATCGACGATGTTCCGAATCGTTGGTTCGAGTCCAAGTGAAACCTGTGCTGTGGAAACATTTTTTTGCTTCAAAATACATGATCGCATTCCGAAACGAGTTACTTGTCGGTAAATCGTGTATCGTATCCTTAACAGGATCTTTAAAAGTAATGATAAAAAGTATTCATTTTCAGAAAGAAAACGATTAACCTTGATTAATGATTTATAACTAATGAAAAAGGAGATAAGATGAACAAAGAAGTCATTTGGCACCCCCGGGAATCGACTCTCCGACCCCTCGCATGCCACGCACAAGATCACCGGCCCGAACCCACGGCGATTTCGCTGGTCCGGTCAGAGATTCCATGAGTATATATATAATTATGTGTGTTACAGTTTGGTTAGGGTTATTTAAAAATTCCTGTAAAAGAAAGAAAAAAAAGTAGATTCCTATGTCTTTGATATTATTTATTTTTTACTAACATTATATATTTTGTGACTGCAATTTGGCGTTTTCAATGCGTTTTAAGCTTATCATGAAATTAAGGCAAATATCTGGCCACGCTCTTTTTAGAATTTTTACCTGATCGGCGGCTTTTGCAGGCAACAGAATGCAGATTGGCTCACGATAGATGCCGTATTCCTCTATGTGGGTCACTTGATGATAAAATTACTTTGAATTCCTTGTAACAACATACAAATTTTCGTCTGGAAACAGGGTTTCGGACTAATTATGGAATAGCTGTAGTCTTCGACGCCGTATCAAATCTCATAAAAAAGGCACGACTGGCGAGTGTTTTTATGTTTCCCGCACCGTCTACGTTTATACTTCTTTGGAAACGTTGACCTATGACCATTCTTTGTATAATGCCCTGCTATGACATTGATGTGTACTCTTGATTGGGTACTGTTATAGCATCCACTTTAGCACCTGGTCAGTAGATAATCCTACAGAGATACAGTCGTTTAACTATCGAGTGAACATGGTGAAAGACCCATTATTGATTAGGCGCGTATATTAAAAGCACAGGTCCTTTGTGTGTATGGTAGAAAATTATAAATATTAGAATGTTTGGAATTTTGTAACTAAAATAATAACTGCATTCTGCATTGTGTATTTATTTATTTATTTATTTATTTAGGTCTATGCTTATTATTTTTTATTTACTGACTTATTTATTTATTTATTTATTTATTTATTTATTTATTTATTTATTTATTTATTTATTTATTTATTTGGTAGATTAAAAAAGTAATTAATATTATTCCATGGTTCATCGGTTTAGTATTGATTGTTGATACCTTGATTGATTGATCGACTGATGAAATCTTGATTGATTGATCGATTGATGCCATTTCACATATATTCCTAGTTTATAGGCCCCTATGTAGTCCAGGAGCAAGATCCCACAGGGGGCCTAAATAAGGACTTGGTTCATCCCCCGCTACATACAAGGTTTGACACCATAGGTAGTTAGTATGGACCCTCTAGATCACTGCTAGGTAGGTAGTGGACTCAAATTGTGGTATCACTTTTTTTTTACAGGTCATTTTATGTATGGACGTATAATCGCATAAATTCACCAAAAATAGGAAAAAATTAAGGGGTAGGGGAAATGTAAGCTCCAAGAACTTAACTTTTACTCATAATAATGAATTTATTTTGGTATGAATATGTAGCTAATTGATTGTTCTAACTGCCTAGTATTATTTGAAAGCAAACCTAGGTTTCATTTGATCATGATTTGAAGTGGCCAATCTATACACTAGTGGAAAATCAGATTTTTCACAACAATGCGTAGAGTGGGTGTTTTTGTGACATTGGCTTCAAATTTTACTATTGTGCCAATTTCTATTTTCAAAATTAATTAAGTTTCCATTTTTTAATTTTGTTTTTAATATCAAGCATATCCAGGCAAACGTTGATGTTCTGGTTCAAATATTTATGTATGTGCATGTTTGCTTGCATGTTGGTTTGTGTTGTGTGGGTTTGGGGTAGGTGGGGTGGGTATGGGTACGGGGTGTGTATAGGGTTCAGTGTTGGGGTGCTTTACATGTCTTAATATGTCACTCGGCTGAACTATATAAGTTCTATTAACAAAATTTGTTTGGTAAGTTGCCATTCATGTAATATTTTGAATATTTATATGTGTGGGGTGAGACCAACCGCTGTTTGTCAGGAAAATAGACTGAAAATGTAATAAATAGTTACTTTTCCACATGTAGCAGCAATGTGTGTATGTGTGTAACAATATTAAGGGGTAGGGGAAATATAAACCATCATAACTCAACTTCAGCTCATGATAATGAATTCATTTTGGAATTAATATGTAGCTAATTGATTGTTCAAACGTGTTAGTATTATTTTAAAGCAAAGCAAACATTAATTGTCAGGTAGATAGCCATAAAATGTGAGAAAAGGTTACTTTTCTATGTATAACCATGTCAAATATGGCATTATTAAGGGTAGGGGAAATAAAAACCACCATAACTCAACCTTACTCATAATAATGAATTCATTTTGGTATCAACATGTAGCTAATTGATTGCTCTAACTTTCCAGTATTATTTTTAACAGAAAAACTATAAGATAGACATAAAATATGATAAAAATGTTAATTTTCCCATGTGTAACAGCGTAAAATTTGACCATATTAAAGGTTAGGGGACGTACAAATCAACGTAACTCGACATTTACTCATTATAATTCATTCATTTTGGCATTAATATATAGCTATTTGGTTGTTGTAATCTTTTAAAGCAAAATAACCATTAATTGTTAGCTGGAAAGACATAAAATGTTAAAAAATGTCGATTTTTCATGTGTAGTACCATAAAATATGACAATATTAAGGTGTAGGGGACATTCAAATCACCAAAACTCAAGTTTTACTGATGAAAATGAATTCATTTTGGTATCAATATGTAGCTATTTGATAGTTCTAACTTTCTAGTATTATTTCAAAAGCAATTAAGCCATTAGTTGCCTGGTAGATAGACATAAAATGTATGAAAATGTTAATATTCAATGTCTAACAGCGTAAATATGACAATATTAAGGGGTAAGGGGACATACAAATCACCAAAACACAGATTTCACTGACGAAAATGAATTCCATTTTGGTATCAATATGTAGCTATTTGATTGTTCTCATTTTCTGGCATTATTTTAAAAGCAATTAAACCATTAGTTGTCAGGTAGTTAAACATACAATATGAGAAAAATGTTGATATTTCATGTCTAACAGCGTAAAATATGACAATATTAAGGGGTAGGGGACATACAAATCACCAAAACTTAAGTTTTACTGATGAAAATGAATTCATTTTGGTATCAATATGTAGCTATTTGATAGTTCTAACCTTCTAGTATTATTTTAAAAGCAATTAAGCCATTAGTTGTCCGGTAGATAGACATAAAATGTATGAAAATATTAATATTCCATGTCTAACAGCGTAAAATATGACAATATTAAGGGGTAAGGGACATACAAATCACCCAAACTCAAGTTTTACTGATGAAAATGAATTCATTTTGGTATCAATATGTAGCTATTTGATAGTTCTAACCTTCTAGTATTATTTTAAAAGCAATTAAGCCATTAGTTGTCCGGTAGATAGACATAAAATGTATGAAAATGTTGATATTCCATGTCTAACAGCGTAAAATATTGCAATATTAAGGTGTAGGGGACATACAAATCACCAAAACTCAAGTTTTACTGATGAAAATGAATTCATTTTGGTATCAATATGTAGCTATTTGATAGTTCTAACCTTCTAGTATTTTTTTAAAAGCAATTAAGCCATTAGTTGTCCGGTAGATAGACATAAAATGAACGGTCCCTTCTGACAGTTTCTGTGTATCTACCTGACAACTAATGATCGCTTTGTTTATAGAAAGTTAGAACAGCCAATCAGATACATTTTGATACCAAGATGAATTCATTTTCATGAGTAAAAGTTGAATTATGGCAGTTATAAATTTCCCCTACCCCTTAATATTGTCATTATACGCTGTTAGACATAGAAAATTTACCTTTTCCTCACAGTTTCTGTATATCTGCCTGACAAATAATGGTCACTTTGCTTTATGTTAATACTAGAAAGTTAGAACAACCAATTAGATACATTTTGATACCAAGATGAATTCATTCTCATGAGTAAATGTTGAGTTAGGGCAGTTTATATGTCCTCTACCCCTTTATATTGTCATATTTAAGCTGTTAGACATAGAATATTTACCTTTTCCTCACAGTTACTGTGTATCTACCTGACAACTAATGATCGCTTTGCTGTGAAATAATACTAGAAATCACTTAAATACATTTTGATACCAAGATGAAATCATTTTCATGAGTAAAAGTTGAGTTGTGGCAATTTATATTTCCCCTACCCCTTAATATTGTCATATTTATTTATGTTCTTAGACATAGAATAGTTACCTTTTCCTCACAAACGCTGTGTATCTACCTGGTAAATAATGGTCGCTTTGCTTTAAAATAATGCTAAAAAGTTAGAACAATCACTTAGATACATAGTATTATTTTAAAAGCAATTAAGCCATTAGTTGTCCGGTAGATAGACATAAAATGAACGGTCCCTTCTGACAGTTTCTGTGTATCTACCTGACAACTAATGATCGCTTTGTTTGTAGAAAGTTAGAACAGCCAATCATATATATTTTGATACCAAGATGAATTCATTTTCATGAGTAAAAGTTGAGTTATGGCAGTTACAAATTTCCCCTACCCCTTAATATTGTCATTTTACGCTATTAGACATAGAAAATGTACCTTTTCCTCACAGTTTCTGTATATCTGCCTGACAAATCATGGTCGCTTTGCTTTAAAATAATACTAGAAAGCTAGACCAATAACTTGGATATATTTTGATACCAAGATGAATTCAATTTCATGAGTAAAAGTTGAGTTATGACAGTTTACATTTCCCCTACCCTGTAATATTGTCATCTTCACGCTGTTAGACATAGAAAAGTTACCTTTTCCTCACAGTTTCTGTATATCTGTCTGACAACTATAATTGCTTTGCTTTAAAATGATACTAGAAAGTTAGAACAATCACTTAGATACATTTTGATACCAAGATGAATTCATTTTCATGAGTAAAAGTTGAGTTATGGCAGTTTATATTTCCCCTACCCCTTAATATTGTCATATTTACGCTGTTAGACATAGAAAACGTACCCTTTTCTCAGTTTCTGTGTATCTACCTGACCACTAATTGTCGCTTTGCTTTAAAATAATACTAAAAAGTTAGAACAATCAATTAGATATACATATTGAATTGAATTGAATAGAATTAATACCAAGATGAAGTCAATATCATGAGTAAAATATTGAGTTCTTATGATTTATTTTCCCCTACCCCTTAATATATTTTTCTATGTTATGCTGATATACGAGGGAAATCAACTTCAGTTTTTGTTGGGTTTTTTGTTTTTTTTTAAAACATTTTTTGTCTTTTTCCCAGTTACTCACGTCCTACACATAAATATTCAAAATATTACATCAATGGAAACTTAACGGATTTTGTAAATGGAAGCTGGTGCAGTGTAGTGACATATTCATGTACACACACATTCATCCCCTCACCCCCACACATACCCTATGTACACCCAGCACCCCACACACAACTCGTCCCACAGACACCCCGACGAACTCATACATATTACAATGATTGGAACTGTTACAATAATGTTTCCCTTGATATGCTTAACATTAAAAACAAAATAAAACATTAAAATTTAAATTAAAAAATTAAAAATGGAAACTGAATCAATTTTGAAAATATAAAGTGGTATAGTTGTGAGATTTGAGGCTAATGTCAAACTTTACACATATGGTTTAAAAAAATCAGATTACCACTCATTTATGGACTATATACTTCCAAATATGCTCAAATGAAACCTGTTTTTGTTTAAAAATAAAACTAGAAAGTTAGGAAAATCATTTAGCTACATATTGATACCAAAATGAATTCAAAATCACGAGTAAAAGTTGAGTTTTTGGAGTTTATATCTCCCCTACCCCTTAATTTTGTCCTATTTTTTGTGATTTTATGCGATTATACGTCCATACATAAAATGACCTGTAAAAAAAAGTGATACCACAATTTGAGTCCACTACCTACCTAGCAGTGATCTAGAGGGTCCATACTTACTACCTATGGTGTCAAACCTTGTATGTAGTGGGGGATGAACGAAGTCATTTTTTTTTTGGTTGCTTCTCCTGTACTAATGGAACGTCTATTAATTTTGAAAACATCGTACAATTGATAAATAGTCCTATAGTATTGATTTATTCTATTTAGCAATATCAATGATTACTATCAAACTTCTCACAGCTAAAAGTTAGTTGGCTCAGTGGTAATGCACTCGTCCCGGGTTCGATTCCCAGCTCTGCCTGTTTTGTTTTTTCAAGGTTGAGAAAAAAAATGCAATTTCCGAACTGCAAACTTATTTGGCCCGCGATCTGAGCTGGTCCTTTTCTGATGGTTGTGTCTCTTACATGCACACTCCCTCTGGAATCCAGACCAGGTTCCCGCCCAGTATACATCCCTTATTGTGAGAGCCCTATATATAACGCTATATCGCCTCCATGTCATTGGTTTCTTTGATAGCTCACAGTTGGTTAGAGCACTGGTTTAGATACCTAGTGGTCCAAATCATAGTCAAGGATGAAATGTTGTCTTCCTTGGCCTCCTGGAGGGAGAAAATAAATTACGCGTATGCCATTAACCTAAATACTAAGTAACTGTTAACGCTTTCTTGTTAACATTGAGGACGCACGCCAGCAAAAACAATCTCTGCGTCATCAGATCGTGTAATCTATCATTTTAATACCGTCCTCGTGGCTGACGTCATTATCACCATCATCATCATCATCATCATCATCATCATCATCATCATCATCATCATCATCATCATCACCATCATCATCATCATCATCATCATCATCATCATAACCACATTTGCCATAATTACATTTTAATCACATTAAAAAAAATTTCAGACACAAATACCGTACCAGTAACAGCATGGAATGTAAGCCTGGTATCAGCCGACGAGTATACCAACAATCTATTCACGATTGATGTTCGTAGTCCATCAAACGTCACGGAATGGTACAAGTTATGTTCGAAAGATCTCATCATTCACGCGGCTGTAGGCCTACTCGATTTTATCAAATTACGTGTGAGGCAACGAGAAATCATACTATTCAATATTCATCGAATTCGACACAAGTTGCAATTTTATTGGATAATAATCATAATTATTGGAACCCAAATATTGCTCTTGTAAGTGGCACCTGCGCCACTTATGGATTGTTTCATAGTCATCTCTATTGCCCAAAAGGTTTGAAGTGTCCAATATTCCTCTGTGTGTCCGAGTGTGAAGTGGGTGTATGTCGAGTGCATAAATAACTTTAACAGGTTTCGTACTTAGTAAATATAAAATATAAATGAGGTATAAAATCGAACTGATTTATTACGATTTATTTTTCAGACTTACAACTTGATGATTTAGACATGAACACAGCTATTTCCCACGAGGAGAGTTGTGAAGGACGGTGCAATCATAAAGATCATACCACGTGTCGATGTGACGTAGACTGCCTACAGTTCGGAGACTGTTGCATAGATTATAACTCTTCTTGTGACTAAACGATAACTGACAATATTAAATCGAGGCATTGGGTAGATCCAAAGTCACATGCGTGTTATAAAATGCGGGGATCTGTACAAGTCCAACTGGTAGCTTCATGTCCATATTCCTGGAAAGAAAACTTCATTAAATCGGCATGCGGTCGACTTAATGATGGAATGCCTGTTTTGACGATTTTGGCTACAACTTTCGTAACATATTCTGCGCCATTTGCCATTATCGCGAGCCTATGAAAGTTCACCCTTGGAATATGTTTTCTGTAGACTCTGCTGAGTGCATCAAATCAGCTCTCGATACCGGGGGGACATTATTTGGAAGTGCAGGATTTTATGACATGGACAAGCAGAATGAGTTCAAAGTCGGGAAACGCATTCGTGTGTGTTTCAATGATGATTGTCCAACATCTTTAAATTTATCAATGTCCGCAGCATGTAAATCATATGTACTCAAACGATGTGATCCAAGCACATGTGCTAAGTACAAAAATCCGCATTGTGCGATATGTAATGGTTATATACCTCGCATGCCTCTTGTACGAAATGAAAAAATCTGTTGCACTTCTCAAAAATCGTTGTATCGAAATATGTGGGCGTTCCGCAAAGTAGATGAAACTGCTCCAACTGAAATTCAATGTTCACCTGGAGAATTGCTTGATCAAGTGACAAAATTATGCCACACGATTACGTGTAGACCTGGATATTCCATTTCACTTTCTGGTCATTGTGTTATAGATAACCAGTAACATTTACATATCATTAACAATTGGAATTGTTCAAAGCAAAAAAGTGTGTTTTTCTTTGGAAGCTCATCGTCGCACTTTGAAACAACTCGATGTTTGAAAGAAAAATTGGGCAAACCTTGGAATAGAAAAGTAGATGAAAATGATTACAGTCATATGCAGATGATACACGACAATCAAAAGGAGTGGACAGCTTTTGAATTTGGTCCGGAGTACGGGTTTGAACTATTTCGGATGATCGAAAATAAAGCACAGTTGATCAGACATAATCAGTCTTTCTGTGGTGTAACAAACGTTGACGCCTTGATATCATGCGAACAAAGATCACGGGACGAATCAATAAATACCGAGTGCAAGGAAAACTGGTATTCTGGGACCCCGTTTGAATTTCTGCATGTTCCGTCTCTCCTCCAGGAGAATATGGTGTTATACGTAACCGACAATATCTATATAACCACGATATATATGATTTACTATGAAAAGCGCATTTTGGATTCCCCCGATGCACCCGGTCAACGAACAGTACTAGTGTGCGGTCATGAAGTTGATAACCCGATTCTTGAATGCACATTCATAACTTTAAACGCCAACGAGTATACTATCAATGGAAATGGCACGATTCTGATCTACAAAGATCTGGAAATTAAGAACGAGGACTTCGCGCTTTTATTTGACGATAAGGCGCAGGTTTGCATTAATTCGTTATTGAAAGAAGAAAGATCGGATTCTCGTGTCATCAACCCAAGTGATATTGTCAGTATTGTAACGTCCTCTTTCTCCCTCACTGGATCACTTGGAACACTTACTACGTACATAAAATTTAAAAAGCTTCGTAATATTTATGGCAACGGAATCATATCACTTTCGATTTCTCTCTTTTCCGCTCAACTATTTACAATTTTTTCTCCAACATGGCACCACTTTCAGATACACCATGTATCATATTTGCCATTATAACTCATTACTATTGGCTGGCTATGTTCTCGTGGACAACTATTTTGGCGGGAATTCTCCTCTACAGATTTGCATTGCATGAGATGCAGACATTTAATGATGGTTTTAAGACTCACTTCTTGCTGCAACTTACGGGTTGGGGTCTACCATTGCCTATTGTTCTCACAACGGTGTCTCTGCATTTATGCCAGTGCATTCATTCAAGTGTGTATGATACCAGCTCATGTTGGCTTCGATCTGGACCGGCAACTCTGCTTGCATTTGGGATACCCGTAGCGATATGTCTTATTATCAACATCATCCTTGTAACTGTGACGCTTATTAAACTACGAAAAGCAAGACTTCGATCAAACACACTGCAGCAAAAATCGTGCAATGAAAATGGATGGAAAGAATGTATTATTTTTGCCAAGGTAAGCTAACGTCTGGCATGTAAAAGGAGAGGGGTGACGTTGTTGCAGTTCTTCTATTTTATTGTGTCTTGCTAATTGAATAAAGAAGGAATCCACTTTGGCTGTAAATCGAACCATCATAAATTTTACGCTCATTTGAGCATAAAAGTAATGGGCTATTGTGGTGTTGACGAATAAGAACTAACACTATTAAGGCCCTACCAATCGGGTATGAGGAATCATCCACCAAGTCCACGAATTCCTCGACTGGATGGATAGCGAAGCCTGACTTCCTCGAGATGTGTTATATACAAAACATTTATAAATACCATTTAGCCATATAAACCAAACGACAATTTCACTAATCATCATTCACATTATTGTCTTAGGTTTCCTCTGTGCAAGGTCTGAGCTGGATTATGATGTTTATAGCCAGCGCTGCTGATGTGGAGATAATCTGGTGGATTGCTATCTTGATTTCGTCTCTTCAAGGTGTCCATGTATTCTTCTCGTTTGGATTTAATAGCAAGGCTTGTCAGATGTGGAAAGAGTCGTAGATGAAATGTATCGAAAACGTTGGATATCTTCTAGTACCGTTTAACACTTTAGTTGTGTAAATCATCTTATTAATAATTAATTAGAGTTGTTCTCACTTAAGAATACGTTTTTCAAACCTGCAGTTCATAGGTCACGCGCGCTGCATCTTGTTAAAGCCTAAGATTAGAGCCATTAATATAAGGATCGCCAATGCCAGCCCATAAAAAAATATACCTTATTTCAATGAAGGAGAAAGGTCGGGCAAACTGGCATGTAATGGGAAAAGTCAGACCTCACGATTACCAGTCGAGAGTTAAGCTACTATACTTCCTGAGTTCCCAATTGGTGTATAGGTAATCTTACCTAGTCATGGTAGCATACTCGATTACTCATGTCACAGTGGCCAACTATAAAAATTATATCAAATCATTAATATTAAATAAAATCACCTGCTACCGAGTTCATTCAGCAAACACACAAATTCACTATTTATTTAATATTCATTAATCAGTGCAGCATGATATTACAATATAAGATCATACAAGAATTAAACTTAATATTATTACCAAGATTTCTCTGTTACTTAACTAAGCCTTGAGATCTTGATTACCTGACGTTCTGATGAGATTCCTTTGATGGTCTCAGTTCTTGATCCAAGATAAAGCAATTTTCAAGATCCTGTCTACCCAATGGAAACCCCTGATCTACCACAGCATCAGTCTAAGTCCTGGATACTATGTTTTCACTATCCTACCTGCTATGCTAGTGTTTTCAAATGGTCTTCTATATATATTGAAAGTAAGCTCCTCTCTCGGAGATCACTTGATCAAGCTATCTGCTACACTTGACACTTCTTTGAGTTGACAAGACAATCAAGCACTATTGGTTTTCACTACTGTCCAATATGTCCTCTTCTAATTTGGGCTCAAACAAACGAGGCATTACAAAGAAAATCGCTATTTAATACCAACGCATATGTTGCTAATGCGAGCCACTCAAGCGAACGTGAGCCGTGTCGATTCTTTTGATATGTCACAACTGCCCGCACAAAATGAACGTACTGTGTTATGCACATCGTACGCGTTCGACTAATATTTCCATCGTAATAATAAAACAGCGGTTCCTGTGTTTTATTCAAAATATCGAATTTTGACAAAACTGCAGCACCTCAAGTCTTGATTTGTGCAGGGTATTTTAGTTTACTAAAGTACATAGCAATCGTGTAAAAACAGAACTTTGAAAAATATTGAGGGCGTCCTCCTCAGTAAATGTTATAATATGGCTTAAGCCCAGACTTTCAATTTATAGTATTTAAAATTCAAGTTTGAAACCAATCTTGAAGAATCGTGCGCTGTTTCACCGTTAACAAGTTCACACTCCTCGCTGCTTTGATTATAACTGAATCCGTTACAGTCTGGACGCATCTTACAGTACGAGGCACATCGCGTAACACTTTCTGCCGTGGTAGATGAAGATACATCAAGATGACGCTGGTCAGGGAGGATTCCATTTGTGGTATATGTGTTAAAATTGACTAATAAAGAAGGGGAAACGGAGAAAAAAGAAAACATTGTTGTCATCATTTATTTTCGGATTTATATTTTCCATTAATACCTAGACAAATGGTCTTACAATAAAATCGTACTCATCTATATATTTATCATAATGGATGTAATGCGGATATTCTGAAGATTTTTTGTAAAGACTTCGACACTGGGGGGGGGGGGGGGGGGTGGGGGGGGTAAAACTTGTGAACCAGATGCGTCAAAAACCATGAAATGAAACAATTGAAACAATTTTCCCAAAATGTGACAGTTCCAGGCATTAGCGCCAATCCGGCTTGAAATGGGAGAGGAGGGAGCCAAAAGTGGCTGAAAAGAACAAAAATGGGTCATTTTGCCGAAAGGTGGGGCCTCCGGGATTAACGCCCATGGCTCCAGGTTTGACGCAACATGTCACATTTCCAGAATTGTGATAGTTCCTGGTGTTTAACTCAACCAGTCGAAAAGTATGAATTATCACAATTCCGGATTCGTAACAGTGTCCACTGTTATAAGTCAACATTCGGTAACAGTGTCCACTGTTATAAGTCAACATTCGATATTCAGTGGCGCTCGGGCTGGGTGTAGCTGGGAAGTAAGACTGGGAAGTAGATTCATAAAAAACAGAATCATTCATTCACTAATTCATTCATTCATTCATTCATTCATTCATTCATTCATTCATTCGTTCGTTCGTTCGTTCGTTCGTTCGTTCGTTCGTTCATGTGTTTGTTATTCATTCATATCATTTATTTATGTAGGCCTATTTATTTATTTATTTATTTATTTATTTATTTATTTATTTATTTATTCTTTAATTCACTCTAGTTTGTTTCAACTTTCATCTTTATTTTACTCAATTAAAGGCATATTCAGTGACTTGCTCATCTGGTGGATCGTAAAAAATATCATAATAAAGATTCTGACACCTATTTGTGACTGTCATGATAAAGTAAGACGTTTTACATGAATCCGAAATTTCTCTACTTTAGTAAAGAAATTGGCTATATGTATTTGACTTTGTCAATACTGCTGTTTGCAAATTTGTCATTTCAAAAATACTAAGTGACAATATTAATGACTTATCATTCTCTTTTAGGTAAGTTATAAACAATTTTAATTTTATACACGTTGGATCACTCAACTAAATGGGCCTTTAAGATTTTATTAAACTAGTATACATAAGACGAGTGATTGAATTAACTGGTCTAATTACTGAAATTACCAACATACTTTCACCCCCGGTATATTTATTATTATCTGCCTTGTGCTGGGACAGTCATATTTTGCACACTGCGCTCAGATAGTATAGTCCTAGACTGGTTCTCTGGCCATGTTATAGATGGTTTATATTTTCTAGCACCGTTATTCCGCGCGGGCAACCACGAAAAAAGTATGGACGTTACTACCGAACTTGCGCTGAACCAAAGAATAATCAATATTAAAAACTTAATTGTGTGAATAGAAAATAATAACAGCAACTTCTGAACTTACCAAAAGAGCAGAATCTCCAGTCCCCAGGATTAACACTCCCGCTCTCACTACCGGAAGCGTAGGCAACGTAATTAATTTGATGTGGAGTCGAATATTGATGTGACATGAAAGGTGACTGTCCACTTTGACCAACCTCGATTAGGCCATCTTTAAAAGACACATGAAACTCCCGATGTTCATTAGAGTTCAGCATACCAGGCGTTGATACTTCTATATCTGCCGGGCAACTACTGACATGCCTGTCACATGGAAAAATACGGGATTTGGAGTTTCCCCATCCTCCAATTACTAAGAAAAAGCAAAAAAAAAAAATTTTATTTACGTTTGTCAAAAATGGTGGACAGGAATGCTTAATAGAGCACGATTATTCAGCATAATTGAATGAATTAGCTGGCAACCAAATTGGATAATTGGATTGGTTTATTTGCTGGCTCTAAATGTTGCATTCTCAGTTGTTTAATACCCAATACCGAATTAACATTTAAATTGACTCCATAGGATCACAGAGAGGTTATAAAGGAGCTAAAGTTCAGAAAGCACCCTCAAATAAAACACACTATTTGTCTGGTCCTAAAAGATTACAATTATGTATACATAATTATGATCCATGTGATCTAGAGTGACAGAGTTATTGGAAACAAAAGGTCTTATCGAGTGGGATGTTGTGCAGATGGTCAAAAGTTTAAGTTGCGTCAACGAGTCGTAAAATATAATAAATTGTTTGCAGTATCTGGATATAATAAAGAAAAAGGTAATTCCATTAATCACTTGAGGTTTCAACCCTATTTCTCCAATGTCACTGACCTCTCCCTTACACATGCTAGATTTATAACCTTAACGTGTTCTAATCTGCTTATACAGTATTTCTACGCCTTGTGGGTAATATCTGGGGTGGAAGGGGTGGAAGGGGTGGGGGTGGATAACCCCTCCCTCAATATTTTACCAGGGGTGATGGTCCATACAATCATCCCGTCATGCTGAATATGGGTTTCTGACCAAATTAACCTCATATTTGCCCATTTTAGCTCCAAAGGTGCAAATTTCCGCGCGCTTCGCGCAAATTTATTCCACTTTTGTACCATATTTCATCAGTTTGGCTTCAAAATAGCAAAAATTTTCACGCGTTTCCCGCGCATTTGTACATTACACTTATTTTGTCGTCAAAAGGTGCTGGATTCAAGATTTTTTTCCAACCCCATCCCCCCAATCGCAAAAAAGAAATCTACGCCACTGGTAATATCAGAAAACTGCCTCAAAGCGAGCTGGAGTTAATGAGCCACTCAATTACAAGTACAAGAATAAATCTAAATCATCGTGGAATGAAATATAGAAAATAACCGAATATCTAAATTATGACGTGTTCTGTTTCATTTTAACGGGTCACATTGTAAAAAAGCGCAGTGATTTATAGTGCGCTACGCACAGGCACAACGCCTAGACGTTGATCCACAAGCCTCAGCACACTTTACAGGTTGTCGCTGACCACTACGGCCCCACATCATTCAACAACAAATCAGGGACTTTGCTGCTTCAAGAGCGCATACCCTAGACATTCCACAAATAACCATCGCAACCAGGATCAGCTCCCCGAGTTTCGTACGGGTTACAACGAGACAATTAGCAGTAAGTTCCTTGTCCAGGGAAATTTCAAGCTAACTCAATTTTCCACGAGAGCATATTATAGGCACCGCCAGGGTTCGAACCCGCAATCTCTCGCACCATAGTCGAACGCCTTAATGATTGAGCTAACTTGACTGCTTGTCAATAGAAGATTTAAAGACTCACCTATTTGATATGTATTTGACAGGGTCGATTTTGTTGAGGTCAGGGCAAGATGAGCACCATTACTAGTTTTGACTTTGAATCTGAACTTTGTAACGTCGGAAGGAATCACAGAGTCTATAAACTTATATTCGAAGGCAGTACTTGTTTGGTAAGAGGCACATCCTTGTAAGGGCCGAGTAAAAGAGACAACAAATATGGAAAGGTAAAAATATGATAATTACATATGATCATTGGGGTATTATTAAAAAACTAGGTCTAAAATGCAGTTATCAGAAAAGTATGAGCTTTCTTCACTCTAAAAATCTTAATAGCGTGGGTGAATAATGCTGCCAATCGTGCTAGCAATATTTTAAGCATGATAAATATGTCAGGAAAGTGATACATTCACGTGGATTACTTGCTTTCGTTTCATGTAGGCAAAAAGTTACCCTTAACGTGTTCTGCTGCGTTCTAGAGGCAAAACGTCTGTAATAATTAACATTGAAGTTTGACTTCCAATCATCCAATTCTTCATTAAGAATGCCATTAAAAGGTATCGATCATACCTCTATACGTAATCAAGTCCGTTTCGAAAAGTAGGGGTTGTTTGTTGGGTATCTATTTACTAACTATGCAATTATAAAACAGTAGTAACATATCATAATTCCATGGATCAAATCTATGTTTTTAACTATCTTCTTTAAGCTTTACAAGGGGGTAACAAAAAGAGTCCTTACTTGAACAGGATTTTTCATCTGCCTCCAAGATATATTTTGCTTGGCACGAGCAGGTATAACTTCCAGGTACATTAGTACAGATTTCCTCGCAATCATCAATGCCGCTAGAACATTCATCAATATCTAAATCCAGATCAAAAGGAAACATACTTGTGGTTTAAGGAACCTGTTCAGTCATGGGATTGTAATCAGCAAAGAACATAGTTAATGATTTTATCTTTAAAGGAGTATTTCTTGATCCTAGCATTTTCTTTTATGATATTTTTCAGTAGATATGCATAGACCACCGGGTGTAATTTTGTTCTGGTATACCAGAACGAAATACAAATTTAACGATATTTTTGCTAAATGAATTAATCTGCAAGACTTTTTTTTCTACATAAACATTATGTAGGCAGAGGTTTCCACATGTATAAAAAATCTCAACTTTTTTTGAAAAGTGTGAGGATGAGACTGTGGATCACGAAATGTACCTTTAATAGATTACGAAATGTTATACATTTATATAATAGGCCTACATACTTGGGTTGGCACGATAAATCAATTGATTTTAAATCACGTTTTAAATCACGATTATTAAAAAAAGATCACTGATTTAAATCAACTTTTAAAGTTTTTACCACTTTTGTAAATGTGAGTTAATTTCTTTCTTGTAATGACTATTATGCTCTAGTCATGATTCAGAAACTGTATAGTTTGACCTTATCAAGGTCAAAGTCAGTGGAAATTAACATTTTGCTGTGTTACTTAGGTAACGAAACATCCTAGATAGTACAAACTATTCTTTATTTGAATTGTACTGTCAAAACGAACAGTTTGACAATTTTTTTCGTCAAAAAATGCGAGTTTTCATGTTAACCCATTATAGCGCAAAAAATTGACCTTTGACCTATTTGGTTAAAATTCAAAATCACAACATCTTAGATTACATTACCTATTTCACAGATGCTGCCTTCATAGCCAGAAAAGCACTCGCATTGATCCGGTAAAATACATGTTCCTTGTACACATGTAGGATTGCAAATGGCTGATTATGTATTCATTGCAGTGAGAAGAGAACGACAATAGTAAAACACGTAATATTGTAACATTTCCATAAATAATAGATTTTTCTTTAAATAAATTGTTACTTAGGTCAGATGTGTGCCCTTTTAATTCTTGTTTGTTCTGATCCTCCACAACAGGATACTGGGCAGAAATAGACACAATCTGTTATAATCAGTCAATCAAGTAGATTTAACTTATCGATCAGACGAAACAAATAATTTCCTCCAGGAGTTTATTTCCAGAAACGAGAAATTATTTCTTGTTCCTATAAGACGTAAAAGTCGATCAGCAAAGGTAGTGTATCCAATTTATTCAAAATTCAAAAGGAGTGCCTAAAATCAGTTGGGCGATAAGAACCCCCCGGTAAGAACCGTTAACACCCCCCACACACACACGAACACCAATACCCGCAAGAGCTACATTGTGGGGGTACCATGGGTACCATGTGTATATTGTATGTTTATTGGTACAACATGACAATGTGGGGTATAAATAGGTATGAACATACATTGTGGCGGTATGAAACTGTGTGTTGATACTCCCATAGTGGCTGATGGTGCCATGTACAGTGTAAAATGCCATTTGCAGATGTCTTCATTGTGGGGGCACCCCCTCCCCCACAATGTCGAAATACGCCCACAATGTAGACTCATACTTGAAAGTACCCCCACAATGTACCTCCTGCACACTCGGCAGAGCGTACAGTACCCGCGCTTCGTGTTGGTCAGACTGACTTCCGGAAGAGAAATCCCAGATTAAAGTATGCTTTGTGCGCTTGAGACAGCTCAAACACAACTTTGTGATGCGTGATAAAAACCAGCAGTATTAGAGCATGTAGCACTATCATGACAGGCATCAATTGTTGTGCATTTACCAGTATCTAGTCAAACATGTGCTGAATTGTTACCCGTTTGATGTTTAACGTGATACACTTTCCAATATGTTTGAAAATAACTTAATAATAGAATAATAACAATCACAAAACAAACATACGTGAACACGTAAATCCATTTCCACCATAACCGTCATTGCATGAACATGTGAAGGAACCGACAGTATTGGTGCATGTAGCACTAGCATGGCAGGTGTGTGTACTTGTTGTGCATTCATCAATATCTAGTGAAACCAAAAATATGTATAATATATGTTGATCTCAATAACACAATTAGCTTATTATTTATTAAAGGAGGATTTACTGGTCCTAGCATCCTCTTTTTATGACATTTTTTATGGTATACCAGAATGAAATTCAAATTTGACGATGTTTTTGCTGAACGAATTAATCTGCAAAAATATTTTGGCACAGAAACATTATGTAGCCAGAGGTTTACAGCGGTATAAAAATCTCACCTTTTTGTGAAAAGTCGGAGGGGATGAAGCTGTGGTTTACGAAATGTCCTTTTAAAGCCTTAATGTACGACCCTTTTTCAGAATATACCTTTATTTTTTTCAAAACCGATTTTTTTTGGCATATTTGTAACACTAACACATTTTCTAACTTAAATCTATATGAGCAAACTGTCAAATTCGCCCTTTTTGTAGTAAAACGGGATGATTTTCTGTTGGTCCGACATATTATCATAATAATTTTTAGATTATGATAATACGTCGGAACGACTCGCAAATCGTAGTCTCCTACGAAACCAGTTTGGATACGCTCCCTCCACATGTGGAGGAGCGTAACTAAACTGGCTGCGTAGGAGACTAACTCTGCGGCCGCACTCGCCGTCCTTGTCCAAATAGTGCGAGATATTTCGAGTGATGTATTTATGATGTTGTTTCTTTGCAAATTCCCATTACAAAACATATATGTGACCGTCCACGGCGAATGAGCCGTAAATTCCTCCCCCGGTCAATTTTGTTTTATTTCGTGTTTAAAAAATAAACATCATAAACTTAAAAATGGCATATCATTTGACTTCAAACGATATCCAGAAGCGGAGTTATGGTTAGTTTAACTTTGCTCCTTCAACAAAATTATAGAGCTTTTTTCGTTTCTATGTGTGTCTCTTTTTCCACATTGCTGGCAATAAATATCAAACAGTCATACTTGGCGGTCATTTCAAATCATCCCCAAGTCAACGAGGTTTAAGAAAGTTCTCTCATTGTTAATTGTTGGTTATGCATACCTATACAAATAACCCACCACTTGAAAAGGATTTAGCAAAAGCAAACAAAGACCAGAGTTATTAAAAGTTCTATAGCCATCTAAGGTAGAAGCTTATTATCCACTTCAATAATAGGATTATTGATTGGTGTTGTGACTATCAAAATAAGACAGATGTCGCCGCCAGCTTTAGTGACCGATGAATACGACCTTCGTACACATTTTACACCATAACTCAGAATACAATTTAGGGAATTTACGGCTCGTTTGTGCTGCCAGGTCACATATAAAGAAAAATCAGGCAAAAATGCTACATTTGAAAGAATTATTTCAAAGAATTCAAGTAATCACCTATATCACATATGCTACCTTCATAACCAGGTGAGCACTCACATTGATCCGGTGAAACACATGTTCCATGTACACATGTAGGACTGCAAATGGCTGATTAGGTATTCAAATCAATAAGAATGGAAGGATGGATGTAATTATTATTAAAACACGCAATGTTAGTATCAGACAATGTGCCCTGGTTCTGATTGCCTAAGTAGACGAAACAAATAATATTGCTCTAAGATTGTAGTTCTAGAATCAAAAATAATTTCTTTCTTCCCATAAGTAATAAAAGTTGACCAGCAAGTGTATTCAATATTTATTCAAACGTAGCGCCTAAAATCGAATAGGCGATAAAGAACTGAAGGGTACATCGAAGGGTATTAAAGTATACTTTGTGCGCTTGAGACCACTCAAACACAACGTTGGGATGCGTGTAGCGCGAGGTTTTCACCTCGACTCGCCAATTATAGGTGCGGGTGTTGCTACTAAAATTAATGATCATTTAGATATTTTTTTAATTTATTTTGTTTTCCTGGTGATATATAAAATTAAGTGGAAGAGAAGGAACTTATATATTTTATACTTACATTTTTTAATTTATTTTGTTATCCTGGTGATATATAAAATTAAGTGGAAGAGAGGAACTTATGAGTTATATAAAACAAATATTGAATGTTTGTATGCGTTCAATGGAAAGAGCATTTCCATTCGGTGAAATATGAACTGTTCCATTCAACTCGGTAAAGGCTCGTTGAATGGAACAGTCAATATTTTACTTCAAGAAAATATTGTTACCATTGAACTCATAAGCATTTAATATTTATATATTATTGAGTACTTTACCTATTTCACAACTACTGCCTTCATATCCAGTTAAGCACTCGCATTGATCGGGTAAAATACATGCTCCGTGTACACATGCAGGACTGCAAATAGCTGATTATGAAATCAATGCAATAAGAAAGGAACGACAATAGTAATAAAACACGATATTGTAACATGTTCATAGTTCCCTGCCCAGTGTTTGACGTTATTTACTTTTCACATACTCTTAGATAGCGAGGACCAATCAAAGTAAACGTTAGAAAAAACATTGATTTTGCATATATCCACGGGAACGCACTCCGCGTCATACGCGCAGTGCTTTCGGACGCATTCATTTTTATTGTGGGTTGTTGCATTTATATTTGCTCATATTTTCCAACATTTTTAGTGTCACTTTTGTTATAAAAATAGCAAAAATCATGGCCCCTTCGGGGCTCGTGCATTAGACGCATCAACATCTCAGTACATGTGCATTATTTTGTACAATTCACTCCCAACAACTGATACGCATTAATTAACCTATAATTCAAGAACAAATGCGTATCACTTGTTGCTCGAGAAACTGTTTCGGGGCTCCTGCATTAGACGCATCAACATCTTCCCAGCAAACACAAAAACGTTTTTAAAACGTTTTAAATAAGTTATATTTAGGGTTTTGGTTTAGGTAAAAACGTTTTAATAACATTAAAATGTCGGGTTATAAAATCGTCATGAAATCGTTTTAAAACGTTTTGTATGAAAACACACTACAACAATATTTTTAAAATGTTTTTGAAAAATGTCATTGTAAACTATTTTTACAAACATTTTTGGCCAAATATTTTGTCAACACTTAAATAACATTATGTTAAAATATTTGCACCCAGCAAACACAGAAATGCTATTAAAATGTTTTTTACAAAACGTTTTAATAACATTTAAATGTCGGGTTATATAAAGGTCGTGAAAACATTTTAAAAACGTTATTGTAAATATTTTGGGCAAACATTTTTGCAAAATATTTTTCAACCCCAAAATAACATTCTGTTTAGAATGATTTGTACCAAGTTTTCAAAAATGTTTTTGGAATGTTATTAAAACGTTTTTATACCCTTTATATAACCCGACATTTAAATGTTTTCTGTAAAACATTTGTGTTTGCTGTGCAGTAAATTACCAACAAATGTTATTTAATGTTATGAAAACGTTTTATACCATTAATGTACCCGTTATATAACCCGACATTTAAACGTTTTCTGACAACCTTTTATAACCTTTTGCGAATGATGTCGAAAACGTTTTGTGTTTGCTGGGTTAGTACAAGTGCATTATTTTGTACAATTCACTCGCAACTCGCAACATTTATTAACCTATAATTCAAGAACAAATGTTTGAAAAGAACTTAATAGAATAATCTTATAATAAAAACGACATACCTGTGCATGTTATTCCATTTCCACCATAACCGTCATTGCATGAACATGTGAAGGAACCGACAGTATTGGTGCATGTAGCATTAGCATGGCAGGTATCTGTATTTGTTGTGCATTCATCAATATCTAGTCAAATAAAACATAGTTTATGTATGACATACATTGTAAACACCTCAAAAGAAATAAGTCCCCCTCTGAACATGTCGTCATAACATCGTAAGGTTTCGTTTTGTACCAACAAAACTAACTTTGAAATAATTATATGACTGTTTACTAAGTGATGTGTGAAAATGAGAGATTTCCATGACTTCAGGGCTGAATAAGCCTAAATTGAAGACAAAAAGTGCCCTTTCCAAAAGTCACAAAGTAGGCCTATGCTTGTTAACTGCATGGCGTATTGGGACAAGGAATGGAACTGACCATCTTACAACTCACTATGCTGAACTCTGCACCAATGGGATTTGCATGGCTGAATGATCAAGAATCGATACACATTACAGTAAATTTTCACTTTGTGAGGAGTTTAAACTGCACTCAAACACATGGGGTTTTCCATTAGTAACAAGCCATGAATCAACTTTTGTGACAAGCATATAGGCCTACTTTGTGACTTTTGAAAAGGGCAGTTTTTGCCTTCAATTTAGGCTCATTCAGCCCTGAAGTCATGGAAATCTCTCATTTTCACACAGCACTTAGTAAAGAGTCATATAATTTTTTCAAAGTTAGTTTTGTTGGTACAAAATGAAACATTACGATGTTATGACGACATGTTCAGAGGGGGACTTATTTCTTTTGAGGTGTTTATGTTGATTATGAATAACATAATTAATTTACTAAAGTTATCCAAATTTGCTGAATTAAATTCGACATCTTTGTTCCAAGTTCCCTGTTTAATGTTTCACGTGATTCACTTTCCCGTGACAAAGTGGGAATGACAGCACCCTAAGGAGATGCGATACCCCATTACCCCATTAAAAGCAGTCAAGTTAGCTCAATGTGAGAGGTTGCGGGTTCAAACTTTGGCGGTGGTTAGTATGCTCTCGTGTAAAATTGAGTTAACTTGAAATTCCCCTGGACAAGGACGTTACTGCTATTTGCCTTATTGTAACCTGTACGAAA
Source organism: Amphiura filiformis (assembly GCF_039555335.1). NCBI lineage: Eukaryota > Metazoa > Echinodermata > Ophiuroidea > Amphilepidida > Amphiuridae > Amphiura > Amphiura filiformis. The sequence continues at coordinate 61,736,628 of NC_092634.1, forward strand.
CTCGGGCTGCGAAGGTCAATTATGGAATGTCTAAAGTGTGCGCTTCTTAGCTGCAAGTCCCTGAGTTGTGGCTAAATGGTTAGTGGAATAATATGGGGCCGCAGCGGTCAGCGACAACCTGTAAAGTGAGCTGAGGCTTGTGGATCAACGTCCAGGCATTGTGCCGGTGCGTAACGAGCCATAACTCCCTGTGCTTTTTTTTAGTTTGTTTTAGCTGTAAAGACCATTTTAATGCTCAGTATATAATTCCATTTTCAAAATGTAATCATATCCAGTTATTTCAATGGGCCCTCTCTAGAAGAAAAGAACTTACCAATACATGAGCGTTACAAAATAAATGTGAAAGAATAAGACATAATTGGAAAAGTGCCAATACAGGGTGTCTCAATAAAAATAGGCCCTATGGAAAGTGGTGCATAACTTAAAATATCGACAGTAAAATAAAAAAATCTTAAAGATTCAAAAACCATGAAGTGTCTGCTTAACAGTGGTGCAAATATGATCCAAATCCGTTCATGCGTCACTGAGATAATTAAGTTTGTACAAATAGACAAATTTGTTGACCATTCCAATGGGGTAATACACGTTAACAATAATTGTAGTTTATTATAAAAGAAATAAAAGGAAACGCCAAGTGTTGCTGAGTAGGAGTTTAAAATCAATCAATCAATCTCCCAAAGAATGTTTTTCACATGTTTCTCTTTGGGTTAAGGGCTCGGATAGCAACGTTTGCACAGTATTTACCACGTAACTCGAGAACCACATGACCTACAGAGGTATATCTGTAATATCAATGCAATATTTACCAAAGCTCACTACCATTCGCAATATGATGTGAACTACCAAATCGCAATGATGCCTGATACCTCTTTTCTGTTATTGATTTTGTTTATTAATCACCTGGACATTTTATTTTGAGGGAACCAATTTCTTTTGAATCAAATAATTATTTCAGCCACTTCAATATAAAGTTCAGCCCTACTGTTGCTTGACAAATGTATATATGAACAGCGACATTTTAACGTATTTTTGTGGGACCTGAGAGCACATCAGAAGTATTGAATTACATTTCGAAAATGAGGAATGTCCTTCTGATATCAAATATTTTTTTAATACGCGACATAATGCCGTTTTATGGCAAATGATTAAAATTTGATATTTTTGAAATTTAACAGTCCTCTAAGTAAATTGTATAAACTTATTGATATGTACGTACTTAAAGTGTAACTGGGACGAAAAGCGGTCTATCATAAAATCGAAAAATTTGACCTTTCATATTAAAGATTAAGATTTTTTCCCCAAAACACAAAACACACACAAAAAATGGGTCTTTTGGGAAAAATCGATATCTTCAATATGAAAGGTTACAATTTTCAATTGATGGTCGGTTTTTCATCCCAGCTACATACCCTAAGTACATATTGATGAAGTTTACTTCGAGGATGGTTAAATATCAACATTACAAAAAATATCAAATTTTAATAATTTGCCATAAAATGTGTGTTATATCGTGAATTTCAAAAAAAAGGAAAAAATATTTGACATCAGAAGGACATTCCTCGTATTAGATATGTCTGGTGTGCTCTCAGGTCCCAAAAAATACTGTGCAAACGTTGCTATCCGAGCCCTTAACCCAAAGAGAAACATGTGAAATACATTCTTTGGGAGATTGATTGATTTTAAACTCCTACTCAGCAACACTTGGCGTTTTCTTTTATTTCTTTTATAAAAAACTACAATTATTGTTAACGTGTATTACCCATTGGAATGGTCAAAAAATGTGTCTATTTGTACAAACTTAATTATCTCAGTGACGCATGAACGGATTTGGATCATTTTTGCACCACTGTTAAGCAGACACTTCATGGTTTTTAAATCGTTAAGAAATTTTTTATTTTACGGTCGATATTTTAAGTTATGCTCCACTTTTCATAGGGCCTATTATTATTGAGACACCCTGTATAATGGGAAAATCTGCGTATTGCATACTTTACCTATATCACAGATGCTGCCTTCATAGCCAGGTAAACACTCGCATTGATCTGGCAAAATACATGTTCCATATACACAAGTAGGACTGCAAATGGCTGATTATGTATATAATGGAATGAGAAGGGAACGACAATAGTTATTAAAACATGGAATATTGCAACATGTCCATAAATAACAGATTTGTTTAACGTTATTAACGAAAAAACAACCTGTTAATCCAGATCGTATAAGCAGATTGAACATGTAGCTTGCCTACTTAAACGAAACAAATAAATTACTTTAGGTTTTTACTTCCAGAAACAAGAATTAATTTTTTGATTCCTATAATATAAGACATTTAGTCGGTCAGCAAGTGCATTCAATTCATTCAAAAGAAGACCTTAAAGGTAAGGTGGGCGGTATAGAAGTATATCGAAGGCTATTAAAGTATGCTTTGTGTAACCACTCAAACACAACCTTTGCGGTGCGTGATAACAACTAGCGATACAGGTGCATGGAGTACAAGCATGACAGGCGTTTGTATATTCTTGCGCTTTCACCAGATTCGTGTTAATAAAACCAGTATCTAGTCAAACAGAACATATAATTATGCATGTTGATCTCAATAACAGCATTAGTTTACTAATTTACTACTTATGTGCTGAATTAATTTCGCCCAGTTTTGTTCCTGTTTATGTTTGACGCGATTCACTTTCCAATGACAGAGTTTACCTCAATGGATTTAATTATTTTCAACAGTTTTCTCTTATTAAAAATTTAGAAATAAGACAGGAAATGAGTGAACGTTATTAGTCATCCAGCAGCTTTCAAATGAATTTTGGAATTAAATCTAATACTAGAACTTTCCTTTACAACTTTGCTGCGTTGCGTCGGGAACCACTAGACTTCATCAGGCAACTGACCCGCTGGACTGGTTACATGATATACGAATAGATATCGTCTTGATGGCCCGGTCCCATGCATGAGATATTGAAGTTAAATCACTATCACGTGAACTGTCCAGACGCAACATAACAAAGTTGTAAAAGTAAATTCCAGTATTAGATTTAATTCTAAAATTCAGAAATAAGACAGATTGGAACGGTACCAATGTAATGATGGGAATCTGTGGCAAAGAGTTGAGTATTTTACCTATTTCACAGGAGCTGCCTTCATATCCAGGTAAGCACTCGCATTGATCCGGTGCCCAAATACATATTCCATGTACACATGTAGGACTGCAAATAGCTAATTATGTATTCAATGCAATGAGAATAAATGCAGTAGTATTTAAAAGCACGCAATATTGTGTCATTTCCATAAATTACAAAAAAATGTTAATGTCAGTTACTAATGGAACCCTTTTGTCCGAAACGATAGTAACACTTTTATGCAATCAAATCGACACCAAAAGAACAATTGGTTATGTAATCTATTGTCTCTCCATGTATAACGTCATTGGTTACTTATACTTCGGTTTCGTACAATCCCAACTTGTACCACAGAGTATGTTTATGCGCGGGAAATTTGAATATCGTGTGTTGAGAGCCGGCTGTTTTTATTCGTTTTTTATGGTCAAGATGAGTTTGTTAAATAAAACCATGTGATTCGTGCTTGATAATTATTTTTCTAACATATAAGGCATAAGTATGTGATTGCTAATGATGTGATTTCAATCGCACCTGTACGATAAGTGTCTTTGAAATGAACGGTATTGTATTCAATATATTGCACACATACAGGGTGTCCCTGAAAGAACTGTATCGTCGGAAACTTGATTGTTTGGGTATTTTAACTCCACAAGTAAACAAAACCCAATACTTGGTCGTGGTTGAGCAATAAATCAGTTATCACATACATTTTGAATTTTAACAATTGGCCATACCGTTCTTGAAATAATAAGAATTTTTCGATAAATCCCTCATTTCCACGCCATTCCACGGATTCAAATATCAATCGATGATCTATAATAGTATAGTCAGAGTGCTAAGGCTATCTTGATTTAATAATTCGTTTCAAAGCCGCCCACGCGCATTAGAAAAAACGCCCGTTTTTCACGTTATTCCCGCTGGATTGAGTAAATCTCAGGTTTTTCCCTCTGCTTTATTTTTTCCCGATCCACAACACAAAAATCACACGCCTGACATCGTCAGACGTCAACATAGCCCAAAGTGTAAATCTCAATAAAAATTCTTCATCTTGACCACAGTGCAACTTCCCTGAAAGACGAAAAGTTGGTCTATTCTTGTCACAGTACAGATACACAAAATTGAAGTAAAAAAAATAATCAAAACATTTATTAAAACCGCATTCTGCTCTGGTATTGGGGTTTTAACTTGAGAAGTGCTTTGAGACGAAATATCAAGCTTAAAAAATAAGATGCCCTAATCACTGATTAGGGCGTGAAAATGAGGGAGTTTCGTAAAATTTTTACATTTCAAAAACGGAGTGGCCTATTGTCAAAATTGATAGCTGACATGTTCCTCAACATCATCAGTTATTTAGTTTCATTTGGTTTATGCGTTAAAGTACCCAAAACAACCAGTTTCCGACAATACCGTTATTTCAGGAACACCGTGTACGTAGACATGACAGGTGATGAATGTAGCCTACCTACATTGAAGGGCAAATACATCAAAATTGTTTTCACCTATCGCTATGGTAATTAATGCTATTACATCATTACTTCTACGGTTTTCGCACATGGATAATAATAAATACTTACGTCTTAGTTCAAAAATATTACTCTTCCAACTGGCTCCACACATTTGCCCGGCGTCTCCGGAACATGGCATATTACATGCCGATTCTGTAGCGATACCATGCTTTGAATAATTGGTACCCATGGCTCCACAAAAACACTGACGTTCATTTTGCAATCCAACATAACGTGTTCCTGTAAACGTGTTAAAGCCATAATGTGTGATTTGCTTTACAGCGACGCCCTCAATTTTACTCGGATTTCTACTTTTTGCATAATTTTTATGCCCAGTGGTATACTAAAATACAACGTAAAGACTACACCTGAAGTGCTTTAATAACAGTAAAATTTAACTTTTTACATTAAAACCGGGTCGACCCGGTTTTATTCAGAGTTCCTCGATCGACTGCTTGCTAACATCTCCCCGGATGTCAGCTTATGTGTACACACGTCGAGCGCGATACTCCGTGCAGTATTACATGTTAATACATGTAGTACACGCATTTTAGGTGCTGGAATGAAATCGCAATTTTCTTCGTTATACCTGATTTGTTTGGCTTGAAATTAAAAGGGGATAATATGATCAGTGAAAACAAACATTTAAATAGGAATCTATTCTTTATGCAAATCGCACATTATTGCTTTAATGAAAGTATACATCATAGAAAAATAAATATAAACAACGTTATTTAATGTCAAAAAATATTTGCCAATGACGAGTAAGTAGGACCGGATTTACCATTTGCAGGGCCCCATCCAGGCTAAAATTTTCTCATTCATACAGAGCTTTATTAAGGGCTGGGGTATGAACGTTTGGACAGTATTTATTGTGGGACATTAGAGCACATCAGACATATCGAATTGCATTCTGAATACGAAGAATGTCATTCTGATATCAAATAATTTTGATTTTTGAAATTTGCAATTTAATACACATTTTATGGCAAATCATTAAAATTTATATTTTTGATATTTAACAGTACTTGAAGTAAACTTTATAAATCTGATGATTTATACTTAAAGTGTATGTAGGTGGGATGAAAAGCCGACGATCAATTGAAAATTTTGACCTTTCGTATTGAAGATATGGATTTTTTTTCCCAAAACACCAAAAAAAAATTAGGTCTTTTTGGGAAAAAATCCATATCTTCAATATGAAATGTCAAAATTTTCAAATGACCGTCGGCTTTTCCTCCCTGCTACATACACTTTAAGAATATGTCATTAGATTTATGTAATTTACTTCGAGGACTGTTATATATCAAAAATTTGAAAAATATCAATTTTTTATAATTTGTCAAAAATTTGTATTATATTGTGATTTTCAAAAATGAAAATTATTTGATATCAGAAAGACATGCTTCGTATTCAGAATGCAATTCGATAGGTCTGAGGTGCTCTCATGTTCCACAAAAAATACTGTCGAAACGCAATAAACGCTCATTTTAGATCCCTTAAGTTTTCATTAACTTTTGGGCACCTCTGGATTACTTTTGGGCCCTCGACACGAGCTCGTCTCGCCCTGTAGTAAATTCGACCATAGCTGTAAGATACTCTTTAAATGAAATACCTTATTCTCACTCACACAACCCCCACATTCACACCACTATCCGTACACTCTCTCCCACATCCACCAAAAACCTACCCCATAAATCATATACTGCATTTCGCCATGTACCTCCACATGTCTGTAAGGAATTACCGATACATGGGACGCTACATTCTGCATTTGATGCAGCCGTCCCATATACATCATACTGAACACCATCGTCCCCACACGTGCAGTAATTTCCGGATTGAACTGCCGCGTAGCGTTTACCGTTGGAACGACAATGACTGAAGCAATTAGACAGCGTCAGTTTTGGGTTTGTTTGTGCTAATTCGGTTGGAAAGGCGCGGTCTGCTGTATCAATGTAGCAGCCAATATAACGATGATTCTCTGTGAATTGAACGAGATCAGTAAACGATAATTTTTAATGGCACACCAACTCCTATAATCAGAACGACCCTAGCTGCCTTTTTTTTCAGTTTGGTTATGGATCCATATATACTGCGCACAAAAAGTAAAACACTTAAAAGAAAAGCATTGTCTCAAAAATACTAAACCTAAATTAACAAATAATGTAGTCAATAGATGGAGCAATAAGATTAGCGCAGATAATGGTCAGTTTAGCGCATTTTCTTTGAGACCTCTCTGTCTTTCACAGACACAGAAAGCTACTCAGCCGTGGAATAAGTTATCGTCACAAATGAGGTGTCATTGTTGACAGAAAATAACAATGGTTCCACTGATATGAATCAATATGGTGATAGATTTCAAAAATTTCTGATAAACAGGCGTTTTTGAAAGTTTCCAAACTTTTTTTGAGGAGTTTATACAGTCTTTCTAAAACTACACATTGCAATACATCAATATTGTTCCAACCTTTTGGCATCTTGCATATGAATCTCCACTGACTACCACACGAATAATCATTAACATATCCGCTTGTTAACATCGTAACACAATCCTCTAGATTTCCAGTATCAGGATTACCCGCAGCCCATGGTACGTCAATAAACTGAACAAAATTATATGCAAAATGTTATAGAGGTATTTTGAAGCGAAAATCATGTTTTGGGTCATAATGACCTTCGGATGATTGCTAGAAGAAGAGTAAGAATCCTGTAATAAATAGACCCTAGTACTGTCTACAGGAATAACGTGGACAATGCTGCGCATTGGCTAAGGGAAGAAAGAAATCTGACAATATTATGATGATGATGGCGACGACGACGACTGCGATGATGACAACGACGACGACGATGATGATGATGACGATGATGATGATGATGATGATGATGATGATGACAATGATGATCATGATAACGACGATGATGATATTAAAACTGGTTTTAAAATATACCGTTGTTCCATCCACCCATTTGTGGCTCCCTTCCACGTCAAGGTCATCTAATCCTATCCACAAATTTGTTCCTACATCCAATGTTTTTTCTACCAAAAAAACAACAACCAAAAAACAAAATAACATCAGTGTACTTCATGCAGACGACATATTCTTTACGTGTCATGTTCCATTATTTTTAAAGGTTATAGTAGCTTGATGTTTTTAAAGTAGGAATTACAATATATTTATGCATCGTGAACCAGAACAAGCAAACGCGTTGGTGATCAATTATTTAATGATATGTGACCGTACAGCACGAATGAGTAAATGTCCTCAATTGTATTCTGAGTTACAGTGTAAAATGGGCATGAAGGTCATATTCATAGGTATTTCAATTTGGTGCTACGTGTATCTCATTAAATGAGGTACACGTAGCACCCAATTGAGGTACCTATGAATACGACCTTCATGCCCATTTTACACTGTAACTCAGAATACAATTGAGGACATTTACGGCTCATTCGTGCTGTATGGTCACATATAAGAGAAAACTGAATATTCTCTTGTTCTATGTATTCAGTTTCCTCTCGTATCATTTAATTGGTCGTCAATTACATTTGCATTTGTTTGTTCTGGTTGACGATGCGTAATATTATTTCCTACTTTAAAATGCAAAGACTTCATAAAAAGTAAGTCAACCGCTATAAATACGCCTGTAGCTTTAACAATATTAATCGTATTCACAATAATTCAACATAGAACAAAATATGTGACTGGACACCACGAATCAGCCGTAAAGTCGACCCCGGTCAATTTTGTTTTATTTCGTGTTTAGAAAAAATATATCATAAGCTTTAAAACGGTATATCATTTGACTTCAAACAATATCCAGAAGCGGAGTTATGGTTTGTTGAACTCTGTTCCTTCAACAAAATTGTAGCTTTTTTTCGGTTCTACATGTGTCTCTTTTTCCACATTTCTGGTAATAAATATCAAACAGTCATAATTGGCGGTCATTTCAAATCATCCCCAAGTCAATGAGGTTCAGGAATGTCCTCTCATTGGTAATTGTTGGTTATACATACAATGCTTTGTTATCCACCATTGAACAGGATTTAGCCAAAGCAAACAAAGACAAGAACTATTGTAGAGAAATAGGTAGAAGCTTATTATCTCTTCTTCAGCAATAGGATTATTGATTGGTTTAAACATTTGATAAGATACTTGTCGCACCTTATTGAGACACCTATGAATACGACCTTCACGTACATTTTACACTGTAAATCAGAATGCAAGTTGCCGAGTTTACGGCTCATTCGTAGTGTCCACTCACATGATTTATATACGAGCATGTTGATACATATTCGTGCAATATCGTTTAATATTAGTAACACAGTAGCATTTGTGTTGAAAAATAACCCGGGAAAATAACCGAATTTTAAAGTTAACAGCGATCAAATGTTATTACCCAAGCACTGTGCCATGTAATACCCGCCATTATCTTCGCGCTGAATTCAAATCAATACAATTTACTGTAACCTTTTCTTCCAAATTGGAAGAATTTATCGAAATCTTGAACAGGGGAAGTGTGTTTTTATTTAATGGAGTAGCCCAATGTTTGTGACCTGCAAGTTGGTAGTTTCAAGACGTCCTGGCTACTGCGTTGATGTTCTTTGTTTCACACGCACCTGTTAAAGGCAGTATGTCTCAATGTCCTTTGTGAATGGGGAAACAATGGACCATTCACGAAGGACAGCCTCTGCTGGAGTATCAGGATTCAAGAGAACAAACTTACGAGCGATGAAATCAATTTCGTCTTGAGTGTGGAAACTGGTGAGATGAGATGATCTATCGTTGCAGTAGGCTTTGGCGTCGGCATAAGTTTTACTGTCACTGGAAACAAAATAGCAATAGTTGTTTGACTCCTCCCATCCTGCAGAGCACTTATAATCTGTAGCATTATTTATATAAGAAATGGAATATGCACATTGTTATGTTATAGTAAAGCTGGCTAATATACATCGAAAGTTTGTGGTACATTGTTCATCATTAGTAAAGCAGTGGTATTACTTGAACTTGAACCAAGAAATAAGGAGAAGAAGGGTTACCTACTATAAGACAATTAAGAAAATAGAAACACTTTCAGAATGTGTCAGAAAAGAAAAGAAAGAACTGCTAGAGTTCAGTATCTTATTTGTAATTAACCTTCTCATGAATTATATGTTAATATACGCTTTTCACTTGTTGGGAGTGCAATTGTGCAATTGGTACAAAATAATGCACGAGCCTCGAATAGGGCAGTGCATTAGACGCATCAATGTAATAAGCCAAGTTCAAATTGGTGTAAATAAAGGAAGAGTCATTTAGTTGTTTAGTTGTGAATGTTTGTGAAATTGACATGATGGACAGAAAAGCAGAGATGGTAACTCTCGCACTGCCCATTGAAATTTTCCAGTTGAATTCACAAACACACCATAATTATGAAATCCACACAGAGAGTATGAGTTTGAAACGGGGATACCTATAATTAAAGACAGAGCTAAAAAGAATTTATCGCGTCTGATGTCACTGTCAATTACGATCTTTGATTGGTTTACACAGGTTAATAGCGCGTAAGACCGATCTATGTGGTGCTGATCGGAGAAAAGGAATAGCAGCAAATGGCGAAAAATACGTACTTTTACAAGGCAAAAAGCAGCTTATCTGGGCATTGTTGACATGGTGCATTCACCAAAGAAAGTTTCCTACTATCGAGACCTAACTTTTGAGATGGTTTGCATGTTTGAAGGTGCAAAATTAACAATAATGGCCCGGTTATACCGCCGCGTTCAGCAAGTCATCATCATCACGACACTTAAATTCGACGCGATAAATTCTTTTTATCTCTGTCTTTAATTATAAATGAGCGACTCCATTTGAAATCTACAACAACTGTGTGTGGAAGATTAAGGTCATGTCTTCCATAGAGGTGTATGTATTTCAACTAGAACCAAGGTATGTCGAGGCACCGGGGGGGGGGACTCCCATATATTGACATACGTCATGTGCCCATGAAATGACCCTGTTATTTTTGGCAAATTCTACACCCAATGTCCCCGTTTTTTCAATAGCCTACACTGAATGACCTCCTTTTTTTAATAATTAATCCTCAAAATTGGAATGAATTTCGGCGCGCTTTTGGGTTTTTGCCTATTTTGTACTGTAAAATTGGGTAAAATGCTATTTTTGATTGTTAATGATTGTTTAATTTTGGGCGCTCCCATACAAAATCATCCCATTTTTGACATTGCCAACACCGAATGACCTCCTCTTTTCTGAAAATTTCTACACTGATATACCCCTAGTTTCGTACGCTGGTGGGCACAGGTACGTCACTTTCATATTCGAGTGCCCCCGGGCGATTCACACGTACGCGTCTGGCCCTCTGCTCGCGCTACCTCTCTATATTCGGACATCGTGATCCAAGAAATTAACTTTGCGCTAGCGCACAGTGTCATCGCCCCGATATCTTCATGGCAGAAATCGCCATGGTAGGTTGAATCCACCGCCACGCATGGTCATTTTGTTCCGACCTGTTTAATAGTTTTGAGACGCATAATGGGCCGAAGGACATCTGACTAAGGCTACTGACCTCGCTGTGTGTGAGCATATATGATCAAAAATCTATGGTGTGAGTTAGCATGGTACGCCATAGGTCACTGCTTTTTTTTTAATAGAGTTCAATACGCAAGCTTCTTCCTCAAGACACTAGCTAACGACTATCATATCTGTTCAACATGTATATTCAAGTGCAAGGAACCACATCTGGCTTCTTTATACGAAATAATTTACAAGAGGTATTCATCATTTTCTCCCCCGGTATCCAAAGATTTTCGTCTCAATATCAACATCGTGCATAGCACATTCACGTGTATCGATCCCGGGTATTTATTTTAGTATCTCTGCTGTACCACGTAATTATTAGCCAGGCGATGTCGGTGTGTGGCGCTCAGAACATTTACCTTCACAACCAAGAAGTTCAAACCGCATGCTGATGTGACCGTTCCATTCAGTGGGGATTATTCGGATAAAAGACGCTATAACTGGTACAAGGAAAAGATTGGTAACAACCGTAGTTCGGTCGGTGTTTCCATCAAATATCTGTGATAGGGATTGATTTTCAAAGGACAAAAATACCGTTTATACAATCTTTTATAGTTTTGTATGTTATTTTAGAAACATACGATCGTATTTTCTGTCTGCATTGAACTTGTACGGTGGTCCTTGTATTTGATCGCCCAATTGTTTTTTAAAATTGTGTTAGAAAACAAACAAAAAACAACACTGTTGTCCTTTTATTTTCTTCTTGTGTTTTTCCAATCATTTGTGATAGAAAATCGAATACGTGAAAATTTGTTCTTTTAATTATCACGAATTGGTTGGTGTTAGAAAAACATTAACATTGTTGGCTTTTTTCGTTTTCTTACTAGAAAAATCTCTTCATAATGCTACAAACGAGTTTTTAGGGGTCCCCGTTTTTAGGGTGCACGCTTTCCAGATTACACTTGGTCAATCTGGAAAACGAGGAGCAAAGTTGAAAAACGGGGACCCCTGGAAATTTGTCGGTAAGTTATGGGGTGATTTTAAGGGGTCCCCGTTTTCGGCGTCCCTTTTTTCGAGACTCCCCAAAGTATATAGTTATCCATGTTGAACAATGAAGATAAAAACCTTACCATTTCTCCATTTATTTGCTGAACATCTGTCCAATCGTCACCGTTATGACTGTATTTAACTTTGAATTTGGTCACCCACTGTCCCCCATCCTGTCTTCCTTGAATCAACACGCCAGTAACCCGTGTTGGGTGGCCAAAAGCTGTCTGGATCCATTGGTTGCCGTCATTGGTCTGGACACTCCATGCTCCAGTACTAATACTTGGCTGCGCAACGTGATTTAGACGAGCATTGTTAGCCCCGTGGTATACAGAGTCAGTAAATTCTGTGGAAGCTGTGATTTGGGCGTCACTTATCCGGCCATCTTCTACCCCGAGACGGTCTTGGCAAGCTATTACTATAATGGAAGACAGTGATAAAAAGACTAGTTTGCGTCTGACGTCATCTGTCAATCAAACTCGAGCATGGTCACGTTTGTTTACAAGTGTCGTGATGATAATGAGTTGCTGAACGCGGCAGTAAAACCGGGCGCCTTATTGTTAATTTTGCACCTTCAAACATACAAACCATCTCAAACTGTCAACAATGCCTAGAAAAGTTGCTTTTTGCCTTGTAAATGTACGTAATTTTTCGCCATTTCTGCTATTCCTTTTCTCCAATCGGCACCAGATAAACTGACCTTACTTTTACGCGTTATAAACCTGTCGAGAATCGTAGGGAATTTGATTGACAGTGACGTCAGACACTAACTAGTCTTTTTTTTTTATCTCTGTCTTCAATTATAGTTAATAAAATATCATTTTTTAACTTGGTAGCTCTTGGTTAACGTTAATTTGGAAACTAGTAAAAAGGGTAGCATTAATATTATAATCACAGGATAGAGGCGAATTACGGTTGTATAGATCCAGGAAGGCCAGAGTGTGTACGGTTAAACCAAGTCAAGTTAATGGCTCAATCGGCACTAAGGCGCTAGAGTCAACTCTAGAGTGACTGTGTCGGTACGAGATCGCGCCACCGCGGTATCAATTCCTATTTTCGTAAAATTGAACCAGCTTGAAACAACCGTTCACGGTTGTCTCGGTAAACTCGGATAGCTGATCCTGGTAACGATGTTACATGGAGGTAATATGATTACGCTGATCTCGACTTGCTAATCCCTTAAGTAGTTTGTGGAATGAATTGATCCACCATGATCAGGAAATTTCTGTTTAGTATATGTGACCGCACACGGCGAATAAGCCGTAAATTCCCGACAAAACTGACTGACGTAAAGATGGGTTCAAAATAATGTTTAAGCAAATCCTTACCGGCCTGGTTTTGCTGGCAATATTCTATACACGTTTCTCTTGTCATAGTGTCAGACGTTGACACTCCAATAGGTAGTGCGCGATCGTTTCCATCTTCAAAACATCCATGGTATACAATCTCTACAAAAATTGGTGAGAAACTTGTAAAAAGTTAGGCTATAGTAAGGAAAGAATTGAATTAGAATCAATATTTTTAGTGCATTTATAGGTAAATCTGGGATAAATAATGCTCCTTCCATCCCACTCACCTTAAGGAATGACAATATCACTCCTTATTCTCTTAATTGTTAAGTGCAAAAAAATAAAATAAATAAAAAAGCGTTCGTAACAAAGTTCAAGTTTTCTATGTCTGAATAATCTCTGAGTTGAAACTACTCAAATTTGATTTGACAATCAAAATACCTAGACATTGATGACCATCCATACTCAGTTGATAACCGTCATTACATGAGCAAGAGAAAGCTCCTATTCCGGGTTCATTCTGGCAATTCTGATCGCAAGTATGAGTTCCTTCTAAACAGTCGTCGACGTCTAAAAGAAAAGATAACAGATATATGACAAAAACTGACAAGCTTTAAGGAAACAAAACGCCGCAATAGTGTGCTATATCTAAACACAGACATAAGCCAACAAGGACCTGTCATTAGGGTTATGTTATGGCAGTATGGTAACTATGGTTTAGGGTTATGGTTAGAATCACTGGGGAAGCCAGGGGAGTGGGGGTGTAAATTGCCCACAGGAAACTTTGAGGGATAAAATGGAGACAACAAGGAGTAAAGTGTCATTAAAAAGACTGAAAATGGAAAATTTGAGGGATAAAATGGGGACGCAAGGAGTAAAAAGTCATTAAAATGACTGAAAATGGGAAAACCAATGGGGACAAAATTTTGGCTTTGCCCATCTTACTACAATGGGACAAGCTAAATCGACAGATAGGGACGAAAATATGTCTCCCCACACACTAAAAGGCTGGCTACTCTTCTGGTAGAATTAAAGGATGTCTCCGGCAATCACAACATCATGCCTTATAATAGAAAATAAATTATCAAGCACGAATCACGTGGTTTTATTTAAAACAAATTCATATCGACCATAACAACGAATTTATACAACCGTCCCTCAAGACGCGATATTCAAGATTTCCCGGCGCCGCAATTGAACATGACGTCACAGTAATACAGTGAAGGTTAACAACAACAATTGAGCACACAAAACCATGACGTCATTGCACTCGACAATTTCGGCGCGGGAATTATGATATCGTGTTGAGGCCCGACTGTTTTTTTATTATTTTTTATGGTCAATATGAGTTTGTTTTAAATAAAACCATGCGATTCGTGCTTGATAATTATTTTTCTAACGTATTATGTTGTGATTACCGGAGATTTCCTTTAAGGCAAGAGGTAGGGTTAGGTTTATGAGGTTACCAAGTGAAATAATAGGGATGTTAAACAAACACTGTCGACGTTTGAACCTTACCGGGAATGTATTCACATACAAAGGGAAATATATATGTGCAGTCACTGTCATTCCATAAACCATTGCCGCTTATCTGCCCTTGAATACAGTATTGTCCGGCTGCGGTTCCACTAGGCGAACCAATTTCCCAATTGGTATAGGTGCCTGTGACAGTGCCCCCAGCCTTAAGTAGCACGTTTGAGTTTGAAGGTATGTACATCCCTATCCACGTGTTATTTTTAGCCGAATATGAACTTGGATAAAATATTACATTGAATAGATTAGGCAGCATTTAAAGCCATATGGAGATAATATAATATTTTATTCAAAATTATTTGCCTAACTACTCAACGAATAATTATTATATAATATTAATGTTTATAGTTTAAAGGTTCTCAAAACAAATCCAATAAAGGTGATGTTAAATACATACTGATATGTAAAATTATATGTCCAAATTTCTCCCTTGCAAGTTGCTTTATCCCTTTGGCTTATGTACCCCTAGCAAAAAGTCCTGGCTACGTAAGCCACTGCTTATGCGTCGGAAAAGGTAAATATGAATAACACTTACGATATTGCTGATAAATCACGGCTTACGATTGCATTCACATGGTTTTGCGTAGCCGCATTCCCTATGTAGGCTAGATCTCCCCCGTATCTATCTGCACAATCTTGACGACCCTCATCCCATGTTGCCCACTCATTTTGAGCAATATAGCACTTCCCACTACCTGGCATGACATCAAGACATTGTTCTAAAAAAGGAATTTATATGAGTTATAAAGCAAATTAATATTGAATATTTTTATTCGTTCAATGGAAAGAATAGCTCGGTGAAATATGAACGGTTCCTAATAAATGAAACAGTCCATCTCATCTCACGAAAATATTCTTACCATTGTTTCTACTCAGAAACATCATGAGGATTCCGCTCTCAACTAAATTGATATTAAGGGCGTTGGCTCTTACTAACGTTGTTCCTCATGCAAATGAGACAGTTTATGATTTCGTAGCTTCTACACAGAGATTTCGGAGCTATATTTTTGTTATTTCCCTATTTCACGTGCATCAAGGCCGTTTCTATACAGTTGAATGAGCATGAAAAGAATCTTCCGCACGACTCTACAGTGCGAAGTAAATATCGTATTTGTGTACTCATGAAATGTAATGTTCAATATTAATTTTGCATACTAAATTACCTCAATTTACATTTCCATAAATCTGATTAACTCCCATTGGATCACAATACGTACATTGGTTTATACCAACCTTTACTGGGGTAATACTTGCACAAGTAATTCCGCTGTACAGTACAACCGTGGTCATTCAACTTTCCATTTGATCGAATGATTTCCATACACATTGCTGAGGGATATCCATTGGGTTCATTTGTATTCCAACTGAGGAATGTCTGGATCTTGCCTTCAACTGTTAATACGTCATATGTATTCGATGCCCGTGTAAGCCCAATCCATGTATTACCGCTATAATTGAAGACCGAATTAAAAAGACTAGTTTGCGTATGACGTCCTGTCAACCAGACCAAAAATGCTGTACTGCGCAAGACAGCAACCAATCACGTCGCGCCTTTGCCCTGACGTCAGACGCAAACTAGTCTTTTTAATTCGGTCTTCAATAATTATATAATACAGGTGATATAAGAAAAAGATAATAATGCATTCTGTTATTATTTCAAAGTAATTGGGAACAGTTTGAAAAGAAGTGTAACTGGTAAGGGTTTCATTCCCGGGGTTTCATTACGACAAGTTGCAATAGACCGAGTGACAAACTCTAATGAGCCGTGACATCATCACCCTATTTACATCTTGCCGTGATTTAATAGTGTATTTACTATGCAAATAACCACTTTCCTTGCTCCACAGTGTATTTCCCTCCACGTCCACAGTCATCTTTTGTTTTTGGACCACAGTTATTTGATGGCATGTAAAACTACGTAATTTTAAAGAAAAAGTGAACACTGATGGTGCTATTTATCTTAAATTGTGTTTTCATCTTTACAAGATATAAACATTGGTATAGTGGCATTCAAACACTAGCAAAAGAGTTACAAATATCAATGAAATTTTCAAACAACTTTTTATCATGATATGTAAGGAATAACTTGTATTATTTTATTAAATTGAATTTAAAATATATGTAAATAGCGCCCTCAATTTGAACACAAATATACACTTAATTTAACAGAATAGAAATTACCACAAAAAGCAGAAAAAATGAATATGAATAAGTTGAGATGAATAAGTTGATAAAAAGGAGAGAAATACTGTGTTAAAATAGCTCAAAATATATGTATATATTAGTGTGGTAGCTGTTGGTATTGTCCAGCTTTAGAATTGGACAATATTATAAAATTTTGTTAGAAAGTTTAATAAATGATCACATCACAGACCCCATTGGAAATAAACATGCATAAGCCGGGCTTTTGTGGGCTACCCTTGCCTTGCAACTTTTGATGTTGTGGCGTGTGTGCCATCTGGGATGACATTTGATGGTTTGGTTTAATTATTTGATACTTTGTATTTCCTTAATCATAACTTTGTTCTATTTGGTTCTCTGTCTTTTGTATATGTTGCAAGGCTAAATAAAAACTAAACTAAACTAAACACTACGAGGCGCCAAATTAGGTTAGTTCAGTGTTTATAACATAAGATCGTTTACAACAGCTTCATCAAAATATATGACTATTTAACTTTAGATCCCGTTGGATATGGTCTGACAGTATGTCTCCTTTACGAGTTGATGGAGCGATATTCATCAATAGGTATAAGATAATTATCACTGTTCTTCCGTTTGCTAAACGTAACTCTATTTTAAACCCGAGGACATTTGGCGTCGATTGTTGATTCGCCACGACTTTGTGCTTTCACTGCTTATAAGACTTCGGCAACACTGACTGGGTTTAAATGAGGTTTTATTGCGAGGTCAAACATGATGCAGTCATGTCTACAGTAGAATTCACCACGACCTTTGCAGGACTTAAACCCCATTAAAAGTTATCAAACCAAGATAACACTCATTGAAAACAGCTCAACTAATTAAATCAGATCTTCTCTGGTTAAATCTACACGACACATGTTTCTGTTTTACCTGTGCAATGAGCAATGAGCTGGTATTATAGTTTCAGTTGGGTGAACGATTATAAAGCGAACACAAGGTAACAATATTGTGTGTGCTTTTGTTTACAAAATGAGACAATAGTGTGCTTATTGTTAACCAACGTTCTTGAAGAGGAGAAGCATAATGGTGGTTTGGAAATAATTTCTTCATATTTTTTGGTGTTATATATCTATCTGTCGTTTACATTATCCTTCCTAAAACACAAAAGTGCGAATATTTCCAAACACCTAAATTAGCTAAAAATTTAGGACATGTTACAAAACTATATTTTCTAGCCGCATTTACCTTGGAATATCCCTAAGAAGTATACCATACGCATGGTCCTGTTCCTCGGGATGAGTTGGTACGAATAGTTGTCCATTCCAGTCGTCTATACATTTTTGTCGGGCTGTTTCCCAAGTAACCGTTGTCGCTACGGCTTTATAACATGCGCCGGCATAATAATCATTACATGGTGTCGGCACACCTGTATTAAAAAAGATCATTATTTATGATCCGTTTCGACAAAGCTTAACACATGTCGGCAGACCTTATTTTGAGATGAAATGCTAGAAAGTTTATCTACAATCAGGCCCGGAGCATGGGGTGCGGAATAATGTCCCAAATGTGCAAACGGAATGGTGTGAAAAGTATACTACATAACTCAAATGATTCCGTTGGTCATAAATGCACCTTTATGACGTGTATGCAAGAAGTGTAAAAACATACAAGTCCCAAATTCCAGATCCGCCAACTTTGCGGGCGGGAATTTCAGACATGTTCTAAATTGTGAGTTCAAAACTCGGATGTAATGGCATTTAGCTTAGCTTACCTTGACAGAAATGAGAAGAGCAGAAAAGAATAGTAACAAACAATACGTGTTGAAGTTGTAAATACACATTCATTCTGACCAGTTTAAGTTGAGCTAACATGACTTTGAACATGAAGTTGATTGAACAAAGTTGACGCGCATGTTATGAACACAGCATTATATTGACTTATCGGTTGCTGAATATATCATATAACTGCGGCAATACATTAAAGAATCATAAACTACAATAATATTTGCAAGACTAGCTGATTGATTGGAACGTTTTACCAAAACATATTTATAATAACGTTGTGGCGACACATTAAAAAATTATAAACTATAATAGTAATTGCAAGGCAAATTTATTGATTGCATTGTCTTACCAAACAATTATACTGTTACCATTAAATTGAGTCTATTGATCACATTATTTATTAATGGTCAACAACTCGTGTGGCTATTATTCCAGGTTAAAACTAACCCAAATAATCGATGTTTTAAAAATTAAAAAAAGCGATATTAACTATAAATAGAAAATATTATTTGAGGCATGGCGAAATTTATGTATCATTTATGTCCAATGGCAAGGGCGTCAATCCCAATCCAAAGTTGATCATGGGGGGGACATTATTTTGTTAAATATGACCGCGAAGGAGGCCTGTCGTCGCGCTTGCGCGAAGCTGGGGATGTGTCTCCCCCATTTCGTTAGAAAAGTTTACAAGATGTGCGCCAAATGAAGGCATTTTATGAAATGTTTTTACACTTTTTTTGTGTGTTACACTATTATTGTGTAAAATGATATGTTCAATATACAGGGTGTCCCAGAAAAAATTACCGGGCAAATGAATTTGGAAATAGACATCAAAATCCAAACATCTAAACACCAGCGAGTAGCCCATCTTATCCTGCATCTTATACGCTAATTTTACTGGAATCGGTTGTCTGATCGCGAAGAAATGAGCGATTACATAACGCATTTGTCAATTCACTTCATTCCAAGTTTGAAAGAAAGCCCATTCAACACAATATGCACTAGTGGTTAAACTGTCAATGTGCTTCATATTTTGTTCTATGAAATCCTTTTCGTTCTTTTTAAACAACCTGTTTCTTGCAAAACATTTAATTTAAATTTGAAAACCTGCATGATATTGAAAATGAAGGCTTGTATGTAGGAAGATGCTCGGTATTTGTAAATATCTTTTTTCGTAAATGTTGATATAAATGTTGCATAAAGAATTACTACACAAAGAATTGCAGCTGGCTTAAAACTTTCTCACACACATTAATGTTTTCGGAATATTTCCAAGAAATTGTAATGCTAAGTTTAAATCTTTTAAAACTTAACAACATTAATGTTGCGTGGTATCAACAATCACAGGTAAACCTGTAAGCACTTCATCATTGTCATTCTTGGCTCAAATGTTCTTTGTAAAGTATATTATTTTGCACAACCTAAAGAATAAGTTGGAGAGCTTCCAATTGCAGAAATCAAAGTTTTCTCGGACAAACCGTTATTCATCTTTAGTGAAAGCATGAATGACATAACACCGTCGGATTTTAATGCATAATGTGGACCAAATTTAATGAGATGCACAAACTTTAGGAAGCGGTGAGCGAGTATGAAAAAAGCGCCTGTTGATCAAACTTGGAATGAACTGCATTGATGCACGCATTATGCAATTGTTCATTTCTTCGGAACCAGTCAACCGAATCAAATAAAATTTTCGTATGTGATGCACAACAAAATTCTGATTCTGATGTCTATTTATCGATTTACGTTCAATTTTATTCATGGGACACCCTGTATATGAAAGCCCAATTGAAGTAGTGTGCAGTTCTTTTCTAGTGGCGTGCCTGGACTTTTTTTTTTTGTTGTTTGGGGGGGGGGACAAAGAAAAACATTACATTAACGCTTTAATGTACGATCTTTTTTCAGAATATACCTTTATTTTTCAAACCCGATTTTTGGCATAGTAACACTTACACATGTTCCAACTTAAATATATGAGCAAACTGCCAAATTCACCCTATTTGTAGTAAAACGGGGTGATTTTCTGTTGGTCCGACATAATATCATAATTTTTAGATTATGATAATAATGTGGAACGATCTCAAATCGTAATCTCCTACAAAAGCCAGTTTGGTTGCCCTCCCTCCAAATGTAGAGGGAGTGTAACCAAACTGGCTGCGTAGGAGACTAACTCTGAGGCCGCACACGCCGTCCTAATCAAATAGTGCGAGATATTTCGAGTGATAGAGGTGAAGTTTATGAAGTTGTTTCTTTGCAAATTCCAAATGTTTTTCGCGTCCAAATGTATTGAGAACTTGCATATTATCATTTTGAAAGACAAAAAGAAAAATCTGAAAATTAAAAAATTAAAAAAGATCGTACATTAAGGCTTTCACAATTCAATGTATCTGTGTATCCTGTGTCCAAATTCGGATCGTGCAGTTTCTCCATAGGAAACCGTAATGTTTCTAATAGTAGGCGCAGCTTGTACCCAGAAAACACAAAACGTTTTCGACATCATTCGCAAAAGGTTATCAGAAAACGTTTAAATGTCGGGTTATATAAAGGGTATATTAAGAGTATAAAACGTTTTCCTAACCTTAAAAAACATTTTTTGATAATCTCCTGTATGCTCAGCAAACAAAAATGTTTTAGAGAAAACGTTTAAATGTCGGGTTATATAAAGGGTAAAAAACGTTTTCATAATTTCCAAAAACATTCTTGAAAAGTTGATACAAAACATTCTAAACAGAATGCTATTTTGGGGTTGATAAAATATTTTGCGAAAAATGTTTTCCAAAAATATTTGCACCGTTTTCATGACCTTTATATAACCCGACATTTAAATGTTATTAAAATGTTTTGAAAAAAACATTTTAATGATATTCGTGATCCTAGCATCCTCTCTTTATGATATTTTTCAGTAGATATCCACGAAAAAAGATTATTCCCAAAATTTCAGTTGATTCCGATTTTGCGTTTGCGAGTTATGCATGATTACATGTATGTGTATCTGCTCCATAGACAATGTGTTGTAATTTCGTTCTGGTGCACCAGAACGAAATTAAAATTTCACGATATATTTGCTAAACGAATTAATATGCAAGAAATATTTTGTAAATAAACATTATGTAGCCAGAGGTTTCCAGTGATATAAAAATCTTAACTTTTTTTGTGAAAAGTGGGGGGATGATGCTGTGGATCACGAAATGCCCTTTTAAGTATTGACAAAATATTTCACAAAAAATGTTTGCAAAAATAAAATTTAGTTTACAATAACATTTTTTGAAAACATTTAAAAATATTGTTGTAGTGTGTTTTCATACAAAACGTTTAAAGACGTTATCATGACCTTTATATAACCCGACATTTTAATGTTATTAAAACGTTTTTACCTAAACCAAAAGCCAAAATATAACTTATTTAAAACGTTTTTGTGTTTGCTGGGCAGCAGAACAAAATTCTCCTTCGCCGTGCTTTTGTTTATTTAAAATGTACGAACCCGAACTGGCAGTGTGCCTTTAATCCGCTTTACATTTACGCGGGGAATCCCCCGATCACATTTCACTCATGCAATCATGTGGTTGATCAATTTTGTTCAAAATATTTATTCACGCAGTACTAAAATATCACATTTAGGTATAAAACACTACAATTTGTTGCGTTATTAAAATATAGAAAATAAACACTCAACATATTAATTTTCAACTAAAAAACGGGGTAACAAAATTGCGACCCTAAAATTGTTCTACAAAAATATTGTGAACATATTTAACGGCCAAAATTCACACTCATACCATCGCATTTCACTCCCGATTTCACTCGCAACATTGAAGTTCATATATAGGGTCAACATAATTTGTTCTTACATCGTGTTAGTCTTAAATATCATTCAAGTTCGTGTGTATACGTACGTACAATATTCAGCATTTCCCGAACACGATTTCTGTAGAGGCTGATTTTCGAAGGTAGGTGTTTTTTTCGCCATGTACTTTTAATATTTTAGCAGCTAAAGGCCAGTTATTGTACAACGATAAAACCACGTGTTAAAATGATGCTACAGTGAATGGTTATGTTCCATCCTGGACATATGTTCAATGGATTTGGGGCTGTTGTTGATATACAGGCATTAAGCAGCATTCTCCGATTTCATGTTGTTTTCATGTGGCTACTGCGGTGGAGTGGAGTTTCACTGAGTGTCTGCCCGGGACATTAGGATATTTTATAAGAGCGCCGAAAGTTGGATTTTAAATGCGCTACTATTATAGTATGTAAAGTATATAGAATGGCCATACAACTGCAAGCAGGCCTATATTTGCATATAACAGAAACTGCATATTTAACCTGCATTGTAAAATGATAAAGATTCTCAAAATGACAAAAATAAGTAAAACAAAATGAGTAAAATATTTGGAGTTTTTAGTTCGAAATACACACTTCTTCTTGTTTTTCATTCTTTGTTATATACTCTTTCCAGGGATAGAACAAAAAGAGGAATAGATTTGTTTTTCAAATAAATAATATTTGAGTAAATGTTATTTCAATTTAGGCATATCCCTGTTACACCAATAATGATATCGTCACTGGGTGGGAAAAACCTCATATGTTTGTGTTGCCCTTGAACATGGATGAAGCAAACCATTTAATATAAAGTCTACACTTACAAGGCTTTATCCATTTTCAAGGGCCAAAAGTAAATGTGGGATGTTTCCTGCATGTACTTTTGGCCCTTGGATAAAGCAACCTCTTCAATATATAGTCTACACCTACAAGGCTTTATCCATGTTCAAGGGCTAAAAGTACATGAGGTTTTTCCCGCCCAGTGACGATATGGATTTTACATTTGAATACGTGAATACAAAAGCCACCCAAGTCCATGGGAAGTGATTTTGAGAGAAAAACCTGTGTATCATTTTAATTCCTTCAGTTAGATTTACCTGGTCAATATGGTAAGTTTTACGTGCAAATGAGTGGATTAACCTGTATTAGGTATGAAGATTAGCATTTCAGGGACTTCGTGGGGTTCATTTTAAATTTTGGACTTGGGTGGTTTTTTGAATCATATACAAAGACAACAATGTTAGAATGAGATTATCACTAGTAAGATAATACAAAATAAAGCACACAGGTATGTATAATGTTGATAAGCATTCTGCCATGTAATATAAACCACACACTTTCCTTTATTAAACCCATTTTTTGCTCAAAAGTCACTCTCTAGCAATGAATGTGTTACAAGTGGACTTTTATACATACTGGATTTCAACCAATGTGTTACAAGACTCAAATCATGGAATTGGGTGATTCTTTCATACATGCTATTTTTCACATGCTCAATAGACACAGAGGATGAATTTCAGTTGTTCTTTCATATATATGACAGGCCTATGTATAGCAACACTTTCCCATGCTTAACTCAATTTGGCCAAAGAATGGACTTGGGTGGCTTTTGTATTCATATATTCATTTGCCAGAACTGACACCTTCTAGTACAGGTTTGACGATCACGTGACAAATCGAATCTGTGACGTCAATATTGATATCGATATCAATTTGAGGCTGTTCTAGTTAAAGGCCCTTTCAGTGATTTCACAGGAACATTAAAAAAAAATGGAAATTTGTCAGAGTTGCTTAGAAATAAAGAATAAGTCTACAGAATTTCATTAAACCACTTTTCCCCTGAATACATCGACAAATTAGTCAAAAACAGAAGTTTTAGAAAGGTTTTCTACTTCAACTCAGATCGACTCGAGAAAATCGAGATTTTCGTACAGTGCGCCACCAATCGACTGGAAAAACTTCCTAGTCCAGTGTTTCTAACACGGGGAAGTAGAGTCTAAATTGATTTAAAACAGACGCTTAATTTTGTAGTAGAAAACAAAATATAAAGCAATTAAAGGTCACCGAGGCAAACTAACGGTCAATTCAAATATGAAAAACAGTTAATCATGCAAATGCTTTATTTTGTCTAAAATACACGGCTTTCGACCTAACCACTAGCAGGCTATGTTAGCACATCTATGCCAATTACAAAGGTACCAAAATCTGAATTTTGATGATTTTTACGATCGTCCGGATGAGCAAATCACTGAATGGGCCTTTAAATACCCATTGGCATTTTGGCTGTTCCATTTAATTTACATACCGGGTACTCAACATTTCCCTGTGCACTTTAGGGGTGGTGCAATAACTATGTGTACCCCCGGGGTGGTGAATTCTCAAAATGGTCTGCCAAAAATCGCTTGCCCCCCCCCCCTTGGCCGTGCAAAAAAATCTTTGCCCCCCCTTTTACGTGCCAAAAAACCTTTGCCCCCCTTTTGACGTGCCAAAAATCTTTGCCCCCCCTAACACATGCAACATTTTGAGGAACCCAAATTTAAAACCTTAAATTGTCTTATCATAATGCGAGCGCAGCGAGCAGGAAATTTTGCATATTTGAACGTGTTTCTAACGTTTTCCTACGCCTTTTTAGGGAACAAATCAAAAGATCGATGACGTCCTATCAACGAAACTAGTTTCGTTTAGGGGGGAGGGGGTAAAAATGCTGGATTACGTTTGTACAAACACATCGGTCTGAAGAATGTGTCATTTTTATTATTATGTCAAAATTGTCAACATTTCATTATTACGTTTCTGGCAGGGAGGGAGGGGTCGGCTGAGAAACGAAACTAGTTACGTTTATAGGACGTCATCGATCTTTTGGTTTGTTCCCTAGGGCGTAATATAGAAACGGTGCCCAAAATATCTGTGCCAAAATTGCTTGCCCACCCCCTTTCGACCTGCCAAAAATCGCTTGACCCCCCCCTTTTGACCTGCCAAAATGCTTGCCCCACCCCTTTTGGCCTGCCAAAAAATCTTTGCCCCCCCCTATAATTCACCACCCCGGGGGTACACATAATTATTGCACCACCCCTTAATAGTCCATGAATTGATCTTGATTTGCATTGTCGTACAGAGTTATTTTGTTGTACACAACAGGGATGTTACTATTGTTTAACTAAATGAAGCATACTTTTGGTTTTACCTTTCTTTGTCCTTTATTAATTATCAATTAGGTGATTTAATTAATATAATTCTTTGTTTCATCGACCCTGGGGTAAACAGACAAACAAAAACATGGGTCAAAATCCTTCAATTTCTGTGAAAATTGAACAAAAAGTACCCAAATCCCTACATTTTATATCTCCCTGTGTTATAGACACATTTTATACGTCACATTAAAAATCATTTAAAATGGCTTATAAATTGCCTTATGCTATAATGGGGTCTTTATACATTTGTATTGTGTGAACTTTGTTTTTAAATGCCTTTGGCCCAGGGCCGTTCCTAGGGATTTTGCCGCCCTAGGCGACCTTTCCCTGCCGCCCTACCAAAGCATACCAAAAAGTGTTTAGGGGGTTACCCCCTTGAAAACTTGTCAGTTTTCACCTATTTGTATACTGTCCACCAGTGTGTATAGCTAGGGCTTGTGGCGCCCAAGGCTAGGGATACATAATGATGCCCCCTTCACCCCGAATCTTGAAACTATTGCAAACATTTCCACAAATGGACCTACCACGAATAAATTTTGGCTATAATGAATTATAAATTGATTTTTAAAATTATTTAGTAGTGAAATGCGCAGTATCGATGATGAATTGGTCAATTCGGCGCTCCCTAAGGATGGCGCCCAGGGCACGGGCCCCCCTCCCCCCCCCGTACGCCACAGCTGCCCACGACCGTTTTCCGTCTTTTCTGTATTTTTTATCCCTCCCATTTTTTCTTTTTATCCGCCCTCATTTTTTCATCCCTTTTCTTTTTCCATTCCCGTTTTCGCCCGTTTTTTGTGCCCCTCTGCGTTTGCCACCCTAGGCGACCGCCTTACCTGGCCTAATGGTCGGAACGGCCCTGCTTTGGCTTCCAGGTTAGTTTCTCGGAGTTGGTGAGGTGTATTGGGGTGTAACTTGGTAGGGTGGTGGTAAGTAGCTGCCCTAAGACTTGATGCAATTTTTGGCGCAAAATATGCAAATTAGGTAGCTAAGAACCGGTGAGGCGTATAGGGATGTAACTTGATGAGGTTGTGGTATAAAGCGGCAGTTTGATGTTGTGGGGGGGGGGATTTATCCCCTCCAATATATGTTTTTGTGCATTTCTCCAGTCTTTTGTCCCATTTGGCTCTCCATACTTTGCCTGCTGTTATGGTTTTTCACACATGATGCAGTCATGTCTACAGTAGAACTCATCTCGACCTTTGCAGGACTTAACCCCATTAAAAGCTATTAAACCAAGATAACACTCATTGAAACAGCTCAACTGATTAAATCGGATCTTCTCTGGTTGTGCACAAGTGTCTGTTTTCATGTGCGATATCGCAATAAAGCTGGTATTCATAGCTTCAGTTGGGTAACCGATTATAAAGGAAACGAGAGGAAACAATGGTATGTGTACCTTTGTTCACGAAATGAGACAATGGCGTGCTTATTGTAAACCAGCATTCTTGAAAATGAGCAACATAATGATTGTTGACTTAACACGGTTTGGAAATAATTTCTTCATATTTTTGGTGTTATCTGTCGTTTACATGTCCTTCCTAAAACACAAAAAGTACGACCCTCTCCAAACACCTAAATTAGCTAAAAATTTAGGACATGTTACAAAACTATATTGTCTAGAATTTTAGAAGAGTACTTTTAATATTGGCCGGTTATTTTTCACACAGCGACGTTAACTAGGCAATGTACTATTACCTATAACATTAACTAAAACACCAAAGTACGAATATTTCCATACATCTAAATTAGCTAAAAATTTAGGACATGTTAAATAACTATATTTTCTAGAACTTTTAAAGAGTACTTTTAATATTGGCCGGTTATTTTTCACACAGCGACGTTAACTAGTCATATCCCCATACTTTTAACGTAGGGCTATTTGTAGAGGTCTCGCGTCAATGGGAAAGAGCACTGTGTATTGTGTATAGGAAAACGGACAGTAACTGCAGTATGACCTGTCCCAACCCACTCAAGCCTCCACTGTTATTCAAATTTCTTTTATTTTTTACTGTTATATTCAATGCTCCAGTCAATGCAGCTTTTTATCTTCATTTTTTGATCAGAGCTGGTCTCCACTGTACTGAGAGCAGGTCTCTTATTGTATCCCTTGAGAAAGAAAACTTTTGTCTTTTCGAAACGTCGGGTTTTTAACTTTGTTTATATGTCTTATGTTACTCCCCCATTGGATGTTGTGTCATATTTTCCCTGTTTTTAATTTTATCCATTGCTAGTGTGACACTGTTGTATCCTTTTGGATCCATCCTTTGGTTCCCCGCCGGTCAGTTGGAACAGATTTTCCCTGTTTTTATAGCTTCAAAATAGTAAAAAAAATTAGCGCGCTCGCGCGCAATTGTACCATAAACTTGATTGACCATACTTGAAGAATTTTTTCTAACTCCATCCCCCCAATGTCAAAAAGAAATCTACGCTACTGCACACCACAACAGCTCATGGCGGATCTGCAGGCGAATTGAACATGTAATGATTATATTCTCTCGAAAATGTCTCACGTTATTATTTAATGTGTTAAATAACGGCGCGTAATTGACCAAGATGGTAGCTTAAAGGTCCCACACTAACTCCCAGCAAAACAGAGAATTTGGTATAAATTGAAAGCTTATTATTTTATCAAGTAGCGTGAAAGTTTAGGCTTGAAGTATAAAAAAAGAATGCAGAGGAGGGCCTCGAACCCATGCTACTATCATGGCTATTGAACTGACAATGCCAGTATACACGAGGGGCAGTCAGTATATAATGGGAGTTGACTGGTAACCTTATCTGTGATCACATAAACACTGTGCCTTTGTCTTTCAAACAACACATGTAAAAAGTTTATCAAACACTTGATTACGTAACAGCATTAGCATAAAATCAATGGTCTACAGTCACTGGCTGAAAATGAGTCGTTTTGTTAAGGGAAATAAGAGGCTGAAATGAGGTTTTGTTGTATATTATAGATTTTATCTTGTAATGTTTGGGTGACGGACTATGTATGGTGAAACCACCTATCTTTAAGATGCGTGGTTGTTGACACAAAAATATCATAATTAACATCATGATAAATAAATACTTTCTTTCTGGGTGCAGTGAT
The DNA here is from genome assembly GCF_039555335.1 of Amphiura filiformis. Lineage (NCBI taxonomy): Eukaryota > Metazoa > Echinodermata > Ophiuroidea > Amphilepidida > Amphiuridae > Amphiura > Amphiura filiformis. Next base: position 61,765,663 of record NC_092634.1, read on the forward strand.
TATATGGACAAAACCTTTGCAACACCCGGTGACACGGCAGCGGCATCCGCACCACCAGTTGAAACATCATTTAGCGGAGGCATATCTACAGAGGCCACACAACCCTTAGTCTCCTCTACCTACATGGTAATGAAAAAATGCGTCAAAAAGGAGATGTTCGCCGAGAATTCTTTATTTGTCTGTATCTCATTAAACATGGGGCAATTCCTGATCTTAGCATCCTCTTTTGTAATGTATGTTGTAATAGATATCCACGAAAAAAGCTTATTTCCCAAATTTCAGTAGATTCGGACATTGAACTTACGAGTTATGCATATATTGCATTACGGTGCGTCATAAGATATCACACCACCAAATAAATCCACATAGAGATATGTACTAAATCGCTTCAAGAAAACGTCATTTTTTTCTTCGCAAGAGCGACTCAGTTCTTAGCAACAGCTACAGGGTGTATCAAAATGATTGGTACCGAAGACTTCTCATTTTTTGCCGAATTTTCTTACTATTTTTTGTACCAGTTTGGGGATAATTGTTTAAATATTTGTAATTATAGTGGTTTTATCTTCTCTAAGAATTTTAGATCATAAAGATAGCATATTCTATTCAGAAGTTACATGTTTCTAAAGGAAAGTAGGTGTTTTTACACTTTTCATCGTAACGCTGGATCAGTAGCGCACCATTTTCAAAGCTCTATTTTACTGCAAATGCCTTGTGAGGATGATATGTTGAAAATCATGGAAATGTTTAATATTTTCCTTGCCTATTTCTTTATTCATTATATATAAATGTTATAATCAATATTTATTGCTTGAGAGTAATATTATTGACTTGAATGGTTTGTGTATCAACACCATCCAGGGCGGTAATTTAAATTGTATTATTGAGATTACTAAGTAGATGGTGTGGCAGAATGGCTATAGACTGTAGACAATGTAGGTTAGTTTAGACCTGGTAAAAGTTATTGGAACGGTTCCACGGTATTCCACACTTCAGTGTGCATTCATAGTTAAGAATTACTGGTCGACACGAAGCTATGGGGAAGTGCAGAGAAGATTTAGGAGACAGTTTCCAAGAGCAAGGCGTATCCCATGCAAACATGCTATAACTTGCAATGCTTCAAAATTTGATATGGGCAGTTACAGAATGGACCCATCCCAGGATTTAAGTTCTTTCAAGATAGGGCTTCACCTCACTATGCCAGAGTCGTAAGGCGTGGACTTCATGAACTATCTGTCTAAAAGCATGTGTAAAGCAATTTTATGTTATGTATACTGAGGCGAGATATTGAAGAGCATGTATGCAATAAATGGTTCAAGCAGTGAACCTATTCATCTTGTGTTGTGTAAGTCAAACCATGATTACGTCGATCTTCGTTTAAATGACAATAGCTCCCAGATGCATCAACGTATCAACTTCAGATTAATAGATCAACAAGTTAACATATGCCCCTTTCCATTTATAGTACAAAAACTACATTAATTAGCAATTTTATATTTTTGATATATTTTTTAAAATGTCACATAGCCCGGTACCAATCATTTTGATACACCCTGTATGATGGTTGAAATTAGCCTAGCCTGATCCCTCTGACTGGGAAAATAATAGGTTGACCGTCATTATTGTTTTAGACTGGCCCGCGAAGTCTATGATGTCTGGGAATTACCTAATTTACCTGCAAAATCATGCCAGTATTTCTGTACAGAAAATACTGCTTAAAATCATTAAAAAATACGCGATCTCTCCCATCGGTGGTACACTTGCAGGATTTTTAAGTTATGCAAATTTCTGCTCATTTTAATGCTTACTTTAGGCCATCCGTGGGTTTTTCTGAGAAATGCATTTAGGGCGCACAACCGTATAATATTATTTAATTTGGTGGTATGAAATCATAAAGTCACTGTGGTGTAATGGCGGTTGACAGCCTGGAAATACAAATTGACAATAATTAGACTATGTATTATTTTGTGATCAAACGACCGAATTTGCAAGAAAGGTCATGTATGCACGCAAATATTCTGATGGTATAAAAAGCTTAACTTTTTGGGACTAAATTAGGGGATGAAGCTGTTTGATCACGAAGTGTCCCTTTAATGCATCTTGATTTGAACCTTTAAATGAGTCACGCAATCAAAAGGCGTGGTATGTCTTGTGTAAGAGATTGATATTTACCTCGTCAATGTGTCAAAATATGTGCCAAAATATGATGAACATTGGGAAGTACCAAGCAGATGAGGTGTTATTTCAGTAGGTTAGAGCATCATTTCTCCCGATGACCAAATTTTGCAATATAAGCTGTATTTTTGCCTTTTTTAGGACACGAATTAGTGACATTTCTTGTCCGCCAGTTTTATATGTATGCCGAATTTAGAGGTTGGATTCAAGATGCATTATGGGATATGTACAGATGGAGAATTCAGAGGAGACGGAGAAGACACTCAAGTTGTACATTTAAATTACTTTTGCTTCTATTGAACAGCCAGCAATGCATGTTAATTCAATATGTCCCTGGTTGTTCAATAGATGCAACAGTAATTAAAATGTACAACTTTATCCAGCTTTGAATAAAAATCTCAGAACTTTTAGTTATTATTTTGTTTAAATAGCAGTTTTTCTCTGGTTCCAACATTGAATAACAAGAAATTTAGGGTCTATAACTAAAAATAAAATTAAAAAAACCCAAAATTTACAACTTGAAGAGCTAATTGATACGACAAAATGCAACCTTATCAATGACAACACATCGCGTCAAATGTGCTTACTTTTTTAATGAAACAAAAATATATGTGGCTAATGTAATCCGCTTTCTTAGAGCTATAAATTTAAGTTGGAAGTTGTTTTTCTTGGTTTCTTCTCATTTGTAGATACGTGCCGCATTGTCTCCCTGCCTTCCTGCATGCAAATGCATGTCTTCTACCACCTCCTTTGCATATTCATTCCCAATCATAATTAATGCCATAATGTGTGATTTGCTCCACAGCGAAGGCCTCAAGTTTTCTCATTTTTTAAACTTTTTCTTACTAAAATACCGTTTGAAAGATTAAGCCGTATATGCTTTAATTAGCCTACAAATTGTTTGATTGGCGTAACATGAAAAAAAAAAAAAACCAGGGTAGGTAAGTAGGGATTTAAAAACATATTATAGGGCATTCCTTGTGATATAAAGTTACCAGTGCAACTTTTAAAGCTGTAAATTGCGTTGGATCTTTTCTTCTTCTTTTTAAATTATTTTTTTTTTTTTTTTTCTTTTTTAATTATTATAATTATATTTTTAAAAAAAAAAAAAAAAAGTTCGGTAGTTCGGTTTACGCCAATCAAATAATTTGATCAGGCCTTACAGTTAAAATAGTTCGTATGATAAATCATTTTATATAATTATGTGTTCACCGATCGAAATATTAGTTATGCATGCGTGGCTCGTGCATACGTTACTCATTCACGTATAAACTGTGCGTCTAACTGTTCGTGTTTGTACGCCGCTCAATAACGATCGGGGAGCTAATACACGCATTGACGATAATTATAAATGAAATAACAAATTTCTTTGTTTTACCCCATTTGTTTGACTCGAAATTAAAAGGAGACATTATGTGATAACGAAAACTAACATTTATGGAAAACAAAAAGAATCTACTCGAAATTGAACATTATTGCTAATAATTTGTAATGCATGACATTCAGTTGCTTACTAAAATTAATGAATATGTATGCCTCCCACTCGAAATAGTCAGAAAGATAGAAAAGTGTGTGCTAAAGCAGCTGTTTCGTTACGCTATCAATATTTTGTTGTGGTTTTGTATAGTTGGATGGTTGTTTTTAATTTGGCTTTAAAGCACTTCTTTAATGACACCTCCAAAACACACACACGCTCACACACACAAAATAGTTTTTTTTATTCAATGAATCACCGTGGCTACAAATGTTTTGCTATCCAGACAACGAGGGATCAAAATTTGCAGAGCTAAATTGGTTTCTTTTTGCTATTTCAGTTTTAAAATTGAATGCGCAGATTTTGAGTTAATGTATCGTACTAAAGGGAGTAATTATTTTGTGTGATGTGTTAATGTTAATGGGGTTTCCATGCATGCTTTTTTCTCGACAGTTAGAGTGTCTTTCTTAGCATATCTTCTTGAACTACGAATGGAGGTATAAAGCTCAATTGCATTCGTCTATTTTTTATGTGGTTGCAGTTTACTGGAATAATACCATTCACTCATATACCACTGTATTGGGCTATTCCAGAAAAAGAAAAATGATTTTGGAATTCCATCTCTTTTTAAAGCCTTTTTTTGTGTCTGGAATACTAGACTTTTTGGCCTACCAACTTATAATAAAATACAGTTATGAATAAATACCCGTGACTTATTTCCTTGGATTCTCATCAATTAAGATAATATCTTCTACGGGGAAGTTTTTTTTTGTGGAATAGCTCATTGTGTTTCTATAATGGTTGTAATATTTCATGGTGTTTTGGTTGTACTAATTAACAGCACCTACATTCACCATTACTAACGTATATGGTCAATTCCAGCGAAAGCGGGACAAAATTCTCTCTATGTTAACTTTCCACTTTAAAATGTCATTAATAAAGGAAATCACGTTATTGATGGAGCATATCATGTCACGTCCAATGTGCTCTCTTTGTGCATATAGGCCTTTACTAGCAAGTCATACCAGGGGACAAGTTATGATAGCTTAAATGAATTGGCGTTACCCACGAATTCAAAGATAAAGCACCATATATGTCATTGAATGTCCTTCAATCAAAATGAAATTATTACCGTTAGAAAGACGTTTGCATGATCTCTCATCATATGTAAAACGATTGAATTCCACCAAAGTTTGTGGACTCTAGAGGCCATTAAGTCAATTTGGCTAATAATTGTGTTACCCGCGTATCAAAAATAAAGTGATCGTTCTGAAAAATGTTAAGTGAATATGCCATAAATGACTATATCATGAAACGAAGTTTCGTTCTATAATTCTGAGGTCCAAGTGATTATTTTATGCAAATACGTTTTACCCATAAAATTCCATAAAATCAAATTTGACTTTACCCACGTATCAACTGTTACCCACGAGTCCAGCAAATATAATTGCCATAACTTAAATTAACATTTAATGACTTTGGACACTGAATTTAGTTTGACAATCGCTTAAAATTTCAAATCGTAAAAATACGTTCACCGCTTTAAAAAAGAATCTACGACGGTTTAAACTTTTGTTACCCACGAATCCCGAATAGATGCTAACCTTGAAAAATAAGGAGATTGTTTATTTTAAGTTTAAATCAGCACATATTCAAGCCATGGGTATGCTATAATTTTGACAGTACTTACAGTTTATACACCTAAGAAACGCAAACCCCAAACGGTACTATAGTACTTATAGCTTTACCCACGAATTCGGCGTTACCCACGAATCCAAGGATTTACTCGTAAATTATATGTTTCTTATGCATCTTAACATTTTGAAAACATGCGAAATAGGTTCCAAAACAGTCCTGTTTAATAGCGTCCTCTTGAAGGTATACTGAAGCTGCATCATGAAGTTTTGATTGATTATCCTAAATTACCATTTTTTGGGTAAATGCCATTGGTTAGAGAAACGGGAATCATTGAAACACAATGGAGGAATAACCGCATGGTGGTTTCCAACCTTCTGTAATATTTTCTATTTGGCCGCTTACCAATACATACCTTCAAATATGTGTTACCCACGAACATTTTGGTTACCCACGAATCCCTACTTAAATTATAGTTAACAATGTATTGATAGTGTTTTAGTTCATAGGAACTGTCAAACACGAGTTAATAGAATATTGCTGCATGAAAATATGGAATGATTTTACTAAAATAATAATATAAAACTGTTTGCTCTGTCTATTTGAATTTGGCAACTTCATTATTCTCAAAATTTTTATACCCAAAATGATCCATTCTAAATATTCCATGTAGTCTGTATTTTGATTAAAATTCATTTTAGTGCCATTGCAGCCTGAATTATTGACATACGGAAAAGTATTTTTTAATTTTATTTAAAAAAATTAATAGGAATTGCTATTTTCCAGACGCTGTTACCCACGGATCCATCCGAGATCCTCATCCTGCGACGAGATACAAAATCTAACTTTATATTTATGTGAAGCATTTATTCTAATCTTTCGAAATAATACAGTAATGTTAAATGACAGCCACTTTGGAAAGAGTTCGAAAAATTGACACAATCTTAACTGTACACCTGGTTCTTTCTTAAAATTTGTAATAACCAAAATATTTATTTGTAGATATATGTAATAAAATTCTATTTTACGTTCAAAGTCTTCACCGATTTCTAGTGTATATGAGTCACACATAAAATATTGAAAGATATTAAAGAAAGTGAAATTTTATGGCGTACAACAGGTGAAAAATGCTTGAATTCGTGGGTAACATGCATATGCGCATTTAACACTTTATTTGGTCTAGCAAGAAAAGTCATTCTTCAATCCGATGGCACTTCCACCTGATGATTCACTAGACATGATCGTCTCATTTGATAAGTCTAGAATTGAAAAGGAAAACATTTTCAAAATGGCCCCCAGAGAGAATTTTGGCCCGCTTTGGCTGGAATTGACCATATATATAACAGAGAACATGTAAATGCCATGATTAATGGGAATATCGAAATTAAGGACCTCTAGTTATTTCAATAATGGAATGGAATTTAACCAGCGTGACGACTTCACGAGGTGTCACGGTAGCGGGAATTTATTATAGCAAACTTAAGCAAAATAAATTGAATTGAACGTGAGGAGCATTTGTCAACTACATGATTATCATAATGACACCGGACTTGTGTAAAAACAAATCAGAATGATCGAGAAATGAATGATTTATGATTATAAAGCGGTATAAACTTGAACAGCCACACATGTTCCACCCACTCACCTGAGTGGCGGTCGGCGTGTGTCATAGATCGGTAAGAAGTAACACTGACCGCGGTCGTCAATTTGGAGAGCATTATTAAAATGGACCTATGCATGGCTGATACCCGTGAAAGTCTAGTTTTGCTCATTATTATGTTTTGATGAATCCAAGTGTGTGAAAATATTGGATCCAAGACATAATAATAATAATGATAAAATTGGATGTTTTACACCCAATATTTATTGGCATCGCTATGGGTTAAAAAAATATTGGGCTCGACGATTTCTCGTCTAATTTTAGATCCATAAATATGGGCTCAATCGATCCAATTTTATA